>NC_072405.2:37878106-38181136 GCF_028858775.2 Pan troglodytes
ACCTCACTGCACTCATGCTCCCGTTTAAACAATTTCCAATTGAGATCCCTTAAAATGAAGCTTAATATATTCACATCTGGTGGTTTTCCTGCCCTAGTTTATGCTTAGCTTTGGCCTGCATTTTTAAAAAATGATTCTGTGATTGCTTTGTGTTGCTCTGGAAGAGTTTCTGGATCAGGGATTTATGCCTCTCTTTGATTGCATTGTGATTGCATTTGCAAGTGACAGAACAGAGAAGAAATCTGTAATCTGTTTTTGCCCTGTGTCTGTGGGTATCAGCCCCGGCTGCAGATCAACACAAGCATAGCAACTTTTTAATAGGAAAGATTGCTAATCCTGGATCCAAACCTACAGAACAGAAGCTCCAGGCCTAAGGTTGGGCATTTAGTTTTAAAATATCACCAGGTGATTCTGACGTGCAGCCGGGATCATTGATACAGGTGATTTACAAAAGGCCTATCAGAAATCATCCATGTAGTATCTTTCTCTTGAAGAATCCCTTCTTGTGTGCTGACAGTTGAAGTTTTCATTCTAAATAGTCATAATTTTGAAATATCATCAAGAATAATGATTCAATAATACAAGTGTTCACAGGAATGATGGAGAAAAGCATTTGAACTGGGACTCGCATTCAGACTAATTTCCTAAAGGTAGGAACTAGTGGATTCTTATAGGAAGTCTGTTAAATTACAGTGTACTGAGGGATGTACATTTCTCTCCTTCCCTCAAAGAATGAAAGAACATCTGTTCTGGAATTAGCCTGAGCTGGTTTTGAGTCCTGGCTCTACCAACTTCTTAGTTGGTACAACCTTAGTTCCCACAACTGTAAAATGGGCCTAAAAATATTTTTCTTGCAGAATTGCAATACTTTTGGAGCAATAAATCATGCCTGGCACATAATAACTGCTGATAAATGATAGTTTTTCCTCTTTTGGGTATAAGAAAGCTCCTAGAATTTCTATGTAGTCTGGAATGCTTTGGGGCATTCTTTTCAGGGACCTCGTCACCACGTATTGAATGAGGGTCCTGCCTCTAGCCAGGTGCAGTGGCTTGTGCCTGTCGTCCCGGCTACTAAGGAGGCTGAAGGGGGAGGATCGCTTGAGCCCAGGAGTTTGAGATCAGTTTGGGCAACATAGTAAGTCCCTGTCTCTACAAAAAATTTAAAATAAATTAGCCAGGTATAGTGGTGTGTACTTACAGTCTTAGCTACTCAGGAGGCTGAGGCAGGAGGATTACTTGAGAGCCCAGGAGGTTTAGGCTGCAGTGAGCCATGATCATGCCTAAGTGAGAGTGAAAGACCCTTTTTCAAAAAGAAAGAAAGAGAGCGAGAGAGAGAGAAAGGAGGGAAGGAAGGAAAGAAGAAGGAAGGAAAGAAGGAAAGAAGGAAGGAAGAAGGAAGGAAGGAAGGGAGGGAGGGATGGATAGGAGGAAGGAAGGAGGTAGCAGGAGGGAGGGAGAGAGAAAGGAAGGAAAAAAAAGAAAAGAAAGAAAAGAAAAAGTTCTCACTTTTACTGGGTTCTGTTTCAAGGCATCAGCTGTTTTTTTTCCCGGTTCAATTTTCCCATTTGATATTTTTCCTGAGCATTTAAAGGTGGGAACAAAATAATTTTACCCTTCTGGAAAGTAGCTACTTCTCGTGTCCAGACAGTGGGGTAAAACATCCCAGTTTAACCAAAGCAAGCACTGGGGCCAGGCTGTATCTTCTCCCTCCCTTCCCTATGTAAAGAAACCTTAGATTTCTAGACCAGCCAGGCGCTGCCTCCCCTACCCTCTGATCTTCACAAAATCCTGTCCTGCCACAGCTGTCCGCCTCATCAGGGAAAACAATCAGTTCTCTGCTCTTCTTGCCTCACCTCCACTCTGGCTGATTTTAATTTTAATTGCTGTTCTGAACCTTGGGGCTTTCTCTAGCATGGATGCCTTTGAACAAAGCTCTTCCTTTGCAAAAACTCTCCCAGAAGAGTTACAAATCTCTGCAACTAAGTGAATTGGATATCTTGATTAGACTTGTTCCTTTTTCTTTGACAGGGCAAAATCCCTCTCTGAGGAAGAAGGGAGGAGCCTGCATTGATTAACACATTGCCATTCCTGAATGAATTTACATTCATGAATTATAATATTGGACCATTCCTCTGAATTTTATTCAAGAAAGCTGCTACCTGGTATTATGCAAATATCCCTGCACCCTACAGTGAAGTGTGTGTTTGTTAAACACAGTAGTTGTGACAATTTTGCAGGACTGATGGAAATTCTAGAAGATGAGAGGAGTTTAGCAGATGGGGAAGGGTAGGAGTGGAGTGGGTAGGTGTCTGGGTAAAAAACCTTCCTATGAGAACGCTTTGGATGGAACGTTAAAAGTGTGGGTAAAATGAATAAAGAAGAAGGAAAAGGCAGAAATCAGCAGAGCAGATTGATTTGCAGGGCTTGAATGGATGAGTACCTGACCAATGCTTTGGACTGAGACTAAGAACAGAGCTGTAAGTCATATTAAGAAAGTGAAGTGCATTAAACCTGAGACTGTTTGGCCCAACAGTGGTGGGACAAAATGAATGAAGTGGCTTAGGATAAGGAAGTACCCCAAAATCTACTTTGGAATAGCACTTGTCTCTTCTTGTTTACAAAAATGGATCTGACACCATGAAGTGAATTTCTAAAGCAAGGGAAGAGATAGTGAGAGATGGCAAGAGAGAAAGAGGGAGAGAGTGACGGAGGAAGAGATGACTGAGAGACAGAGTTGAAGACAGAAGTACAGAGAGGTCAACAGAGAGAAAGAGACACAGAGATTAATGGATATAATATTTCATAGGAAAACTAAAAATAATGAAGTTTTGAATTTGGGAAAACTTAGAGAAGAGATAGAAAGGGATATTTACTGACCCCCACTGCATATCCGGATAACATATATATATGGTTTATAATATAACAGCCAGGAACTCCATCTTCTCCATAATTAATGCAATAGGAAGAATAGAGCAACCAGGGATGATTACATGAGTGACAGCAAACACAGCAGAAAAACTCTGACTTACGGGTGGGTAGCACATACTAGGTTCTGTCTCAGGTCTGCTGGAACTTCAATTTTCCTTATCTGCCAAAAAGTGTTGCTGGGCAGATGAGAGGAAAGATTTGAGTTGGCTCTTAAGAAGTCCATGGGTCTCAAACAGTGTGCAAAGATACACTGGTATCCCTCAAGCCCTTCTCGAGGAGGTCCCCTCTGTACTGTGAGTCTAAATGGGCACCAGATATTTGCCAGATTTTCAAATCCAGTTCAACACTTAGGCTAATAGGGAAACAATTTGCTATGGGCAAACTCTTGGGGAAAAAAAATCATGTGTTTACTGGGACATGTGAGAACTTTGTCTCTTGAACTGTCAGGACTGTACACAGTTCCTTTCAATCCTGACTCAGAGTTGAAAGCGATAGGGGTGGGAATTGAATAAATAGTGTGAAAACCATTGGTGCTTTTCTTTTTTCTTTCTTTCTTTTTTTTTTTTTTTTTTTTTTGAGACGAAGTCTCGCTTTGTCGCCCAAGCTGGAGTGCAGTGGCGCGATCTCAGCTCACTGCAAGCTCCACCTCCCGGGTTCACGCCGTTCTCCTGCCTCAGCCTCCCGAGTAGCAGGGACTGCAGGCGCCCACCACCATGCCTGGCTAATTTTTTGTATTTTTAGTAGAGACGGGGTTTCACTGTGTTAGCCAGGATGGTCTTGATCTCCTGACCTTGTGATCTGCCCGCTTCAGCCTCCCAAAGTGCTGGGATTACCGGTGTGAGCCACCACACCTGGACTTTTTTTTTTTTTTTTTTTTGTGAGATGGAGTCCTGCTCTGTCACCCAGGCTGGAGTGCAGTGGCGCAATCTTGGCTCACTGCAACCTCCGCCTCCCAGGTTCAAGTGATTTTCCTGCCCCAGCCTCCTGAGTAGCTGGGATTACAGGTGTGTGCCACCATGCCCAGCTAATTTTCGTATTTTTAGTAGAGATGGGGTTTCACCATGTTGGTCAGGCTGGTCTCGAACTCCTGACCTCATGATCTGCCCACCTCAGCCTCCCAATGTGCTGGGATTACAGGAGTGAGCCACCACGCCCGGCTGGGTGCTTTTAAAGGCAATGTGAAGTGCTGCAATGGTTGACAGCTTGCTTTGTGTTGGTTGGCATCTTTTAATATCTTCAAATATTGCACCAAAATGTTTGACCACAAAAGTGTAGGAGCACTCAATAAAGGTAGCGCTATGACTTCTCGAGGTTCCTATTAGTTCTCACACATCAAAAATCTCTGGGAGGGCTTCATCCTTCTTTGATTTCATTATGATGTCCCCTGACACATGGGGGTGTTCTGGCCCCAGCCCATGACTGTCTTGTGTTTTTTCACTTTAAAGCTTGCACCTAACTTGCATTGCCTGGTGTTTTCACATTTTCGTTGTGTTAATCTAGAGGGCATGCTTCCCCATCTTACATCCTATTTATGTGTGTTTGATTGTGTGGTAGGAAAATAAAGTGTGCCCTCACCTCCCTCCCCACTGGCCGCCGAAGATGTCTACATCCTAATCCTCAGAATCTGTGAGTGTTATAATGCATGGCAAAAGGAGAATTAAAGTTGCAGATGGAATTAAAGTTGCTCATCAGCTGACTTTAACAAGAATTATCCTGGTTTATCTTATGTTAACACAAAGGACCTTAGAAGATGGAGGCAGAAGCGTAGATCAGAGGTACTCAATGTGAGGAGGACCCAACCGGCCTCGCTGGCTTTGAAGATATAGGAAGGTGCAGTTTGAGGGTGTTCTTGTAGACATGGAGACCGATTCTTTCCTAGAGCCTCCAGAAAGAACACAGTCCTGCTGATGCCTCGATTTTAGCCCAGTGAGACCCATTTCTGACTTCCAATTTCCAGAATTGAAAGATAATAAGTTGTATTGTTTAAGCCACTAAGTTTGGGCCAGCCACGGTGGCTCATGCCTGTACTCCCAGCACTTTGGGAGACCTGGGTGGGCGGATCTCTTGAGGTCAGGAGTTTGAGACCACCATAGCCAACATGGTGAAACCCTGTCTCTACTTAAAAAAAATACAAAAAATAAGCTGGGCGTAGGGCACGCGCCTATAATCCCAAGCTGAGGCAGGCGGATCGCTTGAACCTGGCAGGCAGGGGTTGCAGTGAGCCAAGATTGCGTCACTGCAGTCCAGCCTGGGCGACAGAGTGAGACTCCGTCTCAAACAAACAAACAAACAAACAAACAAAAAAACCACCAGGTTTGTGGTGATTTGTGACAGCAGTCATAGGAAACATATAATTTGCATCTCCTATAATGTTAGCTTGGTCAATATCACAGCATCAGGTAGAAGCCATGGGCCAGGAAATGAGCTCCTACTGGCCACAGAGGTCCTGGCTGGCACCTTCCTTCCAGGACTCTCCTTGCAGGGGGGTGAGGGGGAAAAGACCACGATGCTGAGGAGCTCTGCTGGGAAAAGCATGAGCTATGTCCCCAAGGACCTTCCTCATCTTTGCACACCTTCCAGCACATTCTGCGCACTTGTCATGGGCTCACTTCCTGTTTGGGTCATTTACTTACCAGAAATGTCTCTCCTTTTCTGAGAACAAGTCTGCTTGACCATGTAGAGAGAAGCTGTTCAGTAAACACATACCAAGGTTTCATTTTGAAAAGCTTCATGTGAGAGCTGAGGTTGGAAACCTAAAAGACCCCCAAGTTTAGCAGTGGTTTAGTGAATAAGTGACTGTGAAATGTCCCAGAAATATGCTTGGCTTTCAAAAACTAGTATTTAAAATATCTAGTCTTCTCTCTAAAAGATGGAAGAGAAATTAGTTTTGAAAATCCTTTTGGCTAAAAGCCTACTGTTCTGACATATTTTTCCTCCTGGGACTCACTTTCCTAGAACTGCCTGTCTCTGGTACCTTGTATCTGGAACTCTCCTGAGGTTTATTTGCATTGTTGAATTCCTGCCTTAGGGTTATTGAAGAGTAATGAATTGAATGTTTGAGTTGTTTGTGGTAAGTTATTAATTCCTCCCCCGCCTTTTTTTTTGGAGACTGTCTCTCTCTCTCATCCAGGCTGGAGTGCAGTGGCGTGATCTCGTCTCACTGCAACCTCCACCTACCAGGTTCAAGTGATTCTCCTGCCTCAGCCTGCTGAGTAGCTGGGATTACAGGCACATGCCACCACTCCCGGCTAATTTTTTTTTTTTTTTTTAGTAGAGACAAGGTTTCATCATTTTGGCCAGGCTGGTCTCGAATTCCTGACCTCAAGTGATCCGCCTGCCTCCCAAAGTGCTGGGATTACAGGCGTGAGCCACTGTCCCTGGCCAGTAAGTTATTAATTCCATCAGTGAGAGAGACAGCTCTGTGGTTAATGGCACTCATAGGACCATAGAGAAGTGTGAAAAGAGGGATCTCAGCTTATCTAATAGAATGTCAGCCACTGCTGAATTACCTTTGGATGGTCCACAAAGAAGTTGCAGAGATACTCTCATAGGAGAAACAGCCCCATGAGCCACTTCAGGATGGCTTGGCTTTCAGTGAGTTGCTGATAAATATCAGATTTCAGTAAAAATCGAATTTGAAATAGTTTACATATAAAATAGAAGCCTAAATTATCGATCCTGGAGTGTACAGCGAGAGGAGAGAGAAAATTACACCAGCAATTACATTACAATGTAATAAATGGTAAATACAGGTGGCCTCTCCTCTCTCTCTCTCTTTCAATTTCCCTCTCTCTCTTCTCTCTCTTTTTCCCAGTTTTTCTTCTCTCTGCAGAGACCAAAAGCTGCTTGAAGACATATGATATGTTTTACTTCTCTTTTTTCCCCCTCAGGGCCTTGCCTTGTAGGGGCTCAATATGGCTTTATTATTTTACCCTTAGCTGTTTGTCTTTTTAGAAAGTATTTTATGTGTTCTTCTTTAGGTTGGGAGGAGGGTGACTTCTTGGTATTTCAGAAGGACTCCAGAACACAATGCAGTAAGTGTTGCACTGAGAAACATCACGTAGCAGGGAAGATTTAAGGGCCAGGCCTTCAGGATCTCTTGTGATTAGACGCCTAAGCCTATTTGTAAGGCCGTGGGAGTACTTCTCCAGGCACGGAGAAGAATGCTGGAGCTAACAAGAAAGCCCTTTTCTGCTGTGTACTATATGTCATAATGTTAAAAAAAGGGGGGAGGGACATGATGAAAAAGAAAGGCCTGGAACTTAAGAGCGATTCTGTTCCCAAGTGGAAGGCATGTTTTTTCTTATTGCTGTAAGCGGTGGCAGGCATCCCCAGGCCAGCAACAAACATCCGGGAGCTTTGGTATTAGGCAGGATGTTAGCATGCCAGCCTCATGGAGAAAAGGAACAATGGCTGTTTAATTTGCTTTTTATAGCAAAGCCCATTTGGGACGAATGAAGACAGGAGGATCTTAGAAGAGCTTCCTTTCCCGGAGGGTTGGCCCATCTGCTCCATGGAGAGGAGAGTGTGCTGACTCAGGAAGCCGAGCCAGCCAGGCCCTGAGCGGCGCCTCTGCCAGGACGCTGGCCCACGCGGCCACTGCACAAATGGTGTGCAGAGTGCAGGAGGCACATTAGGGCTCTTAAGGATGGGACAACTGACTTCTGTCCGGGGATTACTGAGACATATGTTCCGTGACCACCATAAGCATGCTTTCTCTAACAAAGCCTCTTTTATGGGGTATTGTTGGAGAAACGAAAAATACACAAACTCCTCTCTGCAAGGGATTGAACATTTAAGGAAATGTGACCAAACTATTTCTAAGCATCATATATCTTTGTGCCTTTTAAAGCAGAAAACAGGGAACAAAATACAAACCTCTATGAATGCTTTGGGTTATTAATACAAAGATCAAGTTTTAAGCATAACCAATGATCATAACTACTATTTTATTTTGGTGTTCAAAACACTGTATTGTGGGCCTGGCACAGTGGTTCACACCTGTAATCCCAGCACTTTGGGAGGCTGAGGTGGGCAGATCACCTGAGGTCAGGAGTTCGAGACCAGCCTAGCCAACATGGTGAAACCCCGTCTCTACTAAAAATACAAAAATTAGCTGGGTGTGGTGGCGGGCGCCTGTAATCCCAGCTACTAGGGAGGCTGAGGCAGAAGAATTGCTTAAACCTGGGAGGCGGAGGTTGCAGTGAGCCGAGGTAGCGCCACTGCACTCCACACTCCAGCCTGGATGACAGAGAGAGACTCCATCTCAAAAAAAGAGAAACAAAAACAAAACAAAAGAAACAAAACAAACACTGTATTGAAACTTATAGAACTACATCAACCAGCTATAAACTGTGATACTTTTTGAATTCAGGAATTTATTTTTCATCATCTTTCTGTTTCTTGCTGCTTTGACGTCGTTTCAGAGTCAGTCTCAGTATTTTCTTCCTTTTTTCTCTCCCACTCCTTTCTACTGAAACTAATAAATTACTTCGTTATAGTCGTATATGAGGGCAAGAATAAACAAGCTCTGGAAAGAACCTAATAAGTTTCCTATAAACTGAACCGATAGCTCTTCAGGCTGTTCCCAGGCTTGTTTTTGTTTTCTTCTTACATCAATGTTTCTGCCTGTCTTGCGGAGGATGCTGCAGTGGTGACCTCCAGATAAGGAAGGCATTTTAGGCTGTGACAGGTGAGCAGGCGTCTTCCCTGAATGGCTCTGATTAGGTTGAGAGTTCGAGGGCACAGACAAGATCTGGCTGAGAAAAGGACCTCTCTGTTGGGAGCTCAGCCCCCAAACTCAGTGACATTTGGCACACTGAATGCTGGTGTTTTCTCTCTGTATGGGCTGAGGCAAAATCAGCTGAGGCGCCCTATCTTTTCCTCATATTTTTGCTTAGATGCAATGCACATATTCCAGGTGAGTCCCTACACAAGATAATGATCGTTTCAGAACCTTAGATGACATCATTTGGAGATTTGTTGAGTGGCTATCAACCACCCCAACTGCTGTTGGTAAAGAAGAGATAACAGAGTGAAAATATTTGTCATATGAGTTTCACTATTTTTTTTAGTCATATATGTTCTGATGTGGTAGTGGGAGTAAAGAACTGTCTTATGACTGCTCTAGATATCAGAGATGGAAAATTCTTAGCTCATTCATTACCCTTCAAGACTCATATGCCATACGGCTTTCTGTTGATCTTCTGGGCTGATTTCATCTGCACCTGCTTCCTTCTCAGGAGATACTAAGTGATAAATGATCTCAGGGCTGGAGAGATATTTCAAAGGAATCACATCCAGTGGTGCCACTCCTATTTCATTTGGCCATATTCCTTTAGTGGGTGAGGTTTTCCCAGGCTATCAGTCATTCATTTAGTTCTGAGTCTCATGAAACCCAGAGCTAGTCATTTGACAACATTCCTGTGCCTCAATTTCCCTTCTTTAACAGCTCGGCAATAGAAACAGAATGTGAGCCACATACATAATTTCAAACATTCTAGAATTCACATTAAAAGAGTAAAAAGAATAAACCAGACCCAGAAATGCAAATACCATCTGATCTCACTTTGTGGAATCTAAAGAAGTTGAACTCACAGAAGCAGAGAGTAGAACAGTGCTCTCTGTGAAATGGGGAGATGTTAGTCAGAGGGTACAAACTGGGTAAGAGGAACAAGTTCTGGAGATCTAATATACAGCATGGGTGGTGATGGATGTGTTGAAAACAAAACCAAAAAGAAATAAGTGAAGTTAATTTGAATATACATTATTTAACCCAATATATCCAAAATATTATCATTTTAAGGTATAATCAATATAAAACATTATTATTATTATTTGACAGGATTTCATTGTGTCGCCCAGGCTGGAGTGCAGTGGCACGATCATGGCTCACTGCAGCCTCTATTGCTTGGGCTCAAGTGATCCTCCCTCCTCAGCCTCCCAAGTAGTTAGGACTACAGGAACATGCCACCACACCCAGCTAATTTTTTATTTTTTTATAGAGATGGGGTTTTGCCATTTTGCCCAGGCTGGTCTCAAACTCCTGGGCTCAAGCAATCCTCCCACCTCGGCCTCTCAAAGTATTAGGATTACAGGCGTGAGCCACCATGCCCGGCCTAAAACATTACTATTGAAACATTTTACTTTCTTATTTTTCATACCAAGTCCAATATTTGTTGTCTATTTTACACATACAGTGCATCTTTTTTTTTTTTTTTGGGATGGAGTCTTACTCTGTCATCCACGCTGGAGTGCAGTGGTGCAATCTCGGCTCACTGCAAGCTCTGCCTCCCGGGTTCACACCATTCTCCTGCCTCAGCCTCCCAAGTAGCTGGGACTACAGGTGACGGCTGCCATGCCCGGCTAATTTTTTGTATTTTTTAGTAGAGAAGGGGTTTCTCTGTGTTAGCCAGGGTGGTCTCGATCTCCTGACCTCATGATCCGCCCCCTTCGGCCTCCCAAAGTGCTGGGATTACAGACATGAGCCACTGCGCCCGGCCTACAGTGCATCTTAATTCAGACTGGCCACATTTCAAGCGCTCAGCAGCCACTAGCCAATACAGCAGTTCTGTATAATGGATGTGTCTTTCCGTTTTAAAGAGTATTAGAGCTGAGTGAATATCTGCTTTAAACAACATGAGAGATACAGGTAGTCATAGTGGTGCCAACCAAAAATATGAATAGTCTTTTTTTCTTTCATGGACTAGGAGGTTCAAGTAAACTTCAGAAGATCAGATGGTGATCTTATGAATCACAAGAGACCATAGATGCAAGGACAAGGGCAGGTCAGGGCAGTCAGATATGAAAGGCAGGGCTCCTAGAATGAGCAAAATCAGCACCCAAGGGGTGTGAAAACTAGAATGACTGTGTCCGATGAATAACTCATTCTACATTGAGAGAAATTTTATCTGTGAGTCCAAGTAGCTTCCTGGATTCATTAAGAACTTTTAAAAGATGTCATGGAGATTGAGTTGCTCTTCAGAGATTGAGCTGGTATTTAGAGATTGAGGCACATTAAGAAAGATGTTGAAATGAAGAAAGGGTTTGTTGTAATGACAAGTGCTAACAGGAAGGTGGTGGCGGCTTGAAGGAGAGTTGACAAATCTGTCATTATCTTTCCAGTCTTGTCCAAGGCAGAGGGCGTTCTTGCCAGACAGCATGTGCGTTCCAGGGTGCTTGGCAGACTCTCTCAGTGAAGGAGCCTCAGCATGAAAAAGTCCCCATCAGGCGGATCCCACGCCCTCTGCACAGCTTGTGTAAGGGCACAGCTTGTGTAAGGACAAAAACTAACCAGACACCTACTATGTAGAAGGCTCTTCAATGATTCTTCTGTAAAACAGATTGTATTCATTTGCTAGGGCAGCAAAATACCACAGACTGAGTGGCTTAAACAACAGAAATTTATCTTCTCACAGCTCTGGAGGCTGGAAGTCCAAGATCAAGGTGCTGGGCGATTTGGTTTCCTTGGAGGCCTCTCTCCTTGACTTGCAGATAGTCACCCTCTCCCTCCCTCTTCACCTGGTCGTCCCCTGTGCGTGTGTGTGCCTGGTGTCTCTTCCTTTCCCATTCTGAACTTATGAAACAGATTTTGGTGGGTGTAGCAAGATCATGCAAGCTTTGGGACTTGAATGGATTTGAATGTATTCCAGTTATATCAGATTAGAGTCCTACCCTAATGGCCTCATTTTAACTCAATCATCTCTTTAAAAACTTTATCTACAAATATACTTACATCCTGAAATTTCGGAGGTTGGGACGTTGACATACGAATTTTGGGGTAACACAGTTCAGCCCATGATATAGGCATTACCTATCTTACAGGCGAGGAAACTGAGGGCCGGTGAGGACATGTGACTTGCATAGGGTTAGTATGCCAGTTGAGAGTAGAATCTCTCTCTCAGTTGAGTGTTCTTTACACAAAGAACACTTTGTCTCTTGAGGTGAAATGATGTATCCAGCTAGCGCCATCGAAGACATTTGGAAAACTCAGGTTTCTTCATGGCTTGCAGGATTACCTAGGTACTTCATGGAGAGTGGTGAGGGGCATGAGGGTGGTTGGGGGATGATCAGTGGAAGCAGTTTGGAGATTGGGGTCTGGAATCGGGGTGTGAGTCTTGGCTCTGTCATAGACTAGGTGTATCGCCATTGTCAAGGCCTGCACAATCTAAGTTTATACCGATTAAGATTTATAAAGCAACAGTGCTAAGCACTGAACACATGTCATCTCATCCCATGTTCACAGCCAGCGTATAAAGTGGATACTATTGCTATGTCTACTTTACAGTTGAGGAAAAGAGGCCCGGAGAGGTTAAGTGACTTACTCAAGGTCACGTAGCCAATAAGGCCTAGAGCCAGGACTCAAACCCACGTCTGTGGATTTCAAAACCTGTACAGTTAACCATGAACAGAATCAGGAATGGGGCTCGGGGTTACAAAAATCTGCTTTTATAAGAGAGAAAAAGTCTGAGTTTTAGTGTAAAATCTCAAGGATTTTCAATATTGAATAATTCAAGTTTCTTAAACAAAACTAAGCAGCTCAGACAAATCATATCAGCTAGCCTCAGGTTCATACTGCATTGCCTCTTATCTGTAAAGTAGGAAAGGTGTTCTAGATAAACCTGCAGGGCATTGCCTGTCCTGATTATGAACTTCTGATGCCATTTTGAACTTATGAAATAGATTTTGGTGACTGTGGTAAGATCATGCAAGCTTTGGGACTTGAATGGATTTGAATCTGCACCTTGGCCCTTAGTAGCAATATAAGAAGGCAAATTGTTTAATCTTTCTGAACCCCAGTTTCCTTGTCTGGAAATTGGGACTTGTACTTTGTACGCTGATGTGAATATGGAGATAAAGTCTGTAAAGTGCCTGCTGGGCAGCTTGGTAGGCAGTGAGAAAATAACACCAACAAGATCGTGTTCTTTGCCATGGGATTGGGAGTCTATGAGTAGTGGGTGTATGTGAATACATGGGGGGATGTGGACAGGGTTCCCACTCTGACGGCTCTCCCCACAAACCAAGGAGCTGCCATTTTAAACTTAAGTTTTGAAAACTTCAAGAGTTTCTTTACAAAAATGTCCACCCTTGTTAGACAGACTGGTTAATATCTTTGCAGGAGTTAGATTCTATTATATTTATTTACTCACTAGGAAAGCATTCAGTGAGTTTACAATGTGGCGAAAGAGGAGTGGTTCTCAAACCCTAATCTGCAACAAGAAACAGCCGGGGAGCTTGCTTATACTAAAGCTTCTGAGCTGCCACTCCCAGAGTCCAGCTTAGAGTGCCATAGGGCCAGGAATGTGCATTTGCACAGCTCTCTGGGGATGCTGATACAGGGGACCAAAGACTATCTACTGAGGCCCAGTGTAACTTTACTGTGAGACAACTAGTCACCTTCCCACCCGGAGATGCCTCCTGAGCTGACCACAGGGCGGCCACACCTGGGTAAGCCACCACTCAGGGTGGGACTGGGGCAGGCACAGCCAGGCGGGTGAGGAAGTGGGCGGGAAGAGCCTGTTTTAACCAGATAAAATTCCAAAATTCCTTACAGTGAGCCAGCCATTTGCTCTTTTTTTTTTTTTTTTTTTTGAGTCTCCCTCTATTGCCCAGCCTAGAGTGCAGTGGTGTAATCACATAGCTCACTGCAGCCTGGAGCTCCTGGACTCCAGTGATCCTCCCACCTCAGCCTCCGGAGTAGCTGGGACTAAGTCACATACCCACAAGCCCAGCTAATTGTTAAGTTTTTTGTTGTGGTGGTGGCGGTGGGGTGTGTATCTCACTATGTTGCCCAGTCCGGTCTTGAACTCCTGGCCTCAAACGATCCTCCCGCCTCCGCCTCCGCCTCCGCCTCCTTAAGTCTTGGGATTACAGGAGTGAGCCACAACACCCGGCCCAGCCAGTTCATTCTTAATAACTTTAATACATAAAAATGGGCCATTTTAGTGTCCTGAAATAAGCAATAATTTCCACCATCCGAATATGGTGTGTAATGACCTCCAGACGCCTAGTTACCATCTACATCCATAGCTCAGCGATCAGAGCTTGCCCTGAACGGACTCCTTTCCCACTGCAGACAAGTAGGGGGTTTTGCCCGTAAAGAAGGAGCTAGTCTACGTGCGGCTGCAGTAGGCCCTGCGCCATCCGTCATTTCTCGGCTTCCTCCCACGCGCCTTCATGCGGATGTGTAGGTATCTCCTCTCCCTGGCTGAGTCAAGTCACTCAGAGACTGAAAAGAGAGAGAGGATGTGGCGTGAAGCTGAAGCCTGCACCCAGGGCCTGGCACCTACTGGGTTGGGCTTGGCGCTGCGTGCTTGCATTTCCGCGGATAGACCTAGATGGCATCTGGGCTGTGACACTGGCTGCCCAGCTTTTCTTTTCTTTTTTTCCAACAGCATCTGGAAGAGGCTCTGGGAGGGTCCAAGCTACAAACCACGCGGCGTTCTCTGGTGGCTGTGCTGGGACGAGTGGGCGGAAACAGCCGCAGGTCTCTCTCTTCTCTTCAGCCTGAAACTCACTGCACAAATACCAGAGGTTTTTTTTAGAGATTAGATAAATTTGCATCCTTCTCCCCCCAACCCCGCCCCTAAGCCAGAGGAAGTGCTTGAGGAAGTAATGTGTTTAAAGAATGTGGGGGAGGGGAGCTTACATTAGGAAGCAGGACTCTTAGCGAGTAGCCAGAAACCCCAATAACCTTTAAGCTGTTAACCCTTGAGGATACGGCTCAATGGTGTACCCACGTGGAGTTCATTATTTATCTCCGAAAGCCCTATCTGTCTCTCATTCCGAGCCTTAAACGAATCATCTGCAGTTTGGCCAACAATTCAGTTCCAGCTCCCTGGGAATACCAGCAAATCCCGGGACAGCTGTTCCTTCTGCTGAAAACACCAGGAAAATCCGCCCCGCCCAGGAGCACAGGCTGTTTGACCAGAAAGCCTGGTGTTGGTCACTGTCAGAGAGCACGAACGGAGGGAAGAGGAGGTCCTTGGCTGGGTCCTTCATTTTTTTCTTTTTCTTTTTGTCCTTGGGAGCTTGGATGAGCTTGTCTTTGATGCCTTAATTGTTTCTGCACTCTTTTCTCCCTTTCATAAATCCATTGAAACGATATATATATTTAAGAGTAAGGCAAACCTCAAATTAGGCTGTCTGTAGAACTGAGCCTCTGCAAAGAGAGTAATTAAATTATTGGCATGAAACGGCAGGAACCCTGGAGGGAACGGCAGGGAGAAGGCACTAGTAAAAGTGGAAGGAAACTACTTGGGAAGATATTGGTGCCTGTGCTGGGGAATGACATATATCCAAACCATTTCTCATCAGACTTGAAAATACCGTATACATCTGTGTATGTCAGCGGATGTGAGGCAGATTCCCCTGGCCCACTGGTCTGTCTGAATGTTCTGTCTCTGTTTAGCCTGGGTGAGATGGAGGAGGATTCCCTCTTAGGGGCTTGCCACGCCACCCCTCCTCCACAGTGTGGAAATAAAAATCTTGAGTTCCTTTAAGGAAAATTGCAGGCACCTAGCTATCCCTGAGAAATTAATGAGCAACTTCATAAGTAAAAAGGTAATCATACCATAAAACAATAGCAATAAAATTAGAGCCATGAGATGTTTGGTTCCCTATAGAAACTGAAGACACATCTTAACATATGTTCCTGAGTTATTTTTCAGAAACCCAGACCTCTACCAAATGGATCTGCTGGCACGCAGACCTCAGAAGAGGGGAAACTGAGGACTGAACTCTGACTGCTATTTCTTGTTCTGCATTTTTTCTTGAAGGATCTGAAGGAAGTCACGCCTATGGGCCAGACCTAACGTTCTTTAATGCTGACTCTCAATTTTTAAATAGAGCTTCCCTTCCTTAACCAACTGCAAATCAGAAAATTGTTGAATCCCCCACCCCGTGACCTGTAAGCCCCTGTTTCAAGATATCCTGTGTGTTAAGGTCAAACCAATATGTAACCTCCATGTATTGACTTATGACTTTGTGTGTAACCTCTGCCTGCCTGCCTTTAGAAACCCTTGCTTGCAAGCCACTGGGAAGGTCAGGTGAGCTGCCTGATTCTCCTTGCTGGGTGCCCTGAAAATAAACACCCTCCTTTCTCTCACTACGAAACCTCAGTTTGAACGTTTGGCTTCACTGCCCTGGAGGCACAGACCTCAGTTCAGTTGGGCAACATGGGTCTCGGGGTGCTGAAAGCCACTTTTTATTTTCATTAGGGACTTGCTCATGCCAAACATCCTGAATTTAAGTAGAACTTACTAGGTTTGGGGTGTTTGTGGGATGGGGTCCCCTCGTGGAGCCCTGAGCCTTCTGCCATCCCCTATCTCTGGTCCTCACAATTTTTTTTTTTTTTTTTTGAGATGAAATTTTGCTCTGTCACCCAGTCTGGAATGCAGTGGCACAATTTCGACTGACTGCAACCTCCACCTCTCAGGTTCAAGCCATTCTCCTGCCCAGCCTCCCAAGTAGCTAGGATTACAGGCATGTGCCATCACACCCGTAATTTTTGTATTTTTAGTAGAGATGGGATTTCATCACGTTGGCCAGGCTGGTCTCAAACTCCTGACCTCAAGTGATCCACCTGCCTTGGCCTCCCAAAATGCTGAGATTACAGGCATGAGCCACCCCATGCCTGGCCCCTCTGGTTCTCACTAATTCTAACCTGGATTGGCTCCTTTGTACTCCAATTCTTTCCCTGCTTCAATGCAAAGGTTTCACTTTCCTTTGAGGCCTTACTGTACAGGCCAACATCCCGGAGGTGTCAGCCTCTGTCCCCAGTTGACTTTCACAAGCCCACCAAGCACTTGGCAAAATAAAAGCCTTCCTGTTAACACCATCTGGTGTTAGGGTACACTGGGTAGCAAAAATGTGACCCTTCTGCATACATAATCCACATATCCCCAAGCTTTCTCTGTCCACGGTAACGGCTTGAGCCTCCACTCCTGTGGCCCTTCAGCAAATCCAGTCCTCTCACCTCCCCATATTTTTAAGGGTCCCTTAGGGAGGGGCCAGTTACCCATTGTCTTACTCTAGAAGTCATTGCTTGGGTCCTCTTGCAGGTTAACTCTGGCCTTTTGGCAGCTCCTAATCTGTGCTGCAGAGCTGCCCTCAGCTCAGCCTCTCTGCAGCAGGGTGGGTACAGGAGCCCCCTTCCCACTCCCTGGAGAATGGTGAACATTCTCACTACTGTTCATCTCTGCCTCCACCCTTGCCTGCTCCTGCCCTGCCCTGGAGCTCACCTCCTGGCCCGGAATCTCTTGCTCCCTGTGATGGTTAATACTGTCAATTTGATTGGATTGAAGGATGCAAGTATTGATCCTGGGTGTGTCTCTGAAGGTGTTGCCAAAGGAGAGTAACATTTGAGTCAGTGGGCTGAGGAAGGCAGACCCACCCTTAATCTGGGTGGGCACCATCTTATCAGCTGCCAGTGTGGCCAGGATATAAAGCAGGGAGAAAAACATGAAAAAGCTAGATTGGCTTAGCCTCCCAGCCTACATGTTTCTCATGTGCTGGATGCTTCCTGCCCTCAAACATCAGACAAGTTCTTCAGCTTTGGAACTTGGACTGGCTTCCTTGCTCCTCAGCTTGCAGATGGCCTATGGTGGGACTCTGTGATCCTCTAAGCTAATACTACTTAATAAACTCCCCTTTATATATATCTATCTATCCTATTAGTTCTGTCCCTCTAGAGAACCCTGACTAATATAGATTTTCGTACCAGGAGTGGTTCTAGAGGAACAGAATATTAAGGATGGAGTTCTTTAGTTGGTTTTGGGGTTTCTGGAGTTGGCTGCTTAATATGATTAGACCCCAAAATGCTAAGGACTCTACTACTAATAGTACAGAGAACACTAATAGCCATTGGTGTGAACTCTTCAGAGAGTTATGCAAAATAAATGCATTTGATACTCCTGATTCACCCCTCATGAGAGGTAAGGAGTTTAGTGACTCTATACATAATACCTTGGACTATATGTGGAGAACCAAGGAACGTAATGAAGTTGGTTGGTTGCTCCTAAGTTTGCTGGGCAAAGTTATGAAAGAAAATGATGAACTCAGGACTTATACACTCCCTAACCCTTGTCCCTTGCTCCTCCCTATCTCCTTACCCCAACCAGAGGAAGCAAAAATGCCTTAATGCCATAAATAATTTCTACAGACTCCCTATCTAAAACAAAGATGGATTTCTACTTAACATCTCAGTCTGAAGCACTTGCATATAGATTTCTCCACTGTTTGTTGTTGTTGTTGTTATTGTTGTTTTCAAGAAGAAGCCTTGCTGGGGAAAAGGAAGATTCTCTCCATCCTGCTTCTACCCTACAGTACCCTAAAGGACACAGCTTTTTTCCTCTAATGTTTTATTTTTAAAAGTTTTAGACATACATAAAGTTGATGGAGTACTGCAATGAATGAATGCCCATATATCCTGTACCTAGATTGAACAGGTGATAACATTTTGCCAGGTTTGCTTTATCTCTTATATGTAGCTGTGTGTGTGTGTGTGTGTACATGTTTGGCTGGATCATTTAAAAGTAAGTTGCATACATCATGATCTTTTATCCCAAACTAGTTCAACTTGCATCTCCTAAGAATAAGGACATTTTACAAACCACCATACCATTAACACCTAAAAAAATGAACAGTATTTCCATAATACACAACAACTTTTAAAAAAGCGTCTTCAAGGCTTTTTCTGGTATTCTTCCCTCATACTTTAGGCCATGTAGTAGTGGCATATGTGTTGTCAGTACTTGGGAACGCCAGTGGTTTTCCTGTCCAAATTGGGGAACAAGGTTGCCGAGAGTTAAACATAAGATTAACTTACAATCAGAGCAGAGATATGCAGCGACATCTTAAAAGATAAAAAGAGGGCCCAGTGTGGTGTCACATCCCTGTAATCCCATCAATTTGGGAGGCTGAGTTGGGAGGATCATTTGAGATCAGGAACTCAAGGCCAGCCTGGGCAATATAGTGAGATCCCGTCTCTTCAAAAAACAAACAAAAAATTACCCAGGCTTGATGGTGTGTGCCTGTAGCCCCAGGTACTCTGGAGGCGAAGGTGGGAAGATTCCTTGAGCCCAGTAGTTCAAGGCTGCAGTGAGCTAAGATTGCACCACTGAACTCCAGCCTTGGTGACAGAGCAAGAGCCTGTCTTTTAAAAAAGGAAAAAAAAAAGAGAAGTCTATTTATTTGGTTCATAGTCTGTTGACCCCTAAAGGAAGCATCAGAAGCCACTGCATAAAAGCTGTGACATGAAGCTCAGGAAGATTTTTTCTAAGATATTTGCCAGCTACAAGGCATTGTCCAAATATGGGCCTTATTTCCAGAAAAAAAAAAGGGGAAGGAGGAATGCCATGGAGTAAGTTATTCTCCAGAGTCCTTGCTTATTCTTAAGGATTTTACTAGGCCCAGCCAGTCTCATTTGCTACTTGGAAATGAGGGCATGTGCCTTAATGTGTGGGATTTCTATTAAGCGTGAAATTTGACCCCATAAGTACTACTTAATCTCATGAGTACCTTCCATGTAAGATTGGGTCTTACCTAATAGACTTTGAATATTTCAGTCTCAGTTGAAAAGTCCTCTCTGTAATGAGAAAGGTGAGCTGGCTCTCAGAGCTTGATTCCCTTAAACATGGGATTCTCCCTAATTCCCTTCCTTTGGATTCCATATTGAAAAAGCAGCTGTTTGGCTGGGCATGGTGGCTCATACCTGTAATCCCAGCACTTTGGGAGGCTGAGGCGGGCAGATCACGAGGTCAGGAGATCGAGACCATCCTGGCTAACACGGTGAAACCCCGTCTCTACTAAAAATACAAAAAATTAGCCGGGCATGGTGGTGGGCGCCTGTAGTGCCAGCCACCTGGGAGGGTGAAGCAGGAGAATGGCATGAACCCGGGAGGCAGAGCTTGCAGTGAGCGGAGATTGGGCCACTGCACTCCAGCCTGGGCGACAGAGTGAGACTCCGTCTCGAAAAAAAAAAGAAAAAGAAAAAGCAGCTGTTTTAGTTTTCTGGGAATGTTATAACAAAGTACCACAAACTGGGTGACTTAAAACAACAGAAATGTATTCTTGCACAGTTTTGGAAGCCAAAAGTCTGAAATCAAATGTCTGCAAGCCTGGCTCTCTCGGAAACTTGAAGGGAAGAACGTAGCTTCTGGTGTTTGCTGGCAACCCGTGGTGCTCCTTGACTTGTAGATGCCTCGCTCCTATTCCCGAGTCTGTGGTCACATGGCTGTCTTTTCCCTGTGTGTCTCTGTCTCTTCTCCTTTTCTTTTCTCTTTTTTTTTTTTTGAGATGAAGTCTTGCTGTGTCGCCCAGGCTGGAGTGCAGTGGCATGATCTCGGCTCACTGCAACCTCCGCCTCGTGGGTTCAATTAATTACATCTGCGAGACCCTGACTTCCAACTCAGGTCACATTCACAAAGTCTTGTGGGTTAGGACTTAAAGAGACCTTTTGCGGGACACAATTCAACTCATAACAGCAACCCTTAGATTATGATGTTGCTCCCATGGAAACTTCCTTTCAGGAAAAGATGTCTTAGTCATACAGACTTTAAGTATTCTAGTTCCTGTGTTGGTGATTTCCTGTTGTAAAATTTATAAATTAGACTCAGAGAATGGTTTGGCTTCCCATGTCATAGGACTATAGATGGAAAAAGAATGCATCGATTATATGTGGACCAGGGTTTTGCATTTCCGGAGAGAGTAATTGCTCATTGTGAGCCAATAAATTGACTTTCTGGTTTGATTCCTCAGTGTCATGGTCCATCCCTGAGATTTTGGCTAGGAGAGGAGCAGCCACCATATCTGTGCCAAAAAAACCTAGTTTCTGAGCTTCTGAGGTTGAGAAGCAGACTTAGTGCTAATTTGCCAAAATGATGACTTCAACCCCAGGAGCCCATGGCAGTTGAACAATCTGGATAGTTCCAAAGCTAGCAGCCCACTACCACATTGCCATGTGGTTAAATGCAGGGCCATTATTAGTCTCATTTTGAATTTCTAATATGTTATATAATATATATTATATTTCTAATATATAATTTAATATAATAGAAATCCAAAATGAGACAAATATGTGAATCAGACCATAAATATATTACATAGATAAATAAATAATGAATAAATTATATAAAGGTAATATGCAATATATTACATAATATAATATTGGATTTTTAATATATGGGTTCTACATAGTAATACATATCCCAAAGAAAGCTTGGTCCCTTGGGAAAACAAACAAAACTCCCAATCACAGACACACAAAAAAAGGATTTAATTAAAACCAGGAATATTTTAGATCTTGTCTCAGATTCAGACTTAATAAGAAAAAAGAAGAGTTTTAAAGAAAACTGGTAAGATTGTTGGTATAGTAGATGAACCTGAAGCATCAATAGAAAAAACCTCATTGTGGCAATGCCTTAAATCTCTGAAGCACTGAGACCGAATTGTAGCAGGTTCGCTCCAAAAGTCATGTTTTCTTCTCTAGATTTCAACCAGTCAGTTATTGAAGAGATGGTAGGCAATGAATCTGGCACGTTCTATGGGAAGAAAACAGAAACACGTGCAGCTTGTCCAACTGAGGCAGAAGAAACTGTGATGGGAACAATGTTCGGAGGGAATGACTGATGAATGCTTGATGGTGCTGTTTGAAGAGGAGACCTGGACGTCGGAAGCGAATGGAAGGGAGGAGAGTGGGGCTGAGTTATTTAATTAGCTAGGGTCCAGGAGGCAGGCTAACTTGCTGAGGGCTAGCACTGTGGAGGAGAGCTGGAAGGAAAGGCAGAGAGAGATTAGCAGACCAGGAGCAAGTCTCCTAGGACCGCTCCTCAAACGTGAGTGTGCCCAAGAGAGCCGGGAGTGCTTGTTTTGTTGTTGTTGTTTTTGCTTTTTTTTGTTTGTTTGTTTTTAACTGGGACGAAGTCTTACTCTGTCACCCAGGCTGGAGTGCAGTAGAATGATCTTGGCTCATTGCAACCCTGGCCTCCTGAGTTCAAGCAATTCAGCCTCAGCCTCCGAGAGCTGGTATTACACGTATGCACCACCACGTCCAGCTAATTTTTTTGTATTTTTAGTAGAGTCAGGGTTTCACCATGTTGGTCAGGCTGGTTTTGAACTCCTGACCTCAAATGATCCGCCTGCCTCGGCCTCCCTAAGAGCTGGGATTACAGGTGGGAGCCACCGCGCCTGGCCAGGAGAGCTTGTTCAAACACAGATTTCTGTCTGTCTCCTCTAGATTCTGAGTCAGTGAGTCTGGAGCAGGGCTCATATAGCTGCATTTCTATCAAAACACTGCAAATGATGCTGATCTGTGGATCCCCTGTTAAGTAGCACTGTACTTTAGAAAACACTTAAAAGCTGGGAGACCCTGTTGAAGTTGATTTTCCAAGGAAAGAGCAAATTTTTAGAGAAGAGAAGTTTGGGAAGGAGGTGTTGGGCTATGTATGCAGAGATGTTTCTGTTGCTAATAAAAGACATCTGATAACGCAAATGCTACCTCCACCTTTGAAGTAAGTCTTTCTTAACTTATCTGAGTAGCCCGGCAGCTTCTCTTGGGTTCTCTCAATGCACATCTCTGTTATGGCAATTATCTGAGGGTATTATAAATTGTGTGCGTGTGTGTGTGTGTATGTCCTCACCAGAGCATAAGCTCCCTGAATCAGAGACCAGGCCTTTTACTGTTGTATCCTGTATTATAGTGCTTGGCATAGGCCTGCCACGCAGTTAACTACTCAACAGAGGTTTGCTGGATACATTGATACGTGAGTCAGTCCTTCAAGAATCTGAATAAATTGGAGACAGGTGGAGAAGGCAATTCCTGTGCATAAAACAGAACAAGTGTAAATCTAGAAGAAGGTGCAAGACATGCTAGGGAAAGCAAGCAGGTGGGGGAGAGGGTGTGATTCTGGAGAGTCAGGTCAGATGGGTTTTGTGTGCTAGAGATTGCTGACTGTGGAGCCCTGAGAAACTGGCAGAGGAGCAAGAGTATTTTGCCTCAAGTGGTAAGTGTTTTTGAGTCTGAGCTCAGAAACAGGACTCATCTAATTTGGGCCTTAGAGCCCCAGACACCAGGTTATACTCTTGAAGCTGTTTTTATACATTATTTTCCAGTACCTTCATGGGTTGGGGGCACTGGCTGAGCTCCCATCCCACCACTAGCACCGACTTTCCTGGTGCAAGAATACGGCATCTTAGAACTAATTCTCCAATTCCCAGTCGAACCACCCCAGGTGAGACTGTATGAAGCAGAGATGAGATTTCCTGCAAGCTTTGTGCCAATTGCACCCTTGTGAGACAGGTAAATTGTTGTTTTAAGCCACTAGGTTTTGGAGTGCAGAATAGAAACACAGGGGCTGATTAGTAGTTCTATGAAATGTCACGTAAGTAATGAGTCATAGGACCCCATGCATCCGATGACCTTGTCACTCACTTTTTTTTTTCTTTTTGAGACAGAGTCTCGCTCTGTCACCCAGGCTGGAGTGCAGTGGCACTATCTCTGCTCACTGCAACCTCCGCCTCCTGGGTTCAAGCAATTCTCCTGCCTCAGCCTCTGGAGTAGTCACTCACTCTTCTATCTAGGTCTCATCAGTTCATAGGTCTTTACAGGTCTTCAGGCAGAGAGAAACAATTTCCAAGGAGCTTATCTCAATGAACTGAACCCAGGACACAGGAGCAGCACACAGGATAAGTGGATTTGGGTTGGATGTCGCTGGGGGAAAAATAAGAAGAAAGTGTAGTCTCTGTGCTTAAAGGGCATCAGCATGGGATCAGAGCTCTTCAAATGCAATCGGAGGCCAGTTTCCCCGGAGATTGAATTAAGTTAAAAGAGGAAGTCAGCTTGGACTCACTTGAAATAAAGCTGCTAGGATGAAACCAATGTATTAATAAAAACAAGACATGAGAAATGGTAACAGCAAAGGGAAGAGATCAATCTTGTGCAGGGCTTGTGTTGCAATGCGGAAAAAATTTTGTAATCAGAATGAAACGCTAGTGATCGCGTAAGCAATGGATGTCAGCGAGGACTATTGGAGAGGCACACGATTCACATGACTCTGATCCATAGCGGGTGCTGGGAGTGGGAGGCATGGAGAGGTAGGGAAGCCATGACTATTTGCCAGAGAAAAACGTTCCCTTGGGCAGGGAGGGCCACTTACTGGGCAGAGATATGATGGAAACACATTTATGCAGTGGCTCCGTATTTGGTACCATGGAGGATACCAATTCAAAGACATGGCCCAAGGGATATGATGCACATCTACCCATCATAGGAACTCTCTATGCAAACTGTTCCATCTCCCCAAGCCAAGGGCCTTCAAGCTTTAAGGAGCCTGGGTTGAAATTTGAGTCTGGGAGTCACAGTGTTTGTTGTGTCCCCTCACCCTCTGCTCCATTGTCCTCCTGGTGCCCTTTTTAGGAAAGCCCAGGCAGAATAGAAGCTGCTTGGACTGTAATTATCCTTACTGTCCTGCAAGCCTCCCTAGGTGCAGTGAGAGCATCTTACTCACCCTGGAGATTCTTAAAAACTGCTTATTGACTGGGTGGATTAATGTCTGGCTGGGGGAATGAACCCAGTGCCCAGTGGTGCAGGAGAGCCTTGGGAAAATGCAGAGGGGCCCGCCAGAAGGAGAGGGCAGTGGGACTGAATGGGAAACATCACCCAAGCAGGTGGGGATGTGGAGAGGTCAAGTTTAGGAAATCTAAGGCCTTGTGAAAGTCCTTCTAATCAAATGGTAATAGGTAGGAAGTCTCGCTTGCCTGCTTTCTTTCTTTCTTTCTTTCTTTCTTTCTTTCTTTTTCTTTCTTTCTTCCTTCCTTCCTTTCTTTTCTTTCTTTCTTTCTTTCTTTTTCCTTCCTTCCTTCCTTCTTTCTTTTTTTTTTTCAGAGTCTTACTCTATCTCCTAGGCTGGAGGGCAGTTGTTTCATCTCGGCTCACTGCCACTTCCGCCTCCTGGGTTCAAGCAATTCTCCTGCCTCAGCCTCCTGGGTAGCTGGGATTACATGCACGCACCACCAGGCCTGGCTAACTTTTTGTATTTTTAGTAGAGACAGGGTTTCACCATGTTGGCCAGGCTGGTCTCAAACTCCTGACCTCAAGTGATTTGCCTCCCCTTGGCTTCCCAAAGTGCTGGGATTACAGGCATGAGCCACCGTGCTCTGCCCTAACTGGTCATTTTCAATGTCCCTTGCTCTGCTCCGAAGGGAGGTGCCAGCAGGCAAGGAAAGTGACTGGTAGAAAAATGAGAATTGCAGGAACCCACTTGACTCCCTAACTGGAGCTCCAGCTCCCTCCCAGAGCCAGAAAGCCAAGGGAGCCAGGGCTGTGTTCTGTGTAACCAGCTTCCACAGCCACCTTCTCCGTGCCACCAATTCAGTCTTCTGGTCTACCAGCCCAGGCACTGTTGAGTGCCGGCAGCAGAGGGGCCAGGGGCTGCTGTGAGGCAGCGTCTCCATCCAGAGACCCCTGCCTGGGATGTCTGCCACATCCTCAGTCAGTTGCCTCTGGTTAACCCAGAGTCCGTGAGAGCAGGAAACCCCCAAATGTCACCATAAAACTGGGGACATTTTCAAGCTAACCCCCCCACCACACCCCGGGTAATATAGTTAAACCCCTTCATTTTACAGGCAAGGAAACCAGAGATCAGAAGGGTTAAATGACTTCTCAGAGGCAGTGGTAGAGCAGGTTCTACCCTCCTTTCCATTACAGGCTTAAAGTCAGCATCACTTTAGAGGAGATTTAGCCAGCAGATGAGCAGGTAGCATCAACGCAGAACATGCACTTTGGCAGGGCTGGCTTCTCTGTCCTTCTCTCCTGCCTGTACTCATCCTCCCCAACATGGAAGGAAGTGGGTTTTCCATCCTCTTTACCCCTCTGTTTATCTCCATCCCGCCCCACAGCAGGGAAGGAGGCTTTTAACAGAATCACCCTTGGGAAGTTTTGCCTTGGGATTCTATTTAAATGACAGAATAGACCTGATGTATGGTGGGGATCCCTCTCAGTAGAATATAGGTATCCAGGGTGTTATGAGTTGAATTGTGTCCCCCAAAAAGACATATTGAAGTGGTAACACCTGGTACCTATGAATGTGGACTTATTTGGAAGCACAGTCTTTGCTGAAGTAATTAAGATGGAAGTTAAGAGGAGATACCGGAATAGGGTGGACCCTTAATCCAGTATAACTAGTGCCCTTATGAAACTGCCTTTGCAAAATTATAACTGAGGAAATTATGACAGTGAAATAAATCAGCCCTAACCGACTCTGTCTTGCTTCTCTGACCCTTAAGCTGTCCTTGTTCTTTCCTGGGCGTAGGTCGAACTTTGGGAAGGAATTCAGTTCATTGTTTGACTCTGAAACAAAATCGATAATAGCCCTTTCCCGAAAAGACCCCTTTCTTGTCTGGGGTCCAATCTGCTTTTGCAGGACTAACAAATTAGCTATAAGATTAGAAATTAGCCACTGGCTTCAAGTGTCTGAACCTCCCCAAAGTGCTCCTGGGGGTAACTGTAGGGAGGCCCCCTGAAACTATTGCTATGGAGTAAAAGATGAAATGCTCCTGGTTATTGTAAATACAAAATTATATGCAGGATTTTGTAAAGACAATGCCAGGTTGGACTGCCAGAACGAGCCAACAGCGCGTGATGTGCTTCCCCCCGCAGAGAGCCTATGAATGGACGTGCAGTCAGGGAGGTTTCACATCACCAAGATTCCTATCCCAGAAAAGCAGATGTTCATAGCTCTGGGAATGGAATGCAACCCTTGTGGAGAGCCTATAAATGGATGCGTTGGGGAGGGGCAGCGCCTGTCCATAGGGATACGATAGGGCTATAAACGCCCTCATCTTGCCACGGCTCTTCTAGGCCTCTTTAGGGCTAAGGCATACTCCCTTCTAAGAATTTCTGGTCTAACCGGTTGTCTAGCTTCACGTCCTGTTTCCATGGATTGTTCGTAACCAGCTTGTGTGGCAATTGTTACTGCTGATTAATATCTTGCTAATCATAGGTTATGGAAAGATTGTGTTTCGGTTTTAAGGCTCTGTTAAAAATTACTGATGCACACACTGTATTGTAAATTCTTATCTCTGTATACTGTACTTCTACATACAAATGTACTGTACTTCTACATACAAATGTTCTGTACTTCTACATACAAATGTTATGTTAAAGAATTACTTCATCCCCATGTGACCATCTCACCTCATAATCAAATGACCCTAAATCCCTCACTAACCTACCCCCGCCCTCACTAAACTTAATAAGTGCTGGTATATCCAGTGCATTGTTGGCACCACAGGAGCAGAAGGCGGTGACCCCCCGGACCCAGCTTTCACTATCTTGTGTGTGTCTATTATTTCTCAACCTGCCAATCCGCCTGGGAACAAAGAGAGAGCCCTATTGCATTGCGGGCTGCTGGCCAGATCCCGCAATAGGTAACATCACTATTGTAAAATCTCAGATCAGTGCTTGAGATATTTTGCAGACCTTGCACTTGATGGAGCAGCTGACACCACCCAGACCCAACCAGTTCTGCCCAACCAGCTCTGCCATTGCACCCAGGAACACAAGATATTAGGAAAACCTAACTTCGACCCCCTATGATTCCATCTCCAACTTGACCAATCAGCCTCCCCACTTCCCAAGACCCTACCTGCCAAATTATCTTTAAAAACTCAGATCCCCGAATGCTCGGGGAGACAGATTTGAGTAATAATAAAACTCTGGTCTCTTGCACAGGTGGCTCTGTGTGAATTACTCTTTCTCCATTGCAATTCTGCTGTCTTGATAAATCGGTTCTCTCTAGGCAGCAGGCAAGGGGAACCCACTGGGCAGTTACGCTTACAGGAAGAGAAGAGACACAGCCACACACAGAGAACACTTGTGACAGGGCAGACATTGGAGTGATGTTGCCACAAGCCAAGGATGCTCTGTCCACCAGAAGCTGGAAGAGGGAAGGAGAGGTCTTCCCCTAGAGGTTTGGAGGGAGTGTGGCCCTGCAGACACCTTGATTCTGCACGTCCAGCCTCCAGAAGGATGGGAGAATAGATATCTGTTGTTTTAAGCCACCTGGTTAGTGATACTTCCTTACAACAGTCCTAGGAAACTAATTCATAGCAGAGCCCAGGCAGCTGAGGCAGGATAAAGCCAGGACCTATGCAGAGGGGCCTAAAAGAGAGATGAGGGAGGGGAACCAAGGAGGAAAGCCTCTTAGAAGGGCTTACCCGGCACTGACTCAAAGATGGGCAAGGGGAAAAGCCGAGCAATGTGTGGGCTGTGTGGGATCCCTTTCTGGCTGATGAGAAGCTGAACCCATATTTTTACCTTCCATTGTGGGGCCTAACAGTGCAGACCAAAAAATTAATATCTAGAAATTGAGTCACTGAAGCCTTCTCTGGCTGGCCCCTTTGAACTTGCACCTCCTCATTCTGCAGCTGACAACTGTCAAGAACTGTCCCCTGCCATTTCACCTGAGCTGACCTGATCTCCCCAGGGGAACGAGCCTCGTCCTGCAAGTCCCCTTCTTTGGCTCCCTGGCAGCGCTGCTGCAGGTATGTTTAACATGTAGATGTCACTTAATACATATGTCCTGGTTGGTTGATTTGGTTTCATAACTGAAGTACATAATATGGTGCTTTGGGTTTGTTTAATTTTAAATATACCTGGCAAATCTGTTATGAGTATAACAAAATGTTTCTACTCCTGGGCAGTAGATAGATCGTGTGGCAAGCAGATTGCAGGTCACGTCTACTCTATGCCCTCACATCCTGATGGCGCTGTCACTCAGCATCACAGAACCTTCCGATGTGGGCTTTTCTTGTTTGTGCTTTCAAAGTATTTCTGATTTTAGAAAATGCCCATCTGACCTTTTCTTTTTTCTGTATGAATCCCCCAACCTCCCACTCCAGTCACTTGGTTACTCATCTTCCTTTTAAAATTCTTTATTTACTTTTTGTTTTCACAGGGTACAAGGAACAGGATGCTATGACGAGATATGCATTGAGAAGCTTCAGTCCTGCCTCCATCCTTATCTTCTTCTCCCTGGACCAAAAGTGATAATTGTCATTTGATCCTTATTTATTTTTAGAAATAAAACTCTTATGCAGATACCAACACATACAAATCTGTATTCTTATACCCTCTATTTCTTACACACAAGGTAGCATATTATATTCACTGCTTGACATGTTACTATATTTATTTGTACTTTATTGAGCTATAACATATACAGTAAAATATACAAAACATAATGCATAGGCCAGTGAATTTTTTCCTTTTTTTAAATTTATTTTTCTTGTACGACTATTAAAAACAGCTTTATTGAGGTCCAATTGATATATAATAGTAAACTGGAATATATACACACCCATGAACCATCACCATAATTGAAATAATGAAAATAATCATCACCTTCAAAAGTTTCCTGTTAGGCCAGGTGTGATGGCTCATGCCTGTAATCCCAGCACTTTGAGAGTCTGAGGTGGGAGGATCACTTGAGCCCATGAGTTCAAGACCAGCCTGGACAACATGGCAAAAACCCCATCTCCACAAAAAAATACAAAAATTAGGTGGTGTATGTCTGTAGTCCCAGCTACTGAAGAGGCTGAGGCAGGGGGATCTCCTGAGCCCAGGATGTTGAGGCTGCAGTGAGCCCTGATCATGCCCCTGCACTCCAGCCTGGTTGACAGAGTGAGATCCTGTCTATAAATAAAGTTTCCTCTGGCCTCTATATTTTCTTATTAGCTTGTAAAGGTGAGCAGATTGATGAGTTGGGTTGAAGATATCTAACATTAAGCTGATCACACCCTCATGGTTCCTTCCTAGAGGCTCCTTTAGTTTCTTTCTTTTCTTTTCTTCTCTTCTCTCTCTCTTTTTTTTTTTTTTTTCTTCCGAGACAGGCTCTCACTCTGTTGCCCATGCTAGAGTGCAGTGGTATGATCATAGCTCTCTGCAGTCTCAAATTCCTGGTCTTAAGCAACGCTCCTACTTCAGCCTCCCAAGTAGCTGGGACTACAGGGGTGTGCCACCA
This sequence comes from Pan troglodytes, assembly GCF_028858775.2. Taxonomy (NCBI): domain Eukaryota; kingdom Metazoa; phylum Chordata; class Mammalia; order Primates; family Hominidae; genus Pan; species Pan troglodytes. The sequence goes on from NC_072405.2 coordinate 37,908,052, forward strand.
TGTCCGGCTATTTTTTGTAGAGACAGAGTTTCACCATGTTTCCCAGGCTGTTCTCCTAGTGTCAAGAGATCTGCTCGCCTCAGCCTCCCAAAGTGCTGGGATTACAGACATGAGCCACCGTGACCAGCTGAGTCTGCTTTTATTTCTTAAGAATCCAGGAACTAGGTAATAAATGTATGTTTTTGCTACTCCTAAGTCTTATTAATCACTTACATTTCTGACAATTAATCATTGGACCTCAAGGGACTTTGATAAGATTAATTTGAAGTTCTCAGCAGTAGAAAGTTTATTTTGTCAGTCTGCAAAGCTTCTGGTGTCAGAGCTTCTGGTTCAGGGCTGTTTGACTCAAAGAACCAAGGGACTCTTGGAAAAAGAAACAAGACTTACATGGAATTTCAGGATCTCCATTGTTTATAAGCCATAATTCTGGGAAGAAGGAAATGAACTCTTATTAAGCACCTCTATGGGTCAGATACTTTATATAAAACAAGGAATTTAATCCTCAACAATAACCTGCGACAGAGATGAGATTATCACCATTTTTACAGAAGAGGAAATAGGATCTGAGAGCCTAAGCAACTTGCCCAAGGTGACTCAGTAAGTGGCATGAGCTGGAGTTGAAACCCAGAGCTATATTGCTATAGAGCCCATCCTTTCTATTTCATGGCCCTACACTCTGTCCCCTGCCCCTAGATAATATTAAAAATTGATAGACAGATAGATAAGTAGATAGATAGATAAATAGATACAGATACACACACATATATCTGTATATCAGGATGTGCTATATATTACATTTTATTTATTTCCAAAGGCCTTAGGAAAAAAACAATAGCAGTCTATAGTAGAACATGAAGGCAAATGGTTACAAAATACATGGATACGTGTATTTTACTGCTGATATAAATTTATGTCTATTGAGTTATTCCCAAGTTAACAAGGACCGAGAAGTTACTGTGGCCTAAGAATTGTGCTCTGCATGTTGGTAGAGACAAAATAAGCAGCATCTACTGGCAAAGACTGTATCATGTTGCCGGAGAAGTGAAGCATTAAGTAGAAATTGTGTGTAGTGGCTGTGAGGGCAGCATGGTTCTGCAAAGGGCTTGACTGGCGGGAAGAGGATTAGATTCCCGCATGTGTAGTTGGGAATCTGATCTGTAAAAGCCAGACACTGAGGTTTTGATGTCTTTCTCCAGTTCACACAAAGAGCTAATAGCTGGGCTGGGACTATGTCTTAAGCATCCTGGATAGTTAACATCTTACCAACCTCTGTCTTCCCCAAAAGCTGCAATCTCCATATGCAGGAGCCAACATCAGTTTGCTGCAAGGGAGGAGAATAAGGACTATGGTATCAACTGGAGTCCCATAGAAAACCAATGACACACTCAAAAGGGGTGATCAAGAGTTCCATGGAGGGGCCGTTGACAAAGGTGGAGCTGGTTTAGAGAAAAGCAATAAGGGATGCGGAAGCCTCAGGATCAGCAGCAGCAGGAAGCCACTGGCACCGAGGGACAAGGGGTAGGGAGCGGTAGCTGAGGTGTGGTGAGCTGTAGGTACAGAAGCACTGCTATTGCCGCATCAGAGGTATCAATATTCCATCCTCACTCTCTCAATGCCGTCTGATCACACGCCTGGTGCCCTGGAAGACAGAGGTCACTGGAGCTGTGTGGTTGCAGTCGTTAGAGGTCAGCTTCCTGGCTGCAGCACAGTGCAGAAAGGAAATGGACAGAGGGTGGTTCTGGCAGGACAGATGGAGACTATCCAGTGCAAAATCCATGCTGGGGAATCTGGGAAGAGTTTTCTTGGGAGTGCATTAAAGGAGCTATTGCAGGTGCCTTAGAATCTCAGAGTCTTAAAGTCACTCCCTTCCATAATCCAATAGCTTATTCTTGTTCTCAGGAAAGCTCTATAAACCCAGGGCCTTATTCTTATTGTAGTCATCATTTCCAGCAGAGCACAGATTCAAGAGCCAGCTGTTTAACTCATGCCCTTGCTGAAGAGGTGGTAATGGGGCTATTCTTAGTGATCACATTGTTATGGGTTAGCAACTTGATGTTCAAGGTAGTGGCACCTAGATATCTCTGAATGATGGTGTTTGTTGGTTTGAAAGAGGTCTCCCTCATTAATTCATTATCTTGCTGGAGAGGCAGTTGCATTTTGGCTTCAGCCTTTAAATGATAGTGGCTCTATTTCCGACTTGCTTGGAAACTATTATTAACTATTATTCCCAACAATACACTTGCATATTTGACAATCTAGAAACCAAATTTAGCCATGCAAATTATAGACAACTGCTCTCTTATAATGTCACTGTGATGTCCCAGTTTTTAAGAAATGGAAGATTAACAAAGCCAGCTTCAAATGCTTAAAACAATATTTTATGTAAGAAGCCATTTTCCCCCAGAGATGCATAGACCTGTAAAATGTTTCCAGAGCTCTTTGGAAGATAACCAATATTTCTCTCAAAGGAAGGGGAAGTAGCAGAACATCAAATATATGCAAAAACCCTTCAAAGCTGGAAGTGCCGTCAGCTTACTAAGGAATTATGTTAAAAATAAGGGAAACTTAAGAGGTCACTTAAATGATTTAAACACCATATTTTCCCTCTTCTCCAAAAATCCCCCAAGACAATGCTCATAATGTTAGACTGACCTTTTAGCATATGTGATTTTAGTGAAAGACATTTCTCTTCTTCTAAATATATCTCAAACCATTCTTAAAAGTAATGATTTCTCATTAAGGCTCTTGCACCTGCTTGTGAAGAAAAGACATCTGACCTTTAAAAAATATTCCATGGGTCTGAATCATCTAAGTATATTGTAGCTTTATTCTTGCAGACAAGGGAAACCAAGAATGATCTGGATAATGGAGAAACCTGTTAATACAACTGGATTTGAATCACACTACTGGCTGAAATTCACACAACCGGATTGGGATCCCACTGTGTAATTTTAGGCAAGTGACTTTACCTCTCTAAACCTCAGTCTTCTTATCTCTAAAATAAGGATAATATGACTATCCTGAATGCCTATTGTAAGCAATAAATGGATTTGTGTGTGAGCACAGTGTTCAATAAATGAGCATTAGGGTCTTTTCTTTTCTCTTTTGAGATGGAGTCTCGCTCTGTCTCCCAAGCTGGAATGCAGTGGTGCAATCTCGGTTCACTGCAGCCTCTGCCTCCTGGGTTCAAGCAATTCTCATGCCTCAGCCTCCTGAGTAGCTAGTACTACAGGCGTGAGTCACCACACCCAGCTAATTTTTGTTATTTTTGGTAGAGACAGAGTTTCACCATGTTGGCCAGGTTGGTCTCCAACTCCTGACCTCAAGCGATCTGCCTGCCTCCCACAGTGCTGGGATTACAGGCGTGAGCCACTGCGCCCAGCCAGAGTGTTTTTGTCTGAAGCTTCTTGCCACACAGAATACAGTGAAAGAATCCAACTATAATAATTCAAGAGTCTTCTCAGAATTTAGGCTCAGAACTGAGACTGAAGTATTGGCAGAGGACCTAAGAGACAAAGAGAACCTTGTCATATACATGGATTCTGAAAAAATGTCATGGCTTCTGACAAACTAATCTAGCATATGCCAACCTAAGGGCCCTGGGCATCTATTTTCAAACTTATCCCTTGGGGTACCACCACCAGCTTGCCTGGGATTACCTGATCAGGTAGTTTAGAGACCATAATAATTATAATAATTGAGACAGTCATGATAGTAGTACTTACTCTTCCTGCAAAATGATTAGTATGATTGTTCTGCTGCCCATACTTAGGGAAATGATACTTTCAGACATGGAAAGGATGATGATATGAAATTGGGACCTTGTTCTGATGGAAATGCTTCGAGTTTTAAATAGCTTCAAACTTTAAGAGTTTCAATACAACAGAAGCTCTAAAAATCCAGGGTCTTTGAGTAGTCTTCACATCTCTCTGCCCAGTTCCAGAGATGCGCTGAATTTGAGCCTGTGAGGAAGAGGGTAATCTGTTCTTTATATTTTTCTGATTTTTAAAATCAATCTTATACAATGGGTAATCATCATTTTACAATTTATACAACTTATAGTAATAAAAACGTTTGTTTAAAAAAAGTCTTGCAAAGAAAGTATTTTTGAATGTTTTAAAACATTGTTTACTTTAGTATATTTTGTGTGAACTAGAATCACTGAACCTAAATAGCACATAGAAGGAAGGGAGAGGGGAGTTGGAAGACATTTTTTCCTAAAAGGGCAATGGGTAGTAAATTGCCCAGATTCTGGAACCTTCTGTCTCAGTCCAATTCTTGACTAGACCATTTAAAAATTGCATGAATCTTGGATGAGTTACTTAACTTTACTCTGCCTCAGTTTCATTGTCTGCAAAATGGAGACCTCATGTAATGTTATGAGAATTAAATGATTTAATATATATTAAATGCTAAGGAAAGCTTGGGCAGATAGTGAACATGACTTAAGTCTTAGCCATCATGATTATTACCCCTCTCAGAATCATTCTTTAGAATAATTCAGCCTTTACTTTATTGTACTTATTTATTTTAAACTACTTTTATATTTATCAAAGTTATACATAACCTGGTTAAAAGTCAAATTGTATTTAAAGAGTAATAATGAATAATAACAGTCTCCATGTTCCCAACGAATCTATGATCTTGCTGTCCAGAGGCAGTTACTTCCAATCCATTCTTTTAGCTGGTTATTCTGGATTTTAGTTCCTGGGTTCTAAATAATAAGTATAAATGGTTATTTCTTGATTTATCAGTTTTAGACATTATCTATCTGTATGTATTATAGCAGTCGAGTTGAGCTTTTGTGCATTTCCTATCCCATTTCTCTGATTCTACCAGTGCAATGAGGTTCCATCAAATTTATGGTTAAATCAGATTTGGCATTTACTTTATTATGGTTATATATGTATTGTTCACTTCTGAACCAAGTGGTGTGCTATAATTACATTTTGCTTTAGAAATTTTTGTTTTTATTGGAGATAATATTTATTTTTTAAAAATTTACTTAAATTTATTTAATTCTCCACCACACTCACGATTGCTGAGGTCTATCCAACACCTTCCATTTTGCCTTCAAATGGTCAAATATTCTTGATAATTGATCAATCCCATTGTGCTTCGAAGACAACTGCCCCTGAGCCATTTATCCTTCTAGTCCAGTCTGTACTTACTGCTACCATAGTCCTACTCCCCAGTTTCCTCCTGGATTTTCCTTGCACCTGTTCTGTGTCCTGCATCCTCATCTTATTTTACTCCCTGATTTTTCTGGAGCACATCCTCTAGAAGCTTATTAAGAAAAGGTACATTAGAGGAAAAATTCCAGACTCCTTGTATATTTGAAGATATCTTTATTCTCATACTTGATTGATAATTTCGCTGGTAATGGAATTCCAGGTACATCCATAACTTCCCTCAGAATGTTGAAGTTAGCATTGGTTCAGTGTCTCCTGGCTTCCTGTGTTGCCGTAGAGCATTCTGATATATTTCCAATTTCATTTCTTTTCCATGTGATTGTTTTGTTCTAAGTGCTTTTAGTATCTTCTTTTTTAAATGGCTGGCATACGTCAGTTTGGATCTTTGTTTATTCATTTATTATGCTGAGCACTTTGTGGTTACTTTCAATCCAGAGACTCATGTTATTTTGTTCTGAGAAGTTTTCTATTATTTCTCTGACAATGTCCTCTCTTTGTTTTCTTTATTCTTGTCTCAGAACTACTATTAGTTGTTCATCAGATTTCTTGAATTGATTCTTCACATTTCTCATGTTTATTCTTCAACTTTTCTTCTCTTTGTATTTTCTGGCCTTTGTGGGCTATTTCCTCAAATTTATCTGTCATTCCCTTTACTGAGCACTGGAAATTAATGCTTTATTTTTTGAATGAATAATGTATGCTTTTGGTACAAAATTCAAAATTACTAATGAGAATGTAGATAGAGGTTAGCCTTCTTCTGACTCTTGATCCTTAAATATCCAATTCTTCTACTTGGTGGGGATAAATATTCACAGATGGGACAGCACAGAGGGGAACAGAGGTTTGGGGCTAACAAGCGGAAGTATTTTATGGAAGTTCGCACACTGAATGATGCAAGTCCCGGTTTTCTTTCTCCGTCTTGTTCCTGGAAAGCAATCATCCAGGCTTATATTCTCCTAGAAAGGAAATGGTTGGATTACTTTGCTGGAGAATATAACCTTGGCTGTCAATATCATTGGGTCTTTTCTCCTGGGTTGGTAAGATTCCTCAAAGTAGAATATTTTAATATCTTGCTTGGAGGGCATAAGCCTACTGCTAACATTTTGAGAAAAAGAGCAAGCATGGGAGTGAGTGTTGTCTCTATTTAGTATGTCTATTTCTACTTAATTTTTCTGTTTTTATTATTGTACTACCATCTTCAACTATCCTTGGTCACTAAGTTCAGAGACTCTGTTTTACCTCCTTTAGAGAATGTTAAGGCTTTAGTGTTCTGCTGGGGTGGAGGAGGGAAAGTCATCTGGTTAAGTTGAGTAAGGGAAAGGATCTATTGTTTTAATCGCCTTTCTATGCTTGAAATTGCATAATTTCTATTGATTTGTTTTCTTGTTTACTGACACTTTCCTTTGTTATCTCCTTCCTACTCTTCTACCTAGTAAATATTTTATTTCAGATATTATACTGCTCAGTTCTAGAATTTTTCTTATGTTTCTGTATCTTTGCTAAGATTCCCTATCTTTTCATTCATTATAAGAATATTATCTTTTGCATCATTGTGCACAGTTATCATAGCTCCCATAAAATCCTTGTTTGCTACTTCAAACATCGGGGTCATCTCAAGGTCAATTTCTGTTAATTATCTTTTCACTTGAGAATGAGTTGCATTTTCCTGTTACTTCATATATGGAATAATTTTGGATTGTATTCTGGGTGTTGTGAATGTTATGTTGTGGACAATCTGGGAGAGAGTTGTTGTTGAATTTATTTATTTTAATAGGCAATTGCTTTGGTTGGATTCAAGCTAAAAACTCCGATTTTTGGTGGTAGTTCAGATCTCCTTGTAGTTCCTGCATATTTAGCTGATCTGTGTGCAGTTTGCCCTGTGCATGTGTAGCTAGGGAGTCGCTCAGAGTTTACACACTTAATTTGTGGCTCCCCTACTTTGGCCCCTCCTTTCCAATATTACCCCTTTATTTCCCCTGTGGTTGTGGCTATAGTGGCCCTGAACTCTTTTCTCTGGTTATTTACACCAGAAAGACCGCAGATTTTCTATTGGAGTTTTAGCAATGCCACCTGGCCACCTTTCTTAGGTCCAAGAAATAGGAAGAAAAGGGAAAATTACTCTGCTACCTTGTGCCATTCCCTTATTCCAAATGGCAACTCCCCTCCAGAATCTACCTGCTTTTGTTCACTCTTCAGTGCTTTCAGATTTTTTTTTAAAAGTTGTTCAAAGTTTATTATTATTATTTGAGGCAGAGAGGTCCAGTGGGAGTTTATTCTATTAGAGGTGAACTCCTAACAGCTTGTCAACAACCTTTTAAATGACTCTATTTACCATTAACTCTGCTTCCAAAGTAACCTGGTACCACTAATTTCTGAGCTTTTTCAAGTTTCTGTGGTATAAACGACAATAGCCATGGTTAGTATATTCACCTCTAAAAATTATTTCAGTAAGCATAAATAACATGTAAGCAAAGTGGGAGGTAATGAAAGATTGTGTCATACAACATTCTAAATCAGACAGAATTCCTGCTGCTCTTCCATTTGGTCTCAAAATGGCATTGGCTAGGTTTTTTTCAGCCTCATGTTGGCCAAAATAAGAGCCTTTCTTTAAACCAGTGTTCTAAAACATTCATCATCTCAACTGTTTTGGATTATCAGTTGGCTGCAAACCAGGGGGTCACCCATGGCAGCATGGTACAGACCATGTCTGTAGGTTTTCTTTTCTTTTGATTCCAATGAGAACATCAGAGAAACAAAGAGCACTTCTTTGCAAGATGGACTTTTCTAGAGAAGATGGTTGGCCAATGGACTGTGGAGACAAAGGTCAGAATTGTGGTCCCTTGGGGCATCTCATCTTGTTAGGATCATCATGGTCTCCTTAGGCTGAAATTCATGAGTCATGAGTCCCCAGCACCTGATTCCCTCAGCACCTGATTGTTCATGAGGTTAGAGCAGTTAATACTGAGACTGTTGCAATTCTGTGAGTAAATAAGGTTTTTATTTCTGTGTTGGAATTTCTTGTTTTGTGCACCTGGTTTGGATATTTGGTTTATTTGCATAAGAATGCACATGTGTAGCTTGGGATTCAACTCAGAGAGGGACTTTTAGAAAAGTCTAAAGTCAGAGGGGACTATTGTCTATGTGAGTATACTTTTTAAAGCATCCCTTTCATTAGCTATCAAGGCACAAGCTCTGTTTCCTAACGAAAGTCACCCCAAACAGCTATGATATAAACTACAAAAGAAGTAGACGTGGACATAATTAAGCATATTTTTATTTCCAATTGAAATACAGTTGGAAACTCTTTAGGGCTCAAGTCAAAACTTTTGGCTTTGTTCCCTGGTCCAGAATTCAAAACAATTTCTCTCTCTGGAATTGTAATCTTTTTTTCTGAAGATTATTGCATTCAAATAGCTTGATATGGAACTAATCTAGTCTAGTTGAATTTTTGGAATTCTTTAAATTCTCAAAAAGGTTGAATTTATCTGGTGCTCAGTAGATGTGAACGAGCAACATCCTAAGGTGTTCTCTGAGCTCAGAACACCCAAATTGTTTTCTTCCTGTAGAACTGTTGTTAAGCCCTGAGGTGCAAAATTTTCCCTCCCTCCCTCCCCTTCTTTCTCTTTCTTTCTTTCTTTCTTTCTTTCTTCCTTTCTTTTCTTTTCTTTTTCTTTTCTTCCTTTTTTTTTCTTAAATTATCTCATAGTTTTTCATACTTTCAGATGGGTAAATTGAAACATTGGAAGGGTAAGCATTGGACTTGTGTCTTGGTCACAAACGCAGCTTTTGGGGGACAAAGACAGAAGTAAAAGACAGATCTCCTTCTCCAATTCAAGGCTATGTGAATTCTACTACTGAGCCCCCTATGAAACATTAACTCAGTGGTTCATCCCCTGGGGGACCTGGGCCCGTAGGAGGTCTTTAAAGGAAGCAAGAGAGATTTTTAAATAATTTTCATTTTTTCAAGAAGTTCAGCAGACATTGCACATTTCCCAAAATAAAACTGCTTGAATTAACCAGAATGTCATGGTATTTTTGCTTTTAATTAGAGTTAAATTAATTCAGTTTGATAACATTGAATATCATGCTGATCTGAAGCTTTGATTACAGTTATATATGTCTTAAATGATTAAAATGTGAAAATAGGTTAATTATGTCTTAATAAATTCAGTTTATTTGATACGTAGAAATTTATAAAACCTGAAACTAATCAGAACAAAATATGACACATTTTCACAACTCCCTATGAGTATCTTAAGCAAGTAGAATGCTAAGGCATATGAAACTCTAAAATGTATCTATTTCAAGATTTTTCTGGAAGATTTTATATACTTTTTTCTGTCTAGCTGCCTTAACATGAACAGTATAAAGTCAAATTGTTTTCTCTTATACATTTAACATTAATTATGACAACAGTTCATTGATCAATGTCCACCAATGATGGACATCAGCTGTTTAGGATTAATTATGTGTGTATTGACTTTTCTAATCCCCACTTAAGGGGTTGAATATCTGTAGATGCTGATCAGACATTTAAAAGAGGGTAACAACACCAGTATTATATTGAGAAACAATGAGAAAAGCTAAGTTTAATTCATCATTCTGCTAAAAGTCAATCAATAACATTTTTCATGTGCTAACAACAGTTAATAAAGACAGTTAAGCCAGTTTGGAAAGTATAAATGGAAGAATAACTTCCTGATTTCATATGACTCATTAGGCTCATCAAAAGACTTTTCTTCGAGGAAGCACTCAACTTGCTTCTTTGAGCTAATGCTACAGGTTGTGGTTTTCGTAATCATGCCGTGATCGCTGTGGCTTTGGGCGTCACTTTTCTGACGCACCTGGCTCCAGCTGTTTTAGATACACAGTCCAGAGTTCACATTGCTGAAGGGCAATGACTGAGATCATTGTTTCCTCAAGGTGTGCCCTTTAAAGGCTAAATCGATGGCGAGATGGGGTAGGCTCTAGGGCTGAAGAACACATGATGTGTTAAGTTTAGGTCACATTCTTTCCTAGATATCTGGACACCAGATATGATTATGGAGTATTTCTTTGTCCTAAGGCAAGGTCGTGCATGACCTCCACTGCTGTCTCCATGCAGGTGCCCATGAACTTGGAGGCAACACCAGGATGTTCTAAGTATTATCACTCACAGGAGTTCATATTTGTATGATTGCTGCATGTCTGTTGGAGCATATTACATAAAATACTGCCGGTGACGGAAGCTGCTTAATCTACTCAGAGTCCTCATGTGCAAAGGAAGGGTGGGGCAGATGGTCCCTAAGGACTCCCCTACCCCCCAGGCTCTGGCCAGCTTTCTGTAACTCTAAGCTTCCTTGAATAGAAAGCCTCAGAATAGAGATAGCCTGGTACGACACTCTTGACCAAGTTGATACCAGACAGGAGGCAATTTACATGTGTGAGAGGCTCTCATTTGAAAGTGGGGAAAGCTAGGTGGACACAAAACCTATGCCTCCAAGTATAGATTTTAACCTTAAAAAAAGAAGTTTCACACACGGAAGACTATTCTTTTCCTTTCATTGTTTTGTGCCAGTGTAGAAAATGACCAATAATGACACTTGTAAATATCTTCACTGGAATCTTGTATCCCTGGGACTTAAAGGGTTAACAGTTAGAAGACTTTAATTGTATAATTTTCTGGGTTCCCAGACATGCCTTTAAAGGTCTTCACTTCCTCTTTGTCTTTCATTCTAAGCTCTCTCTCCTGCACAAGACCTGCAGGGCTTGGCATCTGTGAGCACTCCAATAAGTATTTATTACTAAATTCAGTTGTCATTCATTTAGAATGTACTCGGTGCCAGCCCCTGTTTTTCTAAGCCTGTCTTATTTAACCTTTACCATTACCTCATGATTTACTCTTATCCTTATTTTACAGATGAAGAAATGCAGATTTTTGGGAGGCTGAGTAATTGGCCTGCAGTTATATAAATGTGGAAAAGCAGGCTTCACACTAAAGCACGTTTGACTCGAGAGCTTGTGTTGTTAATCACCTTGCCATCTTGCCCCGCTTCCTTTTGTTGTATGGATGAATAATATGTGCTCTTTCACTTAATGAAAAGTGTGGTTTTGGCAGATCTCCTCTGCTTGAACACCTCTTCTGTGGTGGAGAGGAACGGACTTGGAGGTAGGAATTCTCTCACCAGCTTCACCAGGAAAATAGAAATATAGAACCTAGTACCTAGTATATGAACTAGAAAGAGCAGATTTCACTCACCAGGAGCAAAGTGTCATGTAGGGACATGTAGAAGTTTAAAAATACATACACATAAAGCAAATATCCACATTTTATAGGGGTACAACCAAGCAAAATGATATATATTAAATCCACTGGATGGTTGCTCTTGGGGGTGGAAATAGGAGTGAAGAATAGAGTTAGAAGACAGTAAATAAATACATAAACAGGAAAGGGGCCTTCTAAGGGTCTAATGATGATAATGTGGTGTGAGCTGAGAAATACAATTAACACAACCTTTTACACTTGAGCATGTCTCCTCCCGGCAATGTGCCAGCTGCAGCTTTGAATGAGATTCAAAGCAAGGGAAAAGTAGATCAAGTCAAGACAATGTGTGGAAGGGCTAGGAAGACATGAGTGAGTGCCTCCTTTTTCACATTCAGGAATCATTTACTTAGTCCTAAGATGGAGGGGCTTTCATATAAACACCAGCTACACACAGGCATAAGGTTGGCTCCACTGGGCATTGAATTTTTGCCAGAGAATAAAAAGCTTGAGGTCTTGTCACCCGTACACTACATGAGAAACAGTCTCAGAATGTGCAAGCTAAAAAAGATGGTCACAGTTATTTTCCAGATAAGAAAGCCAAAATTCAGAGTGCTTGAAGAACCAGTCCAAGATGGCACAGCTAGCTTGGGACAGATCCCATATGGCAAGCCAGTTCCCTCCCCCATTGACCACACTGCGTCTCCAGGGTCATCTGCCTCATCTGGTCTCTGAACAGCCCCCACACAGTGATAACTCTGTTTCACCTGTTGAACTAGGGGTGGATTTGCTTGGCCAATTTTTCTCTTTTTCATTACCTTGACTCTGGAGACCCTCGACTAAGGAGGATACTCAGTAAATGTTGATGACAGTGATAGCCAATATTAAGAATGATGTTTTGGCCAGGTGCAGTGGCTCACGCCTGTAATCCCACCACTTTGGGAAGCTGAGACAGGAGGATCGCTTTAGCCAAGGAGTTTGAGACCAGCCTGGGCAACTCAGTGAAACTCCATCTCCACAAATAAATTTTAAAAATAGCTGGGTGTGATGGCACGTGCCTGTAGCCCCAGCTACTTCAGAGGCTGAGGCAGGAGGATCATTTGAGCCCAGGAGTTCGAGGTTGCTGTGAGCTATGACGGCACTACTGCACTCCAGCCTGGATGTTAGACTGAGACCCATCCTGTCTCTAGAAAAAGGAAAAAAAAAAACAAAAAAAAGAAGAATGGTGTTCTTTAAATCTTCAAACTCTTCAGTGAGGAACTTAGATTTGTACTGTGCATTCTGGGTGGTTGTGGCTTTTCATTTTATTCTAGTTTCACCTCTGTTGTTTAACTAATTGCATGAATGAGAATCTGTCACCCTTACCTTGGCTTTAGTAGCCTCATTTGGCCAAAGCGGGGCGTGGTATTATTTTCTCCAAAGAGTCCGTATAGTCAAAGTTTCTATGATCAAGGCTCTTCTGGGACACCAGAATTAGCATTCCTCTTAAAAGCAGGCATGGGGGAATTCATGGTCACCACGTGGACTCTACTGAACACTTCTGCATTGCATCTTCTCAGCCCTGCAAGAATCCTGTGTCATCGCACCCAGAATGGAGTCTCTCTAACTTACCAGGAGCAAAGTGTCACGTAGGGGCAGACAGCCCTTGCCTTCCAGGCACTACTATCAGAGAAAAAAATAGCAACCAAATAGTTGCTAGTACAGTAAGTGCCACACCAGGACAGAGGATGAAAGTGCTAGGGTTGCTTCCACTATGTCAGATCTGGCTGTGAATAGATGGAGAAAGCTTCTCAGAGGAAGTAGGGTCAGAAGAAGTGGGATTTATGTTGGATTTTGAAGGGGGATTGGACTTTGATAAGAAAAGTGATAAAGTGCAGCAATCTAGATGGAAGTCACAAATGGACCAAAGACAGAGTCAAGTGGTCCCCAAATAAAAGCCAAGTCAAGGCTTGCTGGGACATCTACAAGGAGCTGTGACCTAGAGCAGAAGATGATGGTGTTTCAATCTCAGCTTTCGGATGAGTGTAAACTATGGAGGCTGCCCACTGAAGCCATGATGTAAAGCAAATTTTGGTCAGCAGGCATTTGAGCATGCATCTTAGATTGAAAGTATGAGAATGTGAATTCACAAAGGTGGTGGGAGTGGGTCCACAAGCACATTATGGTGGTGGCAGGGGAATCTAAATAAGCTGAGCACCTCCTGGGGGTGTTCTGTAGCTATCTGACCATTTGAATGTGGATGCAAACTCACCAGGAATTAAGACAAAGACAGAAATAGGACACTCAACCTCCTGAGAGATAACACAAAACTGTGTGTGAACAACAGATGAGTACTGGGGTATTATAAGGCAAGTGGAGATCTTTGCAAGTCAGAGTAATCTAAAAAGGCAGCTCAAATCCAACTTTTCTGAACAAGAAATAGTCACTCTAAAATAAGTTAAATAAAGCTGACAAAAGCTTCTCCTGCCCACACTGAGAGTGTATGTGTAATGTCTGAATAACTATGTTTTATATCTGAATAAGTGTAGTTTGGCTATTAGAGACAATCAATGCACAAATTAATTATAAATATATATTGTTTAGGTGCAACTCACATAAATATGTATTGTTTCAGGTACAATTACATCAGTGTGTCCCTCTGGAACTTGGAATAATTCCTTCTCATATAATTATTTATATATCTTATGGATGAAAAGGTAGATAGAGTAGATAGGTAGAAAGCTAGGTGGGTAGGTAGAACAATATATTAATAGAGAGATAGACATAATTGGTGTGGGCTGAAAGGCCAGACTGGGAGCAAATTGTGAGGCTGTATACCTAGCTGAGGAATTGACACTTTCTCTTTGGCCAACAGAAAACAATTAGTATGGTGATAGGATGAGTATTTTATGATTGAGCTCCTATCTGCTTTGGGGGAACTAAGGGTGAATTATTAATCATAAAATAGGAAGGTCGTAGTTGCTGGAAGTCCTCTGTGAAACCAAAAGGACCTGTTCTCATAGCAGCAGTCGGCTTTGCTCCAGGGAGTGGGAATCATGAGCCCAGGACAAGGCAGAAGGGACAGTAGTAGAGGCTTTGCTGCAGCTTCCTGTAAGGGCTGTCACTCACATCAACATAGTAATGCTGGGATGGAATAAAGCTTGGGCTTCCTTACTTGGCCTCAAGGGGCCTCCGGCTGGCAGATTCCTCTGCCTGTAGTACAAGAAGAGAAGTCAGATTTTTGGCAAGAATGAAAATCATGTCCAGATTGCTCTTTCAGCAGGACACCTGATAGTAACAAGCATGTATGTGACATTCTTCAGTTGACGCTAAATGGAAGCAGAATGGCTGAACTCAAGAGAATGCACAAATCATTGCCTATCTGTTTGTTGGGCTGGCCTTCTATTTAGCAGGTAGCTACTTTTGTTTGTTTGTTTTTTGTTTTTGTTTTGTTTTGTTTTGAGACAGTGTCTCACTCTATCACCTCGGCTGGAGTGCAGTGGTGCAGTCACGGCTCACCAGCCTCGTCATATGGGGCTCAGGTGATCCTCCCAACTTCGGTCTACCAATTATTTGGGACTATAGGCATACACCATCACTCACAGCTAATTTTTTTTGTATTTTTGTAGAGATGAGGTTTTGCCATGTTGCCCAGGCTGGTCCCAAACTCCTAGGCTCAAGCGATCCACCCACCTTGGCCTTCCATAGTGCTGGGATTATAAGCGTGAGCCACTGTGCCCAGTCCTGGTAGCGACTTTTTATTTCTGTGAAAGAGAAATAGTAGGACACAAATAGAGACACACTTGGAACTACTTGAATTTTCTAAACATACCACTGTAGAGACTATTATAGTAATAATGATGGGACTCTCTTATATTTGGGGTGCATTAGGCAGTTTACAGCATGGTTTCAAGCAAATTATGTCTTTAGAATCTCACAATATTTCTTTGAGGTCGTCAGAGCTGGCATTGTTATTCCCTTCCTCCACTCCATTTATGGATAGAAAAACTGAAGATCCAAGGGCTTATGTGAGTTGCCTGGGAACTCATGGCCAGTAAGTTGCAGAGCTGTGATTCAAATTGAAATATTTGGATCGGTGTTATTTGAACCCTGGTCTGGTGCTCTTTACTTTCTGCCATACAAGAAAACAGCCTCGATTTTGAGTCTCCATAGTTTAGCTCATTCTGCTCCCAAGGTGTTGGGATGCTGCTGACCTCCCAGAAAACTGTGGTCAAAGGCCAAGACATGACCCAACTCCCCTGGACAGGAGTTTTGGTCAAAGAGCACATCACCCCACTCACACATTCTTATTTGCACAGAGAGGATTGTGTTACAGGGTCATCTTTGTTCCAATCCATGCTTCCAGGTTTATTTGTATACAGAGAAAACTGTGTTTGGAATTTGCAAAGCCCGGTTGAATATTTCCTTGTTTCATCAGTGGCATTGTTTTAACCCATTGGTGTACCAGTTTTTAAAACTTGCATATAGGAGTGGAACTGCCAGTGAGTTTGAAAAACTTTGAGGGTATAAATAGGCCAGAATATTTCTAATAAGGGAAGATGCCCTGATGATGTCACCATATCAGGGGACGTCTCGTGTTTTGTGGGGACCAAACAAAGCTGTTTTGAGGAAAGAGAGAGACACTGAGAGAGATTCACTTGAAGGTAGGGACCCTTAGTTATTTATCTTTGCCTCTTGCTTCCATCCCTAGCCCAGCACTTGGAATGATGCTGTCGCACAGAGGACACTCAGTAAATGCAGTGTCTGCGTCAATGACTAAAGAACCCAGAAACCCGCTTGCCTGTCCCCTATATTGGTGAGTTCCATTCCTATGGGTGGTTTAGTGTGTTAAAGAACTTTGACTAATTCCTCTAGTTTGAAGTTAGAAATGCCAATTCAAAGAAAGCCATGGAATGGGTATCCTCTTCTGGGAACCAACTCCAGGGCAGGTATAAAAATGGTTGTATTTAGAAACAGAGGTATTAATAGCTTTATTTTCTTCTAAAGATCTTCTTCTCTTAGGAAAAGAGGTTGTCCAATATTTTCTATCCAATGCCCCCTCTTTTAAGATTTTGGCACTTTGTACCTTGCTTGGCCTGCGAAGATGTAATGATTACATCTTGCAGATATAATGATGCCCAAAGGAGCTCTGTGGTGTGGACCAAGGAGACTGACATACAAAAAGCTGGAAGCCAAGTGTCTTCATTCCTCCAGTCCACGCTTAGCCCCCTATTCCCCTGGATCCTGACTCTTTGGTTGAGAAGAACTTCTCTGGAGTACCATTTCCCAAAGTATAATTCATGGTGTTAAGAAAGGCTATGATTTAATCAGTCAAAGCTTTGGTTTTCTCATCTGTAAAGCACCAATGATAGGAATTAATAACGTTGTTTTCAGGATTAAATGAAATAACACATGGAGAAAGAGCTTGCCCGGGGCTGGGCTCCTAGGAACTGCCGGGTTCTTTTGTCATCTCTTCCTTTTTCTTCTCAATGACAAAGCAGATATGACACATCCTTGAGTTCCTGTGCCATCTTCTCATCCTCTTTTCTGTTTGTCTCCTTCGCTTTGAAATCCTGTTCAAGTCTCATCTCCTGTGAGTCTTTTCTAAATGTTGTGGGTCCTTGGGTGCTTTTGGGTTTCTTAGGGCAGCGGGGTCCTGGCTGAGTTTAATCTGAGAAAGGGTAAGAGGCACGTGGGGCCCCCAAGTGTCCTTAGGTGAGTTGCTTTGCATGGGAGGAGGACCCAGAAGGGGACCCTTGAGTAGGAAGCCTGAGGTGCTAAGACACCTGGGGACAGAGGAAAGAGGTGGTGGCAATGGAGTGCTGTCCAGCTCAACCCCTTCCTAAAGGGGCAGTGTCCTCCCCATTTCCGGATTTCTGCAGAGCACCAGCCTGGCTCTAGTTCAGTGAGGGCTGGGGAAACACAGCCTTCAGGCACAAATTTAGGGACTCAGGAATACAGGCCCTTGACAGGAGTGGAGGCCCTAGACAGCAGCCTCTCCACAGTGGAGATCTGGCAGACACCCAGCAGAGCTCCATGGGAGAAAAACAAGCCCAAAATTATTCACAAACATGAAAGACATGCCAGAGGGCACTGAGAAATACTTGGTGGGGAGGATTTTACACAGACAAGAGGGATGATGAGTTTCTGACCTCATTCATACTCACCAGCTGATTATGCTTCTGAATAATGCAAAGTGTCCCATTGCAGAAAATGAATTTCCAGGTAGCGGGGTAGAGTCTGCACAGGTATGTGGGTGCTTCCTGTTCAATGCAGATTTCCCAGTATAGCACTGGGTGTCTGGAACTCCACTGCCTGTTGGATTTTGAACTATTATTGTTTGAGACTCAAGGGAAAAAGGGAGAAGAAAACAATTTACTGTGTGTTAGGATTTTGTCTGTACCAACAGATACCCTATTCTGCAATTCTATCCCTTAACTCCATTCCCCACATTCAAGGATATTTCTTCTCACCTTCCTGTACTATGTAATGATCATGTGGGATTTCTGTATAAACAGGCTAATCTAAGGCCAGGCACGGTGGCTCATGCCTGTAATCCCAGCATTTTGGGAGGCTGAGGCGGGCGGATCATGAGGTCAGGAGAACGAGACCATCCTGTCTAACACGGTGAAACCCCGTCTCTACTAAAAATACAAAAAATTAGCCGGGCATGGTGGTGGGCGCCTGTAGTCCCAGCTACTCGGGAGGCTGAGGCAGGAGAATGGCGTGAACCCAGGAGGCGGAGGTTGCAGTGAGCCGAGATGGGGCCACTGCACTCCAGCCTGGGTGACAGAGTGAGACTCCATCTCAAAATTAAAAAAAAAAAAAAAAAAGAAAGAGGTTAATCTAGAATTGTGCTGAGAAATACCCAATGACTCAATGGTCCCAATGTATCTAAGACAGAGTTTTAACTTGGTTCTGTCTAAGTAAACAGAACTAAAATTAAGGCGATCACTGTGACCATGGATTACTCATTTTAACCATCTTTAGCATATTTGCTCTTGGGTTATGAAAGCCATTACTGTCAAGAGAAGAGATAATGGGTCTGAACTTCACAGAAATTCAGAAGGATGCCTTGAATGTCTTCTGATTCTCATCCTTTTTTTGTAGGATGCTCAAGCATCATGGCATCATTTCCAGTGGAGTCGCTGAACTTGTAGATTGTCTACCTGACACCTCGAGGTCCTTACTCACCAAGAAGTCAGCTGTGAAGCCCGCTGAGTCCTCGGGTGGATGTCTGCCACCACATACATAGCCTTTGCTGGTGGCTTGGAGAGCTGGCTGGTCAGCCACAGAAAGTGGGCAAGACCTAGTCAGTAGCGACAGGATATGTTCCCAGGATGGACAGCTGCCTGATATGCGTTCAGTTCCAGTGCCAAAGCCAAGGGCTGCCAGTGCCCTTCCTTCATGCTAAGGACTTCTCTCTCTCCAGGTAATTGCATAGGGTTTCCTGGAGCCCACAGCTGGCCTCACTCACTCATCTCCAAACCTTTTAAATGCATGTGTTAGGGAGAATGCTAGGGCCCTGGGGACAGTGCTCATTGCCTTCAGTATTGTCACCTTCTGTCACCCAGGTGCACAGCCTGGATTTCGTTCAATGCCCCATGTTGCTGGCACATGGAGAACTTCAGCGTGATCTGGTGGGCCAAGCCAGCTTTCTGCTTGTTTCAGGGCTGTGTTGGCAAGATGTTTCGGCTTCCCAGGAGGCTGCCAATGCCACCAGCAGAGGCTTGAGATGCCCTTTGGTTCCTTACTACTTGGCCCTGGAAACAATTGTCCTCTGACAGCCTTATCATGTGCAGTGTGTTTTTCTCTCTCTGTAGCTCTTGCCAGAGAAATAATAGCGACCTGTTCTTCCCCAGAGGTTTTCTCCTCCAGGAGTGCCCTATGTGAAGGTCACAGAGGGAAATTGATAAAGGAAATCAGTAAATATCCATTGAATAAATCGGATAAATGGGACAGTTTTTGGACCACTTGCTCACTCTGGAAGATTCTCGATGTGGTGGTACATCTGTCTTAAATAGAAACTATGCTGAAAGTAAACGACAAAGCCTAGAACCCTTTCTTTCTTTGTTGCCCCAGGACAGCGGATGCCTATTTGGAAGGCTGGATTGGACTGAGCCACACGGCAGAGCCTTGGAGATGGCAGGGGAGGGAAGTCGAAGACATGGGCAAGTCTCAGTTCTCAACAGTGGCTGTGTGCCAGGCACTGAATAGGCATTTTGCATGCACCATTTCACTTTATCTGCACAACAGCCCCCTGCTGAGGAACTATGGCCCCACTTTAATGATGAGGAAATTGAGGCTCAGAGAGGGGAAGTCACCTGCTAGAGGCCACACAGCTAGTAAATGGTAGAACGAAAGTTAAAGGTTACCTTGAAGCCTCTGCTGTTCCCATCGTCCCACAGCCAGCCAACTCCTGAGCTCAGGAGGACGTTGGAATAAGCCAGGCCCTCTGAGATCCCTGACTCTGAAGTCTTTAGGGAAAGATTCAGGTCATGATCATCAAAACGCCTTACTTTTGTGGAGCATGGGAACGTTTACAGGATGAATTTACATCCAGTATTTCATTTGCCTCTCACAGTAGCTTAGTGAATTATTAGCTCCATATCACCAATGAGAAACTGAGGCATGAAGAGACGGAGAGAGTTTCAGGGCATCTGTCTCCTAATCTGGAGCTCTTTTCACTGGGTTTCAGAGAGAACAGAGCACTTTTATTAAGCATTTCAAAACAAGTTTAATATAGTATTCTGTTAAATACTAAGTCCTAGGCTGAAAGCTCCTAAATTGGAAACTGTGTATGATTTATCTCTTTGTGCCCCACACCTATCAGTGTGGGGCTTATTGCAGATAATCAATTTCCATGGAAAGAATCATGCCTGTAGGTAATTGCGATTCATCTGTCTAGAAAGTCATGAGCCTGCTGCCTTGGCTTCAGGGCCATTTCTTCATAGTATTTTTCAATGTGTCTGTCATTTTTAGCACAGCAATTGGTAACTGGAACAGTGGCTTAAAAATGTTTTAGTGGTGGAACTCTCTTTCTCAAAGAAAATCTTAGGCAGAATCTCAACATGGTAAATAGTTTTTTAGCAAAGGCTAAAAAATACCAGGCAATTTATAGCATTTGATGTAAAAGAGTTCAGAAGGAAACCTTTGCAACCTGTCTATGTTTGCTTAGGTTTCCAATGGGGCACATTCTGAAGACCACTAAGCAGAATCATTACATTGACCAGAGTACTGTTCATTCCCTAACCTTGTCAAACATTAAGGTGCTATGTAGGGAGAAGGGATGAGGACAAGAGCAGGCAAGGGGAGAATGGTGGGTGCTCTCCTGCTGCATGTCTGAGTCATATGCATCGTGGATGGGAAGAGTTGAGGAGAGCTGGGTGAGAACTCAGGGCTGAGTTGCAAGTGGCCTGTATGTCGGATAACAGTCTTAGGTGCAAGCAGCAGAATCTACTGTAGCTGGTTTAAGTGCTGAGAGATTTATTAAAAGGTGTGTATAGCTCATAGAATCACTGAGAGGGCTGGAAACCATGCTTTAGTCTAGGCGGAACTTTCAGGAACAACTCCCAAAACCCACACTGCAGAACTGCACTGCCAAGGGAGCTGCTTCCTCAGCACGAAGAGGCAGTGGTTGGTTCCAGAATCTCATTGCCTTTGGTGTGATTTGGAGTCACCAGATCAGGGCAAGAAGTCAGAAAGCCATCACTGTAGCTACTGGCTCCAGAAGCACACCTCTCTACCCTGATCCACATCAGAAAAAGGAAGCCTTGCCCTCTGTCTTTCTTCTCACATAAGTCAACTCACAATTGAAGACCAATACAAGTACAATAGAATGGTAGATCCCAAGCTATATACAGAGTCATCATTACTAGGTAGTCTGAGAAATTTAGCATTCACAGGACCAGAGAGGGTTGGAATGGATATTGAGCAAGCTAATCCCCGGTAATGTGACAGTCTGCCATTTTGGTATTCAACATTCATATACATCTTTCCTTATACTTAAATTTCCAAACAATAACTGATGTTTCTGCCTGTACTAGTCAGGATCTCCAGAGAAACAGAAACAATAATATATACTGATTATAGGGAATTGGCTGATGGGTTTATGGAGGCTGAAAATTGCAAGATCTGCAGCCTGCAATGGTTTGGTTCCAATCTAAATGCTGGCGGTCTTAAGATCTAGAAAGAGCTGAAGCTTCAGTTTCAGTCTAAAGGCAGGAAAAAACATCAATGTCCCAGTTCAAAGGCAATCAGGCAGGAGGAATTCCCTCTTGCTTATGGGTGGTCAGCCTTTTTGTTCTATTCAGGCCTTTAATGGACTGGATGACCCACTCACAGTAGGAAGGGCCATCTCTGCTATACCCAGTCTACTAAATTCAAATGTTAATCTCATCCAGAAACACCCTTACGAACACACTCAGAATAACGTTCAACCAAATGTCTGGGTCTAGTCAAGTTGCTGCATAAAATGGCCCAGTCAAGTTGACACAAAATTAACCATCACAATGCCTAACTTAAGATATAGTTTAAAGCTTGTGACATTGGTGATATTTGACTTTTTGACCCAAAATGTCAAATTCATCGGGCTTAATAATAACTATTAATAACTGTAATACACATATTTATCCTTTCCAAAGGTCTTATTGGTGAGAACATCCATCTCTGAGTAATAGTTATGCCTCCTGTAGTTCATTTACAATCCAATTTTATAGTCCTCTAACCTAGGGAATAAATTAGAAAGATAGCCATCACAATCACAGCAGTAAAAGAAAGAGAAAGGGATGAAAGAGGTTACCAGATAGATAGATAGACAGACAGACAGATAGATAGATAGATGATAGATAGGTAGATGATAGGCAGATAGATAGAGGAGAGAGAGTGAATGAAAGAAAATGTGAGAATCTATTACAGTCTGTTTCTGTAAATTCCCAACCAAGGTTATAGTTCTATTTATAGTTTTATCCCTCTACTGCTAATACCTTTGCCCTCAGCCAATACTTCAATCAGTCAAGGTTCTTTACTTAGTGGGATGCTCTAAAGAGTTATTCCTGAGTAGTCTGGACCTTGACAGTCTTGTCTGTGTAGGATTCCTACAGACTTTATTAACTGTCACCATAGATATGTCCATTTTAAGGACATAGTTTCCCCTGCATTCTGGGCCTATTTTTCCCTGTCTTCGTTGTGTAACAACAATCTTTTTTCATCTTGATCATCAAGACCAATCATCTCCTTTATTTTCTTTGCCTATTATTTCAATGGCATGAAGTGCTCAAACTAGCTACATGGCTGTCTCAACTTCTAGTTCAATGGGAACATTTTGCTGTCCCCTGGAGAGCCACGGCATCTAAAGTTGCAGAGTCACCATTTATTTGTTGACTGTGGTATATGCAAATCAGCATGTGATTTGCATATGATGTGAGAATGAACTAATACAGGATTAATACAGCGTATACCACAGCCAACAAATAAATGGTGATGCTGCAGCTTTAAAAATGGTGATTTATTTGTTGCTAATTTGCATATACCACATTCTATAACCTTGTCAGGTGTTATCTCCCAGCTCATGCTGTAACTGGGCCTTAGGGGGCCATTTCTCCACTATGAGACCATCTGTTTCTGGATGAAGGGCACATGGTAAGACCCATGAATTCTGTGAGGATGAGCACATGGCCTTACTTCTTTCACTATAAGTTCCTTTGAGAGAGGGAATGTTGTATGATACAGTGATGGTGAATAAGACATTGAGTAAGTCCATACAGGATCTTGTTGGCAGAAGCATGGTAGGTAGGAAAGACAAATCCATATCACAGGCTCGTTCAGCATGTATTACAGGGAGCACAAATTCTCTCAATAGCCCAATAAACAAACCCCCAAAATAGCCATCAATTTTAAGATCTTATTTCTCCACTCTTAACTAGTGTAGAGTATAGAAGTTGCCGAGTACAGCTACAGAAACTCAAGACACCGTGCATACAGGTGCATAATTGAGTGATGATATAGTTTGGATCTATGTTCTCATCCAAATTTCATGTTGAATTGTAATCCCCAATGTTGGAGGAGGGGCCCGGTGGGAGGTGAATGGATCATGGCAGGGAATATCCCTCTTGCTGTTCTCGTGATAGTGAGTGAGTGCTCATGAGATCTGGTTGTTTAGAAGTGTGTAGCACTTCTCCCTTCACCCTCTTTCTTCTTTTCCAGCCATGTAAGATGTGCCTGCTTTTTCTTTACCTTTTGCCATAGCTGTAAGTTTCTTCAGGCCTCCCTCAGCCATGCCTTCTGTACAGCCTGAGGAACTGTCAGTCAATTAAACCTCTTTTCTTTATAAATTATTCAGTTTTAGGAAGTTCTTTATAGCGATATGCGAACAGACTATTACAGGTGGCATACTCTCTCAGCTGGGTCTTGAATGATGAACCAACAATTCTGTTCTTGTCTTCAGTCAACCATTTCTCCCATTTATCTGTGCTTTTTAAAATCATCACCACTTTTTCCCAACTCACCTCTCAGCCCTTTCCCCCTCACTCTCAGAAGATAATGACTTTTCCTCCTTCTTCAGGAAAGACACTGAGACCTTCAGGCCACACTTCCACATGTCAAATTACCCTTGGCTGCTTCTCCTCTAGAGCCAGGGAAATAAGTTTAAGACTGAAAACTCCATCTAAATTCCTAATTTTCATCTCTTTCGGTTTCTTGCTGCATCAATTATCCTCTTTGGAATTCTCAACCTTGCCATGTCTATAGGCTTCTTGGTCCTAGATTGTTAATATGCTCAAGTTGAACACATCTTAAGGCAGTAGCCACAATAAAGACCATGAAAAAACTGGGGGAAAACCCCCTTGATCCCACATTGCCCTCTAGGCTACCACATGACTCCTTCGCTCCAGTTAAAACTTTTCAGAAGAAGAATATATTCATCTGTTCTCGTGCTGGTAATAAGCAAACCTGAGACTGGGTAATTTATAAAAGAAAGAGGTTTAATTGACTCACAGTACCACATGGCTGGGGAGGCCTCACAATCATGGCAGAAGGTGAACGAAAAGCAAAGTCACTTCTTACATGGCAGCAGGTAAGACAGCTTGTGCAGGGGAACTCCCATTTATAAAACCATAAGACCTCGTGAAATTTATTCACTATGATGAGAACAGTATGGGGGAAACTGCCCCCATGATTCATTTATCTCCACCTGGCCTTGCCCTTGACATGTGGGGATTATTACAATTTAAAGTGAGATTTGGGTGGGGACACAGCCAAACCATATCAAAGGGTCTGTAACCAATGTCTCACCTTTCTCTTACTTCTCAGTCTATCTATTCAATACTTAGATTCTTGATTCCTCTTTTCTCTGAAACTTCTTGGGTCATGAATTTCAGACCCACAATGTAGTGCCTGAAGTCAATGGCATATTCATCCTTATCTCTCTCCTCCCATTGCTTCCTTCTCTCTCCCCTCATTGCTTCTGTGACTCCACATCCATCTCATTTTTCTCTTATTTCTCTTGGTCCTTCTGGTTTCTCCTCTGATTACATATATTTTATTTTATTTATATTTTTGAGACAGGGTCTTACTCTGTCTCCCAGGCTGGAGAGCAGTGGTGGGATCTTGGCTCACTGCAACCCCCACCTCCTGAGTTTAAGCGATTCTTTTTTTTTTTTGAGATGGAGTCTTGCTTTGTCGCCCAGGCTGGAGTGCAGTGGCGTGATCTTGGCTCACTGCAAGCTCCACCTCCTGGGTTCATGCCATTCTCCTGCCTCAGCCTCCTGAGTTGGTGGGGCTACAGGCACCTGCCCCCAAACCCGGCTTACTTTTTGTATTTTTAGTAGAGATGGGGTTTCACCATGTTAGCCAGGATGGTCTCAATCTCCTGACCTCGTGATCCACCCGCCTCGGCCTCCCAATGTGCTGGGATTACAGGTGTGAGCCACTGTGCCTAGCCTTAAGTGATTCTTGTGCTTCAGCCTCCTTTGTATCTGGGACAACTGATGCGTGCCACCACGCCCAGCTAATTTTTATATTTTTAGTAGAGAAAGGGTTCTGCTATGTTGCCCAGGCTGGTCTCAAACTCCAGACCTCAAGTGATCCACCAGCCTTCACTTCCCAGAGTGCTGGGATTACAAAAGTAAGCCACCACGCCTGGCCTGACTATCAATCTTTTAAATGTATTTTTTAGTTACTACCACTCTCAGACTTCTCTTCTTCTTGTAGTCACCGAGTGATCTCCATCCATTCCAGAGTTTTTGTTGTGCATTAAAAAAAAAGAAAGAAAGAAATTTCTACATGTTGCCAACTCTCCAATCTTATGCCCTTGGCACTGACTTTATTTGTGAGTTTCAGATCCACACATTCAATTGCATATGAGGCATCTCCAGATTAATACTGCATAGGCACCCCAAATCAATGTTTCAAACTGAAACCACTTCCCCTAAATCTGCTCCCTAGCCTACTAATGAAAATGATGTTGAGAGGGAAGAAATTACAGTTTATATTGAAGTGGTAGAAAGTTTGTAGGGGGGGAAAGCAAGATGAGGGAGGTTTGGTTTAAAGAGAAACAACAGTCTAGAGGACACAGCCTAGAGGACAGAGACTTGGGGACACAGGCTAGAGGATGCAGGTACAAGCACACAGGCTTGACCACACAGTTTAAAGGACACAGACTTGAAGACACAACCTGTAAAACACAGAGGCTAGAAGAGTTATAAGTCAAGAAGAACTTGTAGAGGGGATGGAGGTCTAGGCTACAACTGAGGATGAGACTCTGGGGAAAAGAGCGGAGCAGTGGCTTCTGTCCTAGAGCAGAGATGATTGATTTAGTGAACTGCAGGAGCAGTGCCCAGGAAGTCATCTGGCAGAATGAGGGAGGCATTGGATATTGGTGAAGGGGTAAACACTGTGCACTGTTGAAAGGGGGAAGCTTGGGCTGGGTGAGGTGGTTCACACCTGTAATCCCAGCACTTTGGGAGGCCGAGGCAGGTGGATCATGAGGTCAAGAGATTGAGACCATCCTGGACAACATGGTAAAACATCTCTACTAAAAATACAAAAATCACCTGGGCATGGTGGCGCACGCCTGTACTTCCAGCTACTCGGGAGGCCGAGGCAGGAGAATTGCTTGAACCCAGGAGGCTGAGGTTGCAGTGAGCCGAGATGGTGCCACTGCACTCCAGCCTGGGTGACAGAGCAAGACTCTTGTCTCAAAAAAAAAAAAAAAAAAAAAAAAGGGTGAAGCTTGGTACTTACATGACTGCACAAAATTTACCATGCCAGGGTTCCAGTTAAGTTCAATAATGTGAATAGCCAACACTCAACATGCTAGATCCTTTTTCCTGAAACTTTCTTAGAAAGGCTGGGCCAGGGGGAAAGGCTACTGAAACTTACCAGCTATTGCAATATTTTCTGTATGGAAGCCTAAAATCACCAAAGAGTATGCAACCCTTTGAGGTCAGATATCATAGCACTTGCATTTTTTGTAACTCCTTCAGCACCTGAGTGTACTAGACACATAGAGAGGCTTCAATAAATAATATTTGAAAAGAGCTGACCAAGTAATTGTGTCGATTATATCCCCAGCACCTGCAATCCTCTTTGTTCTTTCCACTGAGCCAATTAAATTTGTCATTAGAATTAGGGAATGGCTGAGGTTGGGGACTTGGTAAAGAAAAGGAGAAAAGAGGAGAAAATGTCCTATCAATACTTGTGGATTTTTTTTTCTTTTTTCTTTTGCAAAACTAATTGAAAGGCATTCATTTATAATGGAATTTTAGACCGCATATGTGGTGATTCACGCCTGTAATCCCAGCAGTTTGGTAGGCCAAGGTGATAGGATCCCTTGAGGCCAGGAGCTCAAGACCAGTCTGGGCAACAAAGTGAGACCTCGTCCCTACAAAACTTTATAAAATTAGCAAGTAATGGTGGTGCATGCCTGTAGTCCCAGCTACTTGGGAGGCTGAGATGGGAGGATCACATGAGCCTAGGAGTTGGAGGCTGCAGTGAGTTATAATCACACCATTGCATACCAGCCTGGGCAATAGGGCAATTCTGTCCCTAAAAGAATTTTTTAAAAATAATAATTAAAAAAATAAACTTTTACTGGAAAACACATAAAAAATGGGAAAGCACCTATTCCCATGTTTTATTTACAGTGCTCGATTCTCAGAGCAGACAAAGATATCAAGGAAAATCCCGCATCTTCATCTATGGTCAGGTTATCAGCCCATGATCTCTAACAATAAAATTAACTTACTCAAAGAGAAGTTACTGCCTTTTGAATGGTTTTTGTCATTACCATTTGAATGGTGAATCAGCCTCATGGAGCACCCATGGCTCTTGCCTTTACGTGAACAGCGTGGAATTTCATTTTCCTCCTATCCTCTTCCTAGGTTGGCTTCACTTTGGCACTGGTGTGTCAGCCTACTCTTGTCCTGCCCAAAGCAATCGGCATTACTCTGTCAAGGGTGAGACCAGTTTCTGATTCTTATCTACAGATTGTGTAAGGAGAGTTGGCATTGGAGAGCCTTAAGTTGCTCCTCTAAATGTATGTTAAATGCACTGCAAGGTGAAAAGTCCTTGAATTTTTTAAGTGATAGGGCAATGGACTTAAATAACAGAGTGGGTGAAAGGGTGGTAGTGATGATGGTGTAAAATGAGTTGTAAATCAATTTTTTCCAACCAAGGGTTCTCCTCTCTCTTATCTCCTTTGTAGCCCATTTCCTTCCTCCAAAGATTTTCCCTGTTTGAGTTGTCTACGCTCCTGTTCCCCTTGCTGTTCATGGTCAGGGCGGCTTCTAGGGAACCATGATAATGGCACCGATACCATGAAAGGATGTGTAGTGGGCCCAGTGTGTGTTACCCCACAACCTTGGGAAGCTCGGAGTCATGACCCTCCAGGGATAGGGAGGCTTTAAATGGAAACTGTTCCTAGGACAGCCACTCTGCAATGTAATTAAAGCCCAAGACTAAAGAGGCAGAGTCCTCCTGGTACAATTTCCTGCCCTGATCAGAGGTTAAGAAAAAACTTGTTGGGGGAAGGAAAGATCTTTCTGCATCCTAAAGTCATATGATGTAATTTTTACCTTATTTACATGGGCTTCTGCCCATGAAATCCCTCCAGTTCAGGTCAACAAGGTGTTTTTTTTTTTTTTTTTTTTTTTTTTTTTTTTTTGCCCTAATATGTTCCAGACACTAGGCAAAGAGCTAGAGATGTAAAGATGAGTAATATCAAGGTCTCGCCCTTTCAGTAAAAGACAATAATAGATTTGTAACTGATGAAATTAGAACACTGTTAACGTATAATCAGTTTATTTATGAGATATGTGAACCAGAGGGCTTGGGGACACAGAGTATCTGGGCAGGTATTACAGAGGCAGTGACATTTAAGAGATAAATAGGGGCTGGGCGCAGTGGCTCATGCCTGTAATCCCAGCACTTTGGGAGGCCGAGGCAGGCAGATCACCTAAGGTCAGGAGTTCAAGACCAGCCTGGCCAACATGGTGAAACCCCATCTCTACAAAAAATACAAAAATTAGCAAGGCACAGTGTTGCGAGCCTGTAATCCCAGCTACTCAGGATGCTGAGGCAGGCGAATCACTTGAATCCAGGAGGTGGAAGTTTCAGTGGGCAGAGATCATGCCACTGCATTCCAGCCTGGGTGACAGAGTGAGATTCTGTCTCAAAAAAAAAAAAAAAAAGAGACAAATAGGATTTTCTTAAGCAAACAATGAAGGAAGGCTGTCATTCAATACAAAGGGTAAAGTATCTGTGCTCGAGGAGTTTGCAGTCTATAGTAGCGCGCGCGCGCGCGCACACACACACACACACACACGTTTATCATTCTAAAAAGTAGAAAACAGCCTTAGCTAGGAGCAGAGCTTACAGAGGGCTGCATACTGAACCCAGGGGATGTAATCCCTGTCATCTAAAGAAGGAGGACAAAAATTGCGAGTGATGCATTGGTACAATGAAGGCAGAATATGATCTGTGCACCAGGAGGAATACTCTGAGAGACTGGGGGCAGAGAGATGAGGGAGGCATACCTTATGTGCAGGAGTTCTCTTTGGGCAGGGCATGAAGGGTGAGGGAGACTTCAGAAGTCAAAGAATAGTGGACATCCATCTCTCCTTCTGTGCTTGCCAGGGACCCTTCGTGCCTTCAGAATTATTCTCTGTCCTTTGTGCTTATTCCCTGTACTCTGTCCCATGCACAGATCCTTTATGTTCTGTTATTCACTTGTTTGAATGACAGCCACCCTCATTGTTTGCTTAAGAAAGTTCTGTTCATCTCTTAAATGTCATTGCCTCCATGATACTTGCCTAGACACTCCAAGCCAGGTGGCAGAGGTCTGAACATCTCCTTACCATGAATAAGAGGCACTGTGTCAAGGGCAAAGGAAAGTCCTATTAGGGCATGTACCTCCAACCCCCCTCAGGACATACAAACTTTCCAAACTTTCAGAGGCTTGCCCAGGGCTCTCACCTACCTTCCTCCTGCTGGTGTTTCAGGCTACTCATGTTCAGTAAGGATCTCCTTTGAAATGGCCAGAAGAGCTAAGCTCCAGGACCTTGGCGTCAAACTGGCAAAAATGCTGTCTATGTCAACACCAATGCAGAGTCGCAAGAGAAAGGCTCTCTGTACATAGCTCTATAGGTAAAAGAAAGTAATACTATAGGTAAAGCAGTAGTGTAGGAAAACTCAGGCAGTCCCTTGGAATTTGTGGATTGGGATAGAATCAATACAATTGACCATGAAGTGTTTGTGCATCATGAATTATACACAGGACAGCCTCCTCTCCAGAAGCTTGTGAGCAGGTTCAAAGTAAAGAAACAGATACATGAAAAAGGAAATTTCAATGCATGTGTATACCGAGATCTCCCAAGTATTGAGTGGTAGGATCGCCTCTGAAATGGAAGAAAAGGGCCACTGGGACTAGATGATTTCCCTTGACCGTGTTTTTACATCCATCATTCTGTGAGTCTGACAATAAGTACCTTAAGGTCAGAGCTTTATCTTCCAAACAGGCTTTCTTCTCTTCCTCTGATTGCAGTAACATCAGAAAATGATTCAAAAGAGTAACAATGATGTGAATTATAGATCAGTTATCTGCAATATAGCAATGTGTTATTATCTGGGACACATGATGTTCTGAATATTGGCTAGTGAATTTATGAAGCTCCTTTACTCGTAAACAGGTTAGGTCCTTAAGGTTCTTCTTAAATTAAGTTGTTTGCAAGTTCAAAGTTTCTCCAAACAAGTGATACTTGGCCTTTTTCACCACTCTCAATTTTCTCTTTAATTTTTATGTCTGTTTCCATAAGAGTTATTTCTCTTGTTACTAGGATAGTCTCATTATTTTTATTATATTAGATATGAGGAAGTTAACAATATTTACAAAATACCTTAAAAAACCAACAAAATTTCTACCCTTCATTGACCGAAGTCAAGTGGAGACTTGGTCTTGGTGAGGCAGAGGGCACTCTGGGTTTTCCTAAATGTCTGTAGCCTCATATACAAGATTCAAGGAGGATAGTTGTATCTCCGAGTCACTTACAGACATGAAGACTAGTCCCTGAGCTCAGGAATTACAACCTTGCCACTCTTGGCCATCTATCCCTCCATTGTGGGGGCTCAAGAGGAGGCCTGAGGTACCTACTTCTCTCTACCTTTCCATACTTACAGTGTTAACACCAATATTTGTTTTGAGTTCAGCAGGACTAATCTCATTATGCCCTCTGTCTATTTCAGTTATCATGGGAGTGCCAGCCTGGCAGGTCACCCTCCTCTCACACCTTCTAATCCCTCTATGGTTCTGCATCCCCACGATTCTGTCCTCTTTCCCATTCCTATCTCCTGAACCCCTTCTTCTGTGCCTCTGTAATTCCTGTTCCATTATGAACAAAATCCCATACATCTTTAATCTCTTCTCTTCCCTCCAAATCTCTCCCCAGGACAATGCTTACCCTGCAGCCCCTCAGGGTGAGGCTGTTTCTCTCCTATAGCCTTTGTACCCCTGGGCCTGCCTGGAGGAGAGCTAAGTGTTCTCACCGAACCTCACTGCCTCCTAAAGACCTTTCCCCACTCTCCCCCGCAAACAGCACCAGCTTTGAATCCCCCATCAGATTATATCACACTATCAATACTCTTCACTGTTGCTGCCATGGATGAAGGGGGTCCCTCTCTGATTTCTTGGAGATTTTAGCTTCTGATTTGCTGTTGGTCTCTCCACTTTTCCTCTCCTTTTAATGTTTGGTGATTTTGGAATTCTCATAGATGATCTGTCCAACACCCAGGACTCTCCGTATCTTGACCTCTCCTCTGATGATTTGTCCTCTGCTCCTTCCCTTGCTCACTCCCGTGTCCTATTCCAGATCAGTCCTCAACAATTGCACCTCCCCTATATTTCAGGCTTGTGCATCCCAATCTCAGGCCACCATCTCCTCTCTGTACAGCTTGGTCTCTCCGAGAGCCTGACTCCAAGAGTTAATGACCCCACTGGAAGCTCCCATTCCCTCTATCCTACCATTTGCTCATTATTCCGCATCCCTTTGGGCCTTCTTTCCCCTCCTTGCACAGCTTACACCCCATGGCTAATTGTTATGATCACTCCTTTGCAAAAATCCTTAACTCCTTTGGCCAGAATCACAGCCCTGATTAGGCATGTGCAGCTGAGTAGCTGAACATGGCTGGAGGAAAGCCCTCTGCCTCACTCACTGGGCTCACCTTGAAGTCACAACTACAATCCTCGGTTAGGTCTTTAATGCTGTCAGAAAACAGAACACAGCATGTTCCCAATTCCTCTCCCACAATCCCAAACAATTAGCTCACGATTTCTCTTCCCTCCTCAAACCCTTGCTATCTGGCCTCACTCTTAGCCAATGATTTGCTTCTTCCTTCCTAAGAAACATAAGCAGTTGAGAGAGAACGTCTGCAGATGGCATGGCCCCATCCCCTCCCACCCCCATCTGTGCCCACACCCCTGCCTTCCCACCTGCTGCAGAAGGCCTCTCTGTGTCCCCATCTTAAGTTAATCTCTTAGTTTTTCAACTAGATCTTTTCCCCCTTTTGCTTTCCTAAAGTTATTGTTCTACAACTGTTCACCTCTCCCTTTTGCATCATTCTCCCTCTTATAAAAACAAACAAAAGTCTTATTTTAACCCCACTTCCCTCACCAGCTATTGCCCTGTGTTTTGCCAAGAGAATTCCTTGAAAGAGCTGTTTGAACTTAACTGTGTTCAATTTTTCCCGTCCCTCTTTCATTCTCTCTAAACAGGCTTTCACGTCCCTCATTCATCACCAGGGGCTGCTGGTGAGGCCACATTATTGATTCTGATCATGGCCAATGCTCCTCCTCCTCTAGTTGACTTATCAACAGCATTCGGTCAGTTGGTCACTTCCTCCTCCAGGAAACAAGCTCCTGGGTTGGTTTCCAGGGACTTGTGCCCTTGCCTTTCCTCCTACGTGGCTCATGCTCATGCTCTGTCTTGGTCCTCTCTGCTGGCTTCTCCTGCCCACTTCCTGTTCCTCCTTTCTTTTCTTTCCACACTCCCTCCCTTTGCAATCTCAGTAAGTACCAAAGCTTTAGACTACATTTATACGCCAAAGGCACCCGAAATCAAAGTATATCTTAGTCATTGCTCCGGGACCCCAAACTAAAAAAATCCAACTGCTTTCTTGACACCTCTACTTAGAATTTGGTGGAACGTGTCTCACACTTGAGCTCTTGACTTCTTTCTCCAAGCCAGCTTTGCTTCAGGCTCCTTCAGTTGGCAGCAATCCTATCTTTCCACTTGCTCAGGCCAGAAAACCTAAGTCTTTACTCGCACGTTGCCTTCCCATGAGGCCTACTTGACACCATTATTTAGAGCTGCATGCTATTTCCCTGCTTACTCCATCCTCCTTACTTGTTCTATTTTATTTCCACAGCCCCTACCTCATTTTAACATACTTTATAATTTATTTATCATGTCAGTTGTTCATCACCTGTCTCCCCACTCTCACCCTCACCCCTGCCTAGATAGATTATGACTCCCCCAGGGCAGGAATTTTGTTTGTGTTCCTTATTGATGTACCCCAAATGCCTGGCATGCAGTGTGTGCTCAATGTATCTTTGTTAAATGAACAAAATAAGAAAATTAAGTCATAGAGGTTGGAGCCAATGGCAGGAAATGAAATAACTGAATATGGTCACTCAGGTCATCTGTTTGTGGCACACAGTAACATGAAGTCACTAGGTATGATGCTTTGTACATAAGAGCATGGATGTTGATGTTTGTTAATAGGAAAGTTTCTGTGATTTTTTTTTTTTTTTTTTTTTTGAGATGGAGTCTTGCTCTGTCGCCCAGGCTGGAGTTCAGAGGCATGATCTCGGCTTACTGCAAGCTCTGCCTCCTGGGTTCACACCATTCTCCTGCCTCAGCCTCCTGAGTAGCTGGGACTACAGGTGCCTGCCACCATACCCGGTTAATTTTTTGTATTTTTAGTAGAGATGGGGTTTCACCATGTTAGCCAGGATGGTCTCGATCTCCTGACCTCGTGATCCACCCGCCTTGGCCTCCCAAAGTGCTGGGATTATAGGCGTGAGCCACTGTGCCTGGCCGTTTCTGTGATTCTTTTAAGTGAAGTTGAATAAATTCAACCTCAAGTTCAGTGAAAAGGGCAGAGCTTAGCTTCCTTATCTTGTGTTCATTGGAAGTAACAAACGCTCTGTTGTTCTTGGGCCTTGTAATACTCCCAGGCATTTATGAGATTATTAGTGTATACTGAGTAGTATGCTGAGCATCGTACTATGGGTTTGTTGCTCTGTCAGTAGCCTGGAGCAAGCAGCGATGGCTCTGATCTCCCTCCCTGCCCTTTTCTAATGTAGAATGCATGGATACTATGAGAGTGTTCCAGAAGTGCACTACAGCTTTGGTTGAATCTCTCGGGTTGGTGAAGAGGTGACAGAGTGGAGCCAGTTTGCTCCTTCCTCCACACAGGTTGTTTATGGTCTGTTCCAGGCTGTGGCTCTCAGCTGGTAACTGAACCTGTTCTGGTGGTCTGAGCACAGGCGCCCTGGAGAACTACAGAGATATGATTTACCTTTGTTTGACTGTGGCTCTTTCCCAGCCGTCCCTTTCTGTTTGGCGGTGGTGACTGATGGTAGGTTACAGTGACCCTCTGGATACAATCCAGAACACACAAGGAGCAGTCTTTGGAGGGCAGGGAAAAGGATTTTGGAAAATTAGGCGTCGGATGGAAGAGTGGAGGGGAGTTGTTCATGGAAGCAAACTGCTATTCCTGGCCCTAAACACCAGGGACAGGAAGTAGGGTGTTGGGCACATCCAGACCTAGGAGGCCTGTGGGAACAGGGCAGCCAAGGAGAGAAGGAGGCGGCACAGCCAGCCAGAGCTTACAAACAGCACAGCAGCCAAGATGCATGCAATATGTCCACCAAAGGAACTGGGGAAGTGGGAGAGGACACCCCACTGGTGGTGACTTGGCATAGACACTGTCTGCTCTCTGAACCCCATGCCCATGCGCCACCTTTTCTCAAATTGGAGTCTTTGGACTAATTGAAAAAGAATCACTTGGAGAATGTGTTAAAAATGTACGATCCTGTGCTGGGTACAGTGGTTCATGCCTGTAATCTCAGTGACTAGAGAGGCTGAGATGAGAGGATCATTTGAGCCTAGGAGTTCAAGGCTGCAGAGAGTTATGATCGTGCCACTGCACTCTAGCCTGGGTGACACAGTGAGACATTGTCTCTATTTTTTTTTTTTTAAGTGTAGAGTCCTGAGCCTTAAATTCTGACTTGGAATGGAGTATGACCTAGAGATCTGCATTTATACATATTCCCCTGGTGACTCTTTCCCGTGGTAAAGAGTACTGTTGTCTAGGCCATGGACCATCTTTCCTTTGAGGAGTGGGCTCTTCTTCTGCTGTCCCCATGCCAGGCTTCCCTTGGTCCGTTCATTCCAGGGGATGGCTATGGAGTCAGTCCTCAGAAGCTCTGACTATCCTCACATCCACACACTCACAGCCCAACTGGTTGGCTCTACACCACCTAAACTCATGGAGTAAAAAATGAGATTCTTCATCTGGTTCCCCACAGCCAGCTTCCTTCCCTGACATCCCCCTTCCTTTTTCTGAATAGCCATGCCCCAAACCTCTGACATATTCTTAACTCCCCTTGTCCTTTAGCCCTGCCTCCATCTAACTAGCTCCCATGGGGATGGGCTCTTCCTTCACAGTGTCTCTCACTTTTATGGGGTTCCTCCCTCTCCATTTCCTGAAGCTGGGTTTAGGGCATCCTTCCCTCCTGTGGATGGGGACTCCAACCATCCTGGTTGCCTAGGCCTGAGAGAAGCAGGACTTTCCATGCTAAAACTAGAAAGGCCCTAGGCAAACCGGAACGAGTTGGTTGTCTATCCTAGACCACTGCAGTGAGTTCCTCCTTGGCCTCCCGGCTTGTAATCTCCTCTCTTCACAAGCCATCCCTTCCCACACTGTCTCTGACTGAATTTCACCATTCATAATTTTGAAGAAGTCATTGCTCCTGCCTCCAAAACTTTCAAGCTTCAAGAACTTAATTTGCTTTCTCCTTAGTTTAAATTAATTTCTGCAGCATTCAAGGCCCCCCAACAATCTGGCCTTAAACTGCCTGAGTCAGCTCAGGCTACCCTAACAAAATATCACAGACTAGGTGGCTTAGATAACAAGCATTTACTTCTCACAGTTCAGGAGGATGCAAGGCAAAAATCAAGGTGCCAGCAGATTTGGTTCCCAGTGAGGGCTCTCTTTCTGGCTTGCAGATGGCTGCCTTCTCACTCTCATATGGCAGTGAGAGCTCTGGTCTCTCTTCCTCATCTTATAAAGGCACTCATCCCACCATGGGGAACTATCTCATAGTCTCAGCTAAATCTACTCACCTCCCGAATGTCCCACCTCCAAATACCATCACGTGAGGGCCTCCACTTAGGAATTTTTGGGGATACAAACATTCACTCGATACCACTGCCTTACTGGGTGCATCTTCCATGATTCCCCTGCACATTGCCTTTTTCAAACTAGGCTAGCTCTTCCCATAGGACCTGGTCACTTCTGGGCCTTTGTCCCTGTTATTGTTTAGCACAACTACCTTCCTGACCCATTCTTAACCTTTTGAAATAACGCTTTCACTTCTTAGACGCCATTTACCCGGTCACCCAGCCAGAAGTAAAGTCCATCCTCTCCACTCCTACAATGCCTCCCTTTTATCACCTGCATGGCAATTGTCATTGCCTTGGCATGTACTGACTTGCTACCTGCCTTCTTCCCCTACTTGATACTAAGTCCTTCAAAAACAGGGAACTTCCTTCTTCATTGTCTTTAATCCTTCAAAGCTCATCAAATCTTGTGTATGGAAGATAATTGGAAAACACACATTCCAGTGGAAGGAACAAATAAATAAACTTCCATTATATTTTGTTAGACCAAATATTTTCACTCATGAAGAAAGAAGGCATTAGGGTGACACATGGCTGTGGAGGGGCCCTGCTCTCAGGAGCACACGCTCAGTGTGCTGTGATGATAAGGTAAAGCCATGCCATTTAGATTTCTCCAAAGAAGGAATAATAATTGCTGACATTTGTTGCACACACACTCTGTTCTGGGCACTGTTCTAAGTGCCTTGCAGATGCTAACTCATTTAGCCTCAGATCAACACCGTGAACCCAGTGCACAGTGGTGAGCTGAGTGGGCCTGAAACCCACCGCCATTGCTTACTGGATGGTGTCCTTGGGCAAGGTGCTTATCCTGTATACTTCAGTTTTCTAACATGTAAAATGATGATAAAAATAGTACCTAATTCAGTGGGGTATTGCAAGGACTACCATAATTTATTAAATCCAAGATGCCACCCCTTGTAAGGTGCATCACTACTTTACATACCACTGATGAAGACCACATCATAGATTGTTAGATAAAGCCTGACTTCCCAGATGTTAGAATGGGGAATAACATGCATCTTAGACATAATGAAACCCTTTGCATGGGTAGTATTATTTTAAATGAATGATCATAGTGGTACAGGCAGAATTGTGTCTCTTCCCCTAATTTATATGCTGAAGTCCTAACCCCCAGTACCTCAGAATGTAATTACATTTGCAGGCAGGATCTTTAGGAAGGTAACTAAGGTTAAATGAGGTCATATGGGTAGACCTTAATCCAATATGACTGACATCCTTAGAAGAAGATAAAATTTAGACCCAGACCCAGACACAGAGGGAAGGCCATGTGAAGACACTGGGAGATGAAGGTGGCCATCTGCAAGCCAAGGAGAGAGGCCTCAGAAGAAACCAACCTTGTCTGCACCTTCATCTCAGACTTCCAGCTTCCAGAACTGTGAAGAAATAAATTTCTGTTGCCTAAGCCACGTTGTCTGTTGTTCTTTGTTATGTCAGCTCTAGAAAACTTATATAGACCTCTTACTAAAACTTTCAAAAACCACAGAGCAAGGAATTGAGATAAGGGACCATCATGCCTTAACAAGAGACCCACCAACCCAACCCCAGCCGTACCTTGTATCCAATTCCAGCACCAAGTTAGACCTTCCCTTCCACTTAGGTCCCTGGGCCATTTGTGGAGAAGTCCACCATTCACTTGGGACATAACAGCTACATGTGAACTATCACCATTAGCGCTCGACCTCTTACTTTTTTTAAAAAAAAACTGAAATTTATGAGGGCATAAGCAGAAAGTATGAGAAGCTCTTGAGTATTGACAAACTATTAGCAGAACTCTGACGACAGTACCTGGCCATGCTTAGCTCATACCATCTTTAGCGAAACTGACAGCAGATACTTGACATTAAAAGGGTTTGTAACAGCAGATTGTCCAGATTAATTAGATCTTCAAATCGGACTGACATCCTCTCTCATTCTTTTTTCTAGAGTGGTTTGACATTTGTGCACAGTATGAAGAAAGATCATCAAGGCTGAAATGTGTCTGCTAAGAGGCTTCAGCTCATGTTTGCTAATCTCCTGTATGGTGAAACACTGGCACCCAGACAAACCCTCATTCACAACAGAACAAAGCGCTAGTTATGTGTGTTGAAATTCCTTAAAGAAAATGTCTTGTAGGCTGCTGGGGTGTGCGTGAATGCTGGAAATGCTTCACCAAGAGTTACTCAATGTCCTGGGAAGACGGTCTGCTGGCATCTGAGGGCTCACCCTAGAGAAGAGTGGTTGTACTCCAGGGCACATGGGTCTGGTGAGGACAGAGAAGCATGGGCGGATGGGTGGGTGGAGATGAGGGTGGATGTTTTCTCTGTAATCGTCTCCGGCCAGGCTGGAGCCAGAACCAGACTACCCACTTTATTAGTCCATTGAGAATATCTAAAGTCAGGCTTCTCAGCACAGCTGCCATTTCCCCTGCTTGGGACCAGATTTTCCTGTTTTCTGAGGACTTCCAAGTAAGTTGGAAGTTCCTTGGGTTTCCACAACTTTGACTTAATGAAGAAAGAAGGTCAAGAATTGGAGGAAAGGTTTTTGGATGGGCCTCAGAGGTCTGAAATGGTTAGGTGGGAGTCTAAAGGTATAGGAGAGAAACTAAATCAGTTGTAGCCCCAGCTGTTTGGAGATGATGCCAGCAGATGGGATTGAGTAAGTGACCACAGGGTGCAGAGGGTGGCAGACGGGAGGCGGATGTGGTAATGGGGTCCCTGTCAGAAATGAACACCACTAGAGGAGCAGGAAGAAGGGCCAAGCAAGAGCAGTGGTTCTCATTGTGGTTTCTGGACTAGCGGCGGCAGCAGCACCCACGATGTAGATGTCAACTCTTAACTCCACTCGAAAACCCACTGAATCAGAAACTCAGGTGGTGAAGCCCAACCAGCGGTACTTGAATAAGTCCTCCAGTGAGTCTGATGGACACTAAAGTTTAAGAACCACTGAGTCAGGGAACCCCAAGGGAGGCAATTGCTAAGGAACCGCAAAAGAGGAATTAGGGGCTGGGCCAGGGGCCAGGCGCGGTGGCTCACACCTGTAATCCCAGCACTTTGAGAGGCCGAGGCAGGAGAATGGCTTGAGCCCAGGAGTTCAAGACTAGCCTGGGCAACATAGTGAAACCCTGACTCTACAAAGAACACAAAATTGGCCAGGCATGGTGGTAGCCACCTGCAGTCCTAACTACTGGGGAGGATCACTTGAGCCTGGGAGATGGAGGTTGCAGTGAGCTGAGATCACACCTCTGTGCTACAGCCTGGGGTGATAGAGCAAGACCCCATCTCAAAAAAAAAAAAAAAAAAAAAAAAGAAGGCAGGATTAGGGAAACTTCTAGAATGAGGAGGAGATGGCCCTGAAAGCACAGGGGGACAAGGGGAGTGAACTGAAAAGTAGAAAGAAGTTCTTCTCCATAAGAAAAAAAGGTGATGAGAGCTACAATAAAAAACTACTAGTCACAACGGCTGCAGCTCAAGGTAGCCTGGATTCTTGATAAGCACACACCCGCCACTGGTGTCACGCAGAAGCTGGAAGGACCGCCTCTGCTAACAACAGTGAAGAACAAATGTGGATGCAAATGGCTCTTAGAAGTCAGACAAAGGGAAGTTGCATTGCTGAGATTCACCTGCAGGTCCCAGCATGGCTCATTTGTTCTCTGGAGTAGTGGGTTGAATGGTAGCCCCCCACCCCCATAGATATCCTAACCCCTAGAATCTGTGAACGTGATCTTATTGTGGCAGCAGGCCTGTAATCCAAGCTACTCTGGAAGCTGAAGGGGGAGGATTTCTTGAGGCCAGAGGTTCGAGACCGGCCTAGGCAACATAGCAAGAGACCCCTTCCATCTCCAAAAAATGAAGGATATCCAGATGAGATCATCCTGGATTATCTGAGTGGGTCTTAAATCCAATGACATCCAAATTTATAAGAGATGAAAGAGGAGGAAAAGAGAGATATGCAGAGGAGAAGGTGATGGGAAGATGGAGGCAGGAATTGGAGTGACACATCCATAAACATGTAGACATGAAGGGAATGCCTGTAGTCACCAGCAGTGGGAAGAGGCAAGGCGGGATTGTCCCGCAGAGCCTTCAGAGGAGGCACGGCCCTGCTAACACCTTGATTTTTGGACTTCTGACCTCCAGAAATGAAAGAAAATAAATTACTATTGCTTTAAGCCACCAAATTTGTGGTGATTTATTATAGCAGCTCTAGGAAATTAATATACCTGGCTTAAGGGAAGAGGCATGGGATTTGAAGACAGACAGACTGGTGTCTTGAACTTTTTGAATGTTACTCCCTGGGGTGGGATGTGAACTCTGAGTCACAGTAGTCCCCACCTGGCTTGAGTCCCTCATTACTTTAGCTATCTGCCTCCTATGAGCATCGTAGCTTTGTATCCTCTGGGTAACATCACCTCTCCAGTCTTCTCCACCTTTGACATCTTATTATTCCAGCAAGGGGGGTGGGAAAGGTGGATTACCTCAAATCTTTGGAGCGATGTTTGGGGATGATGTAGTCTACCATCCTTTGAATAGCTTGGCTGATTTACCATTGAGGAAGAAAGAAATTTCTTCTTGAGATGTAGCGTGATGCCTTTTTCAGAACTGGCCACTCTAGTGATTTTTAATAAAAAAAATTATTCTCTCATGGCTGGGTTTCTGTCATTCCTTCCAGAAGGTGGGAGGCTGTGAGTTTGGAAAATTAGTGTCTGGTGACTGTGGGTGAGAAGGCCCTTTCCTACAGAACAGAAGAAATAAACACAGGCCTGCAGTGGGGGTGTCATAGCTACGGGTCACTATTACCCATGTGGGAGGCAGGTGTGGTTGTTTGGAATTGCCCCCAAGTTCTGCACTGGAAAAATACATCAGCCTGGTGCAGCGGCTCATGCCTGTAATTCCAGCACTTTGGGAGGCTGAGGTGGGATGATTACTTGAGGCTAGGAGTCCGAAATCAGCCGGGATAACAGGGTTAGATCCCATCTCTATAAAAAATAAAATAATTAGCCGGGCTGTAGTCCTGGCTACTCAGGAGACTAAGGCAGGAGGGTGGCTTGAGCCCAGAAGTTTGAGGCTGCAGTGAGTTGTGATCACACCACTGCACTTCAGCTTAGGTGACAGGCAAGACCCTGACTTTGAAAAAATATATATATACTTATTTATATATAAATATTTATATATTACATTATAAATTTATTTATATATATAAATACATATGTATTTACATATAAAAATATATATACACACACACGGACACACACATACACACACACACACATACACAGATACATATACATATATATGAAACTTGAAGCCAGCCTCTCTCAGTGGAGATATTTTTCAAGGAAATCTCTAGCGTTAACCACTCCAGTAGAAAATTTCACATTAGATGGCCCGGTAGTATCTCCATCCAAGGGGATGTATTTCTGGAACACCAGAAAACGCCCCGGAGAACAGCACTTTTCTGCTAATAAGCTCCCAAGCTGTGCTTCTGACGCCGTGCTGTGTTTTCCATCAGTTCTACCTCCCTGTCTGATCAGTGTCAGTAAGAGGGACTGCTGGTGTAGATGCTTTGACTGTAAATCCTCTCTGGCTTTGTAACTGGGATGAGGAGAGATGATTCCAACTAGGACAGGGTAAAAGCAGGAGAAACAAAGTTGGTCCCCACCTCCCCTACTCCAGAAACCTAGTTTCCATCTGCTTCTGCCTCTGTTGTGACACTCAGATTTCACACCCTTTTCTTATCTATTTTCTCTATCAAAGCACAGCTATCTTTTGTCTCAATGCTTCAAAGTTTGGATCTATGGATGAACCAAAATTCTAACAGCTATTAGCATCCCACTGTTTCCACACCTCTGGATTCTGTAGACCCCTGTTCTGGGAAGATCAACATTTGCTCAAGCTTCTCCCGAGAGAGGGTTCCCTGGAGCAGCAGCCAGGGTGACAGGTGTCAGGGAAGGCTAAGAGAACCAGGGTCCCACCTTTGGGGCTGGCTTGGCCCTGGGCCATGACCTGGGCATGTAACACTGGGCCTTCTTGTAACTCTTCTGCATTGCTTTCCTCACTTATAAAATTTAGTGGGAAACTGGGTGGAATTAGGTCAGTATCTGACCATAAAAATTATCTGGGCCATCAGTAAAATTCCAGGTCTCTGGGATTCACATCAGACCTCCTGAATCTGACTCTCTAAGGAGGGATCTGAGCATCTGTCTTTCATAAGCACCTCTGGGACCAAAGGTGCAGGTCAGTGTGGGAGACAGGCGTGGATGAGTTCACAAGGCCCTCTCAGCTTTGCTCTCCTGTGACATTCTTCAGAAGGACCACGGGGTGACAGTGACCAGCAGGGACCCCAAGAGCCTGAGTTCATATCCTGACTGTGTTTCCCCAACACAGTGACCTTGGCAAGCCCTGCCTCCTGATGACTCAGTCTTCTCATCCGCAGAATGGCCATAATAAGAGTTTCAACCACTGGCTGGGCATGGTGACTCATGCCTTTAATCCCAGGACTTTGGGAGGCTGAGGCAGGAGGATTGCTTGAGCCCTGGGGTTTGAGACCAGCCTGGGTAACATAGCAAAATTCCGTCTCTACAGACAGTACAAAATTAGCTGGCCATGATGGTACACACCTGTAGTCCCAGCTGCTTGGGAGGCTGATGTGGGAGGATGACTTGAGCAGAGGAATTCAAGATGGCAGTGAGCTATGATCACACTGCTGCACTCTAGCCTGGGGCAAGCGACCCTGTCTCAAAAATAAATAAATAAACAAACAAACAGGTAAGAGTATCAACCACCTAGGCTTGTCGATGATTAAATGAAGTCAAACAAGTCAAGGGCGTAAAATCATGCCTGACACGTAGGGAGGACTTAAACACATAAATGCTGTGTTAACACTACAAAGGCCTTGGGGTGAAAGGCACTGGACAGAGCCTTCAGAACTCAGCCTTCTCTTTGCAGCCTTCTCTGGAGCTCAGAGTTTGTGGGGCCCAGCTCTTTACTTCTGCTTTCTTTACCAAGCTCAGCTTCCTTAGTACATGACTTTGTTTATGTTGGTGTCCAAATCCCCACTAGATTTCAAGTATCCTGAGGACAGGGCACCTTTTAACCCTTGGTGCAGAGCACAGAGCGGGCAAACCACAGGCCCTGCTGAGCCAGACTCATCTCCTGAGCTCTCAGCAGTCTCTGCCTCCCTTTGTCTGTGTCTGTCTCCTCTTGTGCCTCCTTCTGCCTCCCTGGATCAAAATGCCCCAGCACTCTACTAAGACATAAAAGTTGGCCTACAGTGGAAAGGCAACTTCTCTCCCCTTTCCTTGGCAGAGGTGCTCGAGGTAAGATTCCAGGGTCAGAGGACCCTTCATGCTCTGAAGCCAGTAGGAGTCATGGAAGTGAAAGTGGAGGTGGGAGGACCTAGCCCCAGGACCAAGCCCTCCTTCCTGCAGGGTGACTGTCACCCAACAGTAGCTATACCAGCTGCCTTGTCCCAGGGAGAT
Source organism: Pan troglodytes (assembly GCF_028858775.2). Lineage (NCBI taxonomy): Eukaryota > Metazoa > Chordata > Mammalia > Primates > Hominidae > Pan > Pan troglodytes. The sequence goes on from NC_072405.2 coordinate 37,951,894, forward strand.
GGTCCATTTCCCCTTTTGCCTCTGGGTGCATGTCACCTGTTTAGCATTGCGCCCCATAGGGACTTAGGTCACGTGCCTGGAGGTGGATCAAAGTGCCAGTGGGGAAAAGGGCTCAGCCGTGGGGCATGGGAATCAGCCACAACCAGCCCTGCATCCTGACTCGGGGCACAGCGTGGCCAAGTCCTAGTCCCTGTCTCGCCTCCACCTTTCTTGGACCTTTGGACGTTGAACTTCTCTGTGTCAGGTCAGTGAGGATGACAATTATAGAAGGCATCCAGGCAGAAGTGGTAGCACCTATTATGACCTGGCCTTGGCGGTCACGAGAGTGTTCTTTCTGTGACAGCCAGGTTCAGAGGGAGGGAACATAGGCCCCACCTCCCCGTGGGGGAGTCAAAGCCACCTTGCAAGGAGACATTGCTGCAGATGACTCTGAAAAATAGGATCTGCCAGTTTCTCAGAGAAACCGAGTGGACCCCTTTGGTCCCAAAGCTTAACTCGCCTAAGGGGTGCTGCTGGTGGTAGAAATGGGAACAGGATTCGGGTAAAGACTCCTCCTTCTCAGCGTCCCCATCCCTTTCTTGATTAGACTTTGCAGGTAAAGCAGCCCCAGAGATGAGGAGCAGGGCTAAGGGGGATACGAAAACCGGCCAGAGCACTCCGTTTCAGGAGAAAGGTGCAAGTCTCAGGGCGTTTGTGACCGGGTTGGCTCACCTGTGGGACTGTACTCTATAGCAGGAAGGAGGTGCGGAGGAGGTGTGCCTGGGGATGATGTCTACAGTGAGGCCAGGAGCGAGACCCGAAAAGGCAGAGTCAGAGGGTGGCTAAAGGATGCTCTTCCTTCTCCTCCTTCCTCCTTGACCCAGCTCTGGCCCTGTGGTTTAAAAAACAAAACAAAGCAAGAGCAACAACAGCAAAAAAACTATGATAGATTGGAATAAGCTGTCAACTAAAGGAATGAGTCTTTATTGAGTTCTACTTACATGCTACACGTATGTATTGAGCGCCATTTATGTGCTAGTTATTTCGCTTAACTGTCACAAACCCCCCGAGGGGTGGGCATGGTCCATTTCAATTTGTGAATGAAGACACTGGGACAGAGAGCTTAAATAACTTGCTCATGGTCCTACAGCCAGTAAGTGATGTAGGTTGGATCCAAATGATGTCCACCTGATGCTAATAATTTCTTCCACTATAGACTCATTGCTTTGTCAGATTTCCTTTAGCTGGGGGGAGGCAATGGAGAATGGGGAAGTGATATTGATACAAGGAAGGACGAACAGAGGGATTAAGGGCTATGGAAATGGATCCACCAGATTTCCTTCCTGCATTTCTTAATGGTTGTTCACATTTAAGAGACGAGCAGGTAGAGGAGGCTGCCTGATTCTAGGGCTATGAATGAATTTGAGCAGGAGATGGTTTTGCAGAGAAAATGGGGAAACAGGTCCACTTGCGTCCAGTGACAAAAGAAAGGGTCTGGACCAAGAACCCTGGGCTCTCCCCACAGTGATGGTCAGCCCTCACTGGCTCAGAAATCGTAGCACAGTGGCTGGACATTTTCTCGCTCCTGCCTTTAATTTTGAGATTTCCTAAGCAAACATGTTTCCTATGTTGTAAAATAATTTCCTGGGAGAAGGTGGGATACAGTGGATGGTAACGAGAAACAGGAAATAGGAGCTCACCTTTTGGCTCCGTCATTTTCGGTTGGTGTTCTAGGCAAGTCACTTCGCTTCTTCTCTGGGATCCTGGTGGCTAGAGGGTCTCCCACTTTGTTCCAGCTGTCCCTATTCCAGCACTGTGCCTGGCATGGAATATGTGCTCAAACATGCTGAATTATTGAGTATGTTGAGGTGAATTTCTAGCTGCTGCATGACAAAGTGTAAGTTTTGTTTTCTGAAGAGTCCGGGTAATCCCCAGCCCAGGTGAGCTGCAACCCTGCTCCTTTATATTTTGATCTGGAGTGGGGGTTCATCTTCAGGCGATGGGCATCCTCCATGGGGTAGAGGTCACAGTCTTTGACAGCCTTTAGGTCTCTCATGTCACTGTAACACCTAAGTCACCTTCATGTAACTTCCTGCAGCCAAGTCATCCCACAGGGCTGCATTAGAACATTCTCCCTTTGGGCGGGGCATGGTGGCTCATGCCTATAATCCCAGCAGTCTGGGAGGCTGAGGTGGACGAATCACCTGAGGTCAGGAGCTTGAGACCAGCCTGGCCAACATGGTGAAACTCTGTCTCTACTAAAAATACAAAAAAAGAAATTAGCTGGGCATAGTGGCACATGCCTGTGATCCCAGTTACTCGGGAGGCTGAGGCGGGAGAATTGCTTGAACCCAGGAAGCAGAGGTTGTGGTGAGCCGAGATCGCACCACTGCACTCCAGCCTGGGCAACAGAGCAAGACTCTGTCTCAAAAACAAACAAACACACACCAAAAAACAAACAAACAAACAAAAAACATTCTCCCTTTGGTTTTTCCTTTGTTCCAGTACATCTTGGATGCCACCGTGGGACTGCACACCATGAATCATGGACTGAGCCCACCAGGGTGTTCTGGGTGTCATGGAGAGGCCCTGGCAGGGATAGAAGGACGTCGTGCCATCTCCGTGTACTCAGGGTTTAGGCAGGCTATGGTCCCCCACCTCACCTCACTCCCCTCCAGCTCCCCCTCCCCTTGCAGCCCACTCCTGCTCCCAGACCCTCCCCTCAGGTCTGCCATTGTGCCTCGGATCATGCAGCTCTCCATCCAGGGTGTGGCTGTGGGCTCTGTCACCCCTAGGGAGTTCGTCTCTGCTCCTCACTACCGCCCATTCAGCCTCCGGAGGTTGAGGAGGTTGGAACAGTTGGGGTACAACAAACATCAGGTGAGTCATTCCCCCAGGCTGATGTGGGGAGAAAAGAACGGGTGGATGTGCTTTTAGGAATAAATGACTTTGAAGCTAAGCATGCAGCTGAATCAAACATTAGTCACAGAACCCAGGGAAAAGGATGCCCTCTCTGAGAGAGGCCGTGTGTGTATAAGGGTGGTGGTAGGGATTTTGTTAGGAACAACAGGTCTGAGAGAGCCACAGGACTTGCCACCTAATAGGGTCGTTTATTAGGTATAGTTCAAGAGTCAACTGTGGGTCACTTAGATTCATGGGACGTCATAAATATGCATCACTGAGGGCCTATTGTGTGGGAGATCCTGCGTACCTTACCCCATGGCTGGTTTATAGAACCATTGCTTTTGGAAACGATTAATGGAAAGTGGCTAAAATTTGCAGCTGGGGGCAGTGGTATAGACTTCATGGTGGAAGGAGCATCTCTTTTTCTGGAGTCTTTTTCAAACAGAGCATGGGTTCCTCCAGGTCTAAAATGGTCAAGGGCCAATCTGAAGGTTAGGATAGCACTAGTTTATCTGGTAAAACCCTTGAGGATCTGTGGATCTGTGGTCTCTCAATTCATCATCTGAGGACAGGGAGACATGGTCCTGAGGAGTTGAGGTCATAGTTCCTGTAAGAAAGTTGAGATGGGCCAGGTGCAGTGGCTCATGCCTGTAATCCTAGCACTTTGGGAGGCTAAGGTGGGCAGATCACTTGAGGTCAGGAGTTCGAGGCCAGCCTGGCCAACATGGTGAAGCCCGATCTCTGCTAAAAATACAAAAATTGGCCAGGCGTGGTGATGCATGTCTGTAATCCCAGCTACTTGGGAGACTGAGGCACAAGAATTGCTTGAACTCAGAAGGCAGAGGCTGCAGGGGGCTGAGATCATGTCACTGCACTACACTCCAGCCTGGGCAACAGAGCAAGACTTCATCTCAAAAAAAAAAAAAAAAAAAGAAAAGAAAAGAAAAGAAAGTTGAGATGCTTTGGCATTGACCCGTTTTGTTGAAGTTCCCTCTTACTGCTTTTGTGAGACTTTTGTGAGAACAATCACCTTCCTGATTGTTCCTTCTCCCCAGACTGACTGCCCCAGTCTAGTGTTGACCACCAACATCTCTGTCATAGCACTCACCCCTCTCCAGGCTCTGATGTCACAGACCCTGCAGTCACTTTGGATTTAGTAAATTCACTAAACATCCCTTTACTCATTCCCCCAAGTCAATCTCCCCAGCCCCAGTTCCATGGTTCTTTTCTGAACCCTCTTTTCTTCTGTATTCTTTTGCCATCGGACAGCTTCAGGTCTCCGAACATCATGCATGGTCTCCTAGTTGTCGATGTGCAATGGATATTTCTCTCCTCTAAACCTTCCCGAGTCCTGCTAAAATGATGAAGTGATGAGCTGAGTGCCAAGAACAGCTATCACAGCTCCTTAGGGCATGGGCACCAAAGATCCATTTCCTCGTCTTGGGTTCATGGCTCTCCTACATTTCCTGGTCTCCTAGGTATTCAGATGTAACAGTTAATTGAGTTCCAGGAAGTGGAATGTGAGTGAAATGAGCAACACTTAAAGAAAAACACCAGCTATAAGCAGACAACAGTGCAGCTTAGGAGATGACAGCTTTGGAAATGAAGGCGCCGGGGTCCCTGAATTCCTGAGAGGAAGAAAGCAACCCACCAATGAGATCAGACGTTGAGCTACATCAGCAAGAAACTAACCTGCATTGTGTTTGAAAATATTTGGGTCTCTTTATTACCACAGCCTAGCCTAGCCTAAGAAAACCCATTTCAAATCCAAACTCCTCGATCTGATCTTTAAGGTCTTCTATAAGTTATCCCTTCCCCTGTCTGGTTTCATTTTCCACTGCTCTCTTCTCTCCATCCTGGTCATCCTTGCCTCTCTCCCAGCCCTGAGAAGGCTCACTCTTGACTTCCTGCTCAAGCTTCCTGGTTCTCCTGCCCTCTACCTCTTTCCTTTGCTGATGTCAATCTCTAACCCTTCCAGGAAGATTCTCAGATAATTCTGCCCCACACACCTCTCTCTCTTCACTGAATTCATAGATCAGTAATTGTTTCATTTGTGCTTGTTTTCTCTTCCTTCTCAAGGGCAAGAACCGTCCTTGTGTATATTCCTCAATGCTTGGTATAAAGCAGGAGATACATATATAGATAGATAGATAGATAGATAGATAGATAGATAGATAGATAGATAGATATAGTGTGTGTGTGTGTGTGTGTGTACTGAGTACAGTCTATGGCCCCCAGATTCTATTCCTTGACATGAATAACATGAAGTATGTTCTCTAATAGATAATTTTTTCATTCAACAGGAGATTGATTCACTGGATGTCATTGTTATAAAAAGCAATAGTGAAAGCTGCAGGGAACACAGTACAAAGTAATGCACCTTCAGCACAGATGTTGGAATAGGAGGCGCTATTATTACTTGATTTGTTCCTGTCTTGGCTAGTTGATGAGGCTGCTGATGTAGCCTTGACATTTTCACTTCCCCTTGACATATTTTGTTCTCTGTCAACATTCAACTTTCAACACTGGGCTCTGAGACTGAACATACCCAGGGAAGTACAGGACAGGACTCCTGGAGCAAAGAGTTCCCACTGTCTTACTTGACTTTAAGTCTCAAATTTGATTTTCTTTGTCTATCAGGACAATCATCCTGAAAGTCAGGCTTTGTGCAGAGAGGAAATTTTTCCAAATCTCAAATATTTCCCTTGAGCATGTTAGGAACCAAGCCCTGCTGTGCCTCTATCAAAGAGCAGTGGAGAGAACAGACAGTCTGGAAGAGGGTGGATTTGGGGCAGAGGCAGTCCTTGCCAAAGAGCATAATAAGGTGAAATGCCAACACCTTCTGGCTCTCTGCAACGTGGGAAGCACTGTGGGTCTAATATTAGTATACCCAGAATTCCTTCTCCAGGAGAAGAGAGGTGCCAGGTTGAGAGGGAGGCTTTTGGTGCACTCCTTGTTGGGACTCTGGGGTGGGGAGACTACCTCAAAGGGTGCCCCCTTCATTGTCATGGAGCTGCTGGCACATCAGCTTCACCAAGGCAGGGATCTTAGTTTTGTTCCCTGATCACGAGCATCCAGAACAGTGCCTGGGACATACTAGGGGTCAATATATAGTTCTGGGGTGACTACATCAGAGTAAAATGGATGGGATCTGCCTTTGTGCAGAGTTCCCCCATGTGATTTCGAAGGATTCCAGGAGTCCCTGCGTGTGGAGAGCTGGATGACCAGAGGGCACTGGTTGGGTGAGCTAACGTTGGGTGTTGCCACAGTGGAAGCTTCAAGGAGGACCTTTTGGGCTGGAGGGCAGCAGTGCTCTTGGACAGTCACAGGCAGACATTCAACATCAGTTAGAGACAGCGGGGGCTGCATCAGCCTTAGGAGTGCTCGGCGAACCTTCTGCCTAAGATCTGCGGAGTCTGCCAGACAGTGAGTACCATGCCCTACAGTGCCCCCCAAGAACAGAGAGGGCTCAGGGGCACATGATGAGGGGAGGCCACCTCTGCAACCACAAGGGCACAGCAAGCTCTCCCACTACTACCCAGAGGCCATCTGGGAGAGGAGGACGGAGCGGGGCAGAACTCCGGGTGTTTTTGTGAAAAAGACAATCTTAAACTGAAAAGAAACTATAGGAGCAGGGAGAGACTCACACATTTCTTGCTCCCATGTTTGAGTTTCCTTTCTGCTCTTTAAATTGGAGATGATATTTGCACCTACGTTGTAGGTTGCTGTGCAGGAGAAATAAATATATAAAGCATTTAGAGTCTCACCTGACCAGTTGAAATCAATGCTGTAGCCGCTGTTGGTCTTCTTTCCCAGAGGGGTGGGGGACACCTGGGAAGACTAGGTCAGATATGAAAAATAAGAGGTTACATTGATATTGCACATCTGAGTGCAGTGTGGAAACATTTTGATACCATATTACTTAATAGCGACACTATTTGAGTAGGGATTTGTGGCTTACAAAGCACTTTTAAAAATTGTGCCCTTGAATCCTCTCAACAATGTGGGAGAGGGGAGATCATGTCTACCCTTCATTCACAGATCTGGAAACTGAAGCTCAGTGAGTTTGATGGCTGGACCACAGCCATACTTCTAGCAAATGATGAAGCCAGCTCTGAAATCCAGGACTCCTCATTCCAAGACTCCTTCTTTTTCAGCCCCATCACCCCTGTAAATTGCCTGATTCTGCCAGAAGATACGGGACCCTCCACCTACTTCTCCAGTCACGAGACTTCCCTCCTACGGGGAGGCTTTTGTTTAGCTGGGCTGAAGTGCTGAGAAAGGGCCCTGGTGGCAGAGGGTCCCAAACACATGTTAGTGAAAGAACAGCTTCCATGGACTGCTGAGCAAGTGCTGGGTTCATTCATACAACAATCCTTCCAGGCGAGATGCGTTTCAAGGATCCTGAGGTCTTAAGTATTGCTACCATCCTTGCATGGCAATGAGCCACCTGCAATCTTATGGCAAGAGAGAGGCCAGAAGGCCTTCCCAGGTCACAGAGACTCAGAGGTGACTCAGATATGAGGAACCCCAACCACTGTAAGGTAGAAGTGGCCGGGGGATGTGGCCAGCACCAAGAACGAGGGCAATGAGGTCAGCGCTGTAGATGCAGGTGTGGGCAAGCAGCCCAGGTAAAGAATGGCCTTGGCTTCTGTCTTAGCAAAAACCCTCTTGGTGGTAAACAACGGAAGCCCAGTTCAAATTCACTTCAGCACTAAACAGGGCCAATTTGTTATAAGAGTTCGGGGTGTCTCCCAGAATCCAGGTCAAAGAATGACCTGGAACCAGGGACTGGAAACCCCTGGGATGTTGACTCGGACCGGTGTGGTCTTCTGCCTCCTGCTGCCCACTTGCCCTCTCTCTCACTCTTTGTAGGCTGGCTGGCCTCCTTCTCTGGCCTCCTGGTTGCCTGCACCTCCAGAATCTGCTTCACCCCAGTTCCAAATAAAAGCGGAGGCCAAGGCTAACCTCTCTGGTTTGTAATTCGGAATTTGCAGCAGAAAGAACTTGGCCTAATCAGAAACCTTCACACTCACTGTGGCTAGATTGGCTTTCCCTGTTCTTCTGAAGTGCTCATGGGGGCCTTCACGGGGCCTGCCCTTCAGACGAAGCAGAAAAGTGATCAAATGCAAGAAAGGCCTTTTGGCTAAACTATAGGGGAAAATGGTTTGCATGTGGAGGAGGGCTAGCTTATTCTGTGTTCTATTTATTGTTTCAAAAGGAGTAAGTTTTTCCTTCCATTCCAGCCTTGTTTTTACAATCCACCCTGAGGGCAGCTCTCACTCCAGGCATAGAATAGAGGTGGCTGCTTTCTGTAAAAAGGAAAAGTCATCTTTCCCGATGGAACACCTACCTAGTGCTCCAAAGTGATCGATTTTCTCCATGTGTTAGAACAGCCATTCCCTGGGATCTGTTAAGGGAGTCTTTGCCGCAGGAATAGAGATAAGGACAGCAAGTAGCAGGGTCCCTCTGCCTCGAGACACGTTTAGAACACTGTGATTTATATGCTTGGTCTCCTTTCACCACCATTTTTGTTACTTGATGGAGGGGACACCTACTGACCCCACAGATTCCCACTCTGGAAATCAACCACTGAAGAAACCAAATTAGGAAAGTGTGTCCCAGTGTCACAGGATATCTTGGCCGGTTGGGGATTTTACTTTCCTTGTGTTCATGATTTCTGGTATGAAAGCAAAATTTGAAGGTTTGTGTCCCTTCAAACATAGCCCACCCGACATTTAACTCAGGGAAGAACAAACAGTAACAGTGACTTCCAAGGGGGCTCATTTCACTGGGAAGTTCTGAAACTGATAATTTATGGATGCCATTGGGAAGCTTAAGTTGTCTTTTCCTGGAAGGGGTGTAAGGCAGGCGTTTCTTGAGTGTGATTGACCTCGAGGGATGTTCAGTGATGATGTCTTTGGCTCTTCCCCTGTGAGCTGAAACACCAGACCCTAACCCTACAAGTTGTCCCCTCCTGGGACATCTGGGCTCCTGGGATGGCTCAAGGCTCCTCCTGAGAGCACAGCACGATGCTCTTCTTTGCAACCTCACCATCTCCGCTCCTTTGCACTCCAGTTACTAGATTGAGGTCTCCTCTCCTGGTCAGCACTCATGAGAGCCTCTGCACTGAGGCCATCCTTTTGACCTCATTCCAGCCCTTTCTCTGCTGCATCAGCCACAGTACAAGGAGATGACCAAAGGGAACATTTTCCCTCATGGGGCTACAATTCTATTATTAGGACCCAAAATGGGACGGCCATCCCTACCATTTGATTCAGTACTCCTAGTGATTCTCCTGTTTGAGTGATCTCAGTCTTTGAGTTAATAATAGCTTCCCTTATAAGAAAAAGTTCCTTAGACAGAAGATGGGAGTGATGTTTACTACCCTGTTCTAGACCCCATGTCATCACCCAGAGGGCAGCAACTGTGACTGTTCTTTCCTAGGACATTTGAGTGCCATCATCATAAACAAGCCGTGGCCAAGGCCTGACACAGCAATTGCTTGACTCACAATATGCGCATTTTCCCATTCGGCCCTTCATCTCTGATGTCAATAGGGTAGAGAAAGAGAATCTGCCCCAGAAACCTTCTGAGTAGCATGGTAAATTAAGAGGGAAACATGAAGGTGGGATTCAGTGTCCTCCCACTGCCTCACTGACTTGATTTGCCCACAGTGTCCTGGTCACAGTCTCTGTTGCATTAGGTAACAATGAAAGAGGCCAAAAACAGCAGGTGTTTCCTAGTACTCCTTTATTATTATAGAAATTACTTTCTGCTGTTTCCAGCCTACTCCAATGCAGTATGAAATTCTGGGACCTCCAAGGGAGCAAATTACACATATACACAGGACCACAGTAGCCCTGATTCACCCAAGAATCTCCACGGCCACAAAATGAGGATACAACAAGGGGAGGACAAGTCAATAAACATTTCTCTAGCACTAGGTTAGGAGTCTTCTGTGTGTTATTGAACTGTGAGAAGGCATGTAAGAAAGAACATGCCTTTCTTGTGAAATGGATTTTACGATCTCCACTATAGAGCTGAAGACCTCCAGGCTCACACCTGTGACAAATTGGCCAGACTTTTCTGGCACCAAGGACTGCCCTCTTTCATCAAGTTACCCGGCAGACAATCAAAGGTGTCAGCTTTCTTCATCAAGGTTTGATAATGTTCTAGGGCCCTGGGGAGAGCAAGAGGAGCCTCCGGTAAAATTGTGAAATGAGTGAGGTTTGGATTGGACTCCTTATAGCAATCTTCTTCCTACTCGGACATCCGGCAAGTCCCTTTGCTGACCTCCTTTCACCCCCAGGGCTACTGGCAGAGAATCCCTGAAAACCGAAAGGGTTGAAGATGTTATCTTTTCTAGAGGACACTCAGAGAACAAAAAGGCTTAGAGCTTAAATTGTGGCATTTCAGGCTCTAAGAGGGGCAGTGTCTACAAACACCTTAAGTTGCGTTCCCAGCACTTCCCCAGAAGGCAAAAAGAAACTACCTGGAGCACATTGGATATGGGGCTCTAGTTCTGAGACTGAAAAATCCCAGTTCTCTGCTGAAGTTTGAGGCATTTAGAACAGCTCCCCTCCCGACCCAAAGGATGATTTACTGCATGGAAGGAGGCTCTTCAGTATCATGTGCACAGTGCCACAGCATTGTATCTGCCGTCACACCCCGTATGTTCAGTGCGGCCATGAGAAATCAAGGCATAGGACTGGTGAAGCATGAGGCACATGCCCTCCCAAATTGGGAGTAAAACAATGTGCCAGGCACCCCTACTTTCTTAAACATTGCTCTGAAAGTGCTAGTCAATATATTTACACAAGGCCGGGTGCAGTGGCTCATGCCTGTAATCCCAGCACTTTGGGAGGCTGAGACAGGCAGATCTCCTGAGGTCAGCAGTTCAAGACCAGCCTGGGCAACATGGTAAAACCCTGTCTGTACTAAAAATACAACAATTAGCTGGGCATGGTGGCACAAACCTGTAATCTCAGCTACTAGGGAGGCTGAGGCAGGAGAATCGCTTGAACCTGGGAGGCGGAGGTTGCAGTGAGCCAAGATCGCGCCACTGCACTCCAGTCTGGGTGACCGAGTGAGACTCCAGTTTGTCGAATAAAAAAAAAATATATATATATATAGTCTAATATAAATATATATTTTGTCTAATATAAGTATATATATTATATACTTTTGTCTAATGTAAATATATATATTTTGTCTAATATAAATATATATATTTTTGTCTAATATAAATACATATATATTTTGTCTAATATATATATTAGACAAAAGAGTGAAGAAATATAATTTCAACATTTTAAAAAGGAAGGAAACTCATTGTAAGGGATCTGATCACATCATTGAAATGTGCAAGAAAATAAAATTATTGGAAATACTGAATTCCATAAGGTTGACAGATTTTTTAAAATGCAAAATTAATGTCTTTAGACACAAATGATCACCACTGAAACATCCAGAAATTCCACTTTTAGAAATCATCTGAGAAAATAATAAGTGCACAAAGGTACAGTCGTAAAATCAACTTCAGCATTCATCATCGGAGAGTTGTTTCAATGAACTGTGGTTCATCTAGACAATGGAATGCATAGCCCTTAAAAATATTACTGTGGATCTACATTTACTGAAATGGAAAGATTCCCATACTATGGGATGGTATGATAAGCATGATATAAATTTCAGTGATATTAAACTTTTTTAATACATTAGGATTTAAACTTTTATGTACCAATATCAGAACAAAAGGCCATAAAAAGATTAAAATATAATGACAAGCCGAGAATAGATTGCATTTCTATTATGATCACTGGTGTATTTTCTTCACAACACTTACATCCTCTTGAATTATATGTATTTTTTGTTTTTTATTATCTTTCATTCTCACTAACCTAAAGTCAGGGAATGTAAGTTTACTGTTGCACACCAGAACCTTGAACATCATGAGTATTTGTTGCATAAATTATGAATAAATTCCACTTCTGCACATTATGTATCTCAATTTCTCTATATATACACGATATAGAGGGATGTCTGAAAAGATAATTCACCCAAAGGCTGGCATTGGTTGGCTCTATGTGTTGGAATTCTCTGTCTCCCTCACCCCTCAATCCTGGCTCTCTGTCTACATACCCATAAATACAAAAATAATACAGGAATGTATTCTCCTCATTCTTTTTTTTTTTTTGAGATGACCTCACTCTCTTGCCTAAGCTGGAGTACAGTGGCACAATCTTGGCACTCTACCTCCTGGGTTCAAGCAATTCTGGTGCCTCAGCCTCCTGAATAGCTGGAACTACAGGTGTGAGCCACCGTGCTTGGCTAATTTTTGTACTTTTTGGTATAAATGGGGTTTTGCCATGTTGGCCAGGCTGATCTCGAACTCCTGGCCTCAAGTGATTCATCTGCCTTGGCCTCCCAAAGATCTGAGGTTACAGGTGTGAGCCACCTCACTCAGCCTGAATGGATTCTCAATCTTTTAACTCCCAGCAATATGGAATAAACTGCATAGATGAAAACACAGAAGTTCTTTTTATTTCTCTCTTCTGCCCACCCCACCAAATCCTATCTTCCTCCCCAGAGATAACTATCATTTTCAGTTTTGTTTGTGTCCTTCCAGACTTTAAAGACACATCTAGACCGACAGTTTTAGTTGTATGTATTCTTTAAATTAACTGAGACTAGTCCATGTATATTATTCTGCAATTTGCTTTTTTCATTTGGCAATATTGAAATTCTTTCTGTGCCAGTACATATGACTTTCCTGTCCTTTTTTTTTTTTTTTTTTTTTTTTTTTTTTGAGACAGAGTCTCGCCCTGTCACCCAGGCTGGAATGCAATGGCGTGATCTCAGCTCACAGCAACCTCTGCTTCCCTGGTTCAAACGATTCCACTGCCTCAGCCTCCCAAGTAGCTGGGATTTACAGGCACCTGCCACCACGCCCAGCTAATTTTTGTATTTTTAGTAGAGATGGGGTTTCACCATGTTGGCCAGGCTGGTCTCGACCTCCTGACCTTGTGATCCACCCATCTTGGTCTCCCAAACTGCTGGGATTACAGGCGTGAGCCACCGCGCCTGGCCTCCTGTCCTTTTTAGCTGCTGCATGGTCACCATTAATATGCATGTATTACCAAATATAGATGCATTCTGGTTTGTTTTATGTGCATTTAGTCAGCATCCAGTCTTTTGCAATTGCAAGCCATGGTGCACCAGTGAACACCTTGTTTGGTTCCCTTTGTAAACGTCGTGTGTATTCTCTGAATACATGTTTTGAAGTGGAATCGCCAGGTAAAATAATGCATTCATTTTAAGTATTGATAGTTTCTGCCGAACTGTCTTTCACAAACGTGACAATAACTTACCTCTCCCCTCATCTTAGGTGAGAAAGCCATTTCTCTACCCTCTTGTCAACATAGAATCATATCACAAATCTTCTAATGTTTTGCTGGTTTGACAGGGAAGGACTATATCTTTATGCTTTTTGTTATAATTTTTTTAAATTAAAAAAAATTTTTATACCGACGAGGCTGGTCTCAAACTCCTGAGCTCAAGGAGTTTCTCTTTATGTTGTTTTAGTCTGCATTTCTCCGATCACTAACAAAGTTGATCACTTTTACCTATGCTTTTAAGACATTTCTTCTGGAAAATTCATGTTCATAAGCTTTGTCCATTTTCTTCTTTGGTTGTTTATCTTTTAATTAATGGTTTACAAGATTTTTAACAACAAATACTTCGATTATTGATATTATCTTACATATTTAAAACCTCCTCTTTCTCAAGATCCGGAAAATATGTATCTATGTGTTCTTCTAATGGTTGTTAGTTTTGCTTTTCATATTTAGCACTATAATACATCTATTATTTCTTTGTGTTTATGTTGTGAAATAAAAATTTAACTGAAAAACATTCCCAAGTCAATAACCAATTGCTCTAACACCATTAAGTGAAAATATTTTCTATTTTCTCATTTGGACTATCACCTTTGTCAAGTATGAATTGATGGCATGATTTTTACTTGAATTTATTATACATGTTTTTATTTTTGAATGCACTGTTATAAGCTACAGCAGGCTGGACGCAGTGGCTCATGCCTGTAATCCCAGCACTTTGGGAGGAAAAGCAGTTATTTTCCATTTGAATACATATTATTATAATAATCAACATCATGAAAAATTAACGATAAATTAACTGAAAATTTCAGGTGATAATATTTTATGCATAATTTAATCTAAATTATGTAAATACATCTATGTGAATAGATGCAGAAAATAATGAGTAAGATGCTAACAACTGCATCTTGGTGGCTTTCTCTTACTGGTATTTCCCATGCACCCTCCAATTTCACTTCTACTTTTAGGGCTTAGCTCTGCTTCTTTTCTACTTTGCAAGGGTTGAGTCTCTGATTTTCAAGGTTTTGGCTCTTGTTGAATGACACGAGAAGTGATTATAATGTTGTATGCCCTGAATTCATGGTGCTGTGAGGATGTGGTGACTTTATCGAGTCAGAGAAGAAAGGCAAGGGAGTGAAGAGTTTGAACATCTGTTACGTATCAGATTGCCTCATTTGATTTTTTCAAATCACCTCTTAAATAAAATGTTCTAATCCCCACTTTCCATGTGAGCAAATTGAGATTCACCCAAGCGAAGTCAATCAGTCACCTCCTGTAGGCTGCACAGCAAGTATGTGGCAGAGCTGGGATTTGCACCAAGGTCTATTTGGAGCCAAAGCTCACAGGCTTCTCCTCACATCAGGCAGGCTCTAGGGATGGGGATGGCAAACCTGAGGGCCTGACATCTGGACCACATTCAGTCAAATGTGATCTACTGGCATCATCCTCATGCACCTTCCGTGTCTTCTGCAAGAATCTGAAGCCATGAGCCAGAGGCTGGTGCATGCGTCAAAGGAAGCTACAGCAGGCAGGGCGCAGTGGCTCACGCCTGTAATCCCAGCACTTTGGGAGGCGGAGGCGGGTGGATCACTTGAGGTCAGAAGTTCGAGACCAGCCTGGCCAACATGGCAAAACCACGTCTGTATTAAAAATACAAAAATTAGCCGGGCGTGGTCGTATGCACCTATAGTTCCAGCTACTTGGGAGGCTCTGGCAGAAGGATTGCTGGAACCCGGGAGGCGGAGGTTGTGGTGAGCCGAGATCGTGCCACTGCACTCCAGTCTGGGTGACAGAGAGAGACTCCATCTCAAAAAAAATAAAAAATAAAAAAAGAAAGAAGAAGCAGCTAAAACCATACACACATTGCCCTGGAAGGGAACAGTCTGGGTCCAGAAGCTTAGCATTCTTACTCATTTGTCCCGAGTCCACTTCTGAGGGATCACGTACCTGTTATTCAGTCTTCCTGGTTTTTAATTGTGATCCCAATTCAGGAGATAGAAATGAAGCAACCCAGCATTCAGTTAAAGGTAATAATATGCATTTTCCTTTAACTGTTTCTTCAATCTCAGTACTCAATGCTAATACTCAGTAAGTAATCTCGTTGCTCATGAAGAGTGCAACCATTGTGATTCAGTTGATTTTAAAGCCTCATGAGATGACCTTGTAACACTGGAAGAGACCTTACTTTTGAAATAGGGTTGACTTTTTCTTAAGAAAGAGAACACGACCCCTGGTTGCCTAGTATTGCCTTCTCCTCTGCTGTAGGATATATAAAAATAAATGTGGTCTGTTTACCCCTCCCCATAGATCAGGAAATACCAAACTCTAAGGTTCTGGGGCAATGGTTAGCCCTGCCTTTGGCTCCATGCCATGTCAGGATATGATTTGAATGGCTCTAATATAGTTTGCTCCTATCAAAGTCATGCCTTCTTTTTGAGTCAATTACTCGGCTAAAGATTGGGATAGAGAGAATTAATGGAAATTGTGGAAATTGAAGTTCAAAAGGCTAGATTCTCATCCATTGTTTGGCCCTCATGCTTGACCTTTTATTCAGATTCTTTATTTTGACAAGTTATTCTTTCTGAACTTGAACTTGTGCTAAGGCTTTAGGACTATTGTTGGCTTACTAGGAAACAATAATTCCAAGCATGCTAGACTCCCTGCCTTCCTTCACACTGTTTACTTTGCCCGGAATGTACTTCCTTCCATGTCTGCATATCCAAATGCCACCCACCCTCTTTGAGGTTCTGTGTAAATATTCCTACCTTCCTGAAAGCTTCCCTGGGTCCCTCCAGCTGCCAGTTGCAAGACAGTGGGTAGTAGCAGAGAGCAAGTATTCTGAAACCAGACCAATGTGATTCACATCCCAGCTCTGCCACCTCCTAGCCATGGGACTTTGGCTATGTTTCTTACTGTATCTGTGCCTTAGTTTCCCCATCTGTAAAAAGAGGACAATAATAGTACTTATCTCATAGGTTGTTAGGAGGATTAAGTGAGCTAATACATAGTAAGTGCTTAGAACCATACTGGATACATAATGTTTGTTAAAATAAATCATATTTTCTTTTCTGAACTGTTAGCATTTCAATTATATCTTTTTTTTTTTTTTTTTTTGAGACAGAGTCTTGCTTGGTTGCCCAGGCTAGAGGGCAGTGGTGTGATCTCTGCTCACTGCAAACTCCGCCTCCCGGGTTCAGGTGATTCTCCTGCCTGAGCCTCCCAAGTAGCTGGGTTTACAGGTGCCCACCACCATGCCTAGCTAATTTTTGTATTTTAAGTAGAGATGGGGTTTCACCATGTTGGCCAGGCTGGTCTCAAACTCCTGACCTCATGATCCACTGGCCTTGGCCTCCCAAAGTGCTGGGATTATAGGCATGAGCCACCACAGTTGGTCTCAATCCTATCTTTTATAGTGCTTATCAATGTCTGCTTTCTATTACACAAATTATCTTCTCTCCTTTTCTAGCCTGAAAGTTCCTGGAAGGAAACCTGTGTTTGTTTCAGCTCCATATCCTTGTGAATCCTCAAAATTTGAGAAAGGTCTCAGTTAATTTAGAGAGTTTATTTTGCCAAGGTTGAGGATGTGCCCGTGACACAGTCACAGGAAGTCCTGAGGACATATGCCCAAGGAGGTCAGGGCAGAGCTTAGTTTTACACATTTTAGGGAGACATGAGACATCAATCAATATATGTAAGAAGTTCACGAGTTTGGTCTGGAAAGATGGGACAACTTAAAGTAAAGGCAGGAGGACTCAAAGCCAGAGGGAGCTTCCAGGTCACAGGTGAGACACAAACAGTTGCATTCTTCTGAGTTTCTGATTAGCCTTTCCAAGAAAGGCAATCAGATATGCCTCTATCTCAGTGAGCAGAGGGGTGACTTTGAATAAAACCGGAGGTAGGTTTGCCCTAAGCAGTTCCCAGCTTGGCTTTTCCCTTTAGCTTAGTGATTTGGGGGCCTCAAGATTTATTTTCCTTTCACATCCCTCACAGTACCTCACACATGGTAGACACTGCATAGATAAATATCTCTTTTTTTTTTTTTTTTTTTGAGATGGAGTCTCGCTCTGTCACCCAGGCTGGAGTGCAGTGGCGTGATCTTGGCTCACTGCAACCTCAGCCTCCTGGGTTCAAGCGATTTTCCTGCCTCAGCCTCTGGAGTAGCTAGGACTGTAGGCGCACGCCACCACGCCTGGCCAATTTTTTGTATTTTTAGTAGAGATGGGGTTTCACCATATTAGCCAGGATGGTCTCAATCTCCTGACCTCGTGACCCACCCGCCTTGGCCTCCCAAAGTGCTGGGATTACAGGCGTGAGCAATAAATATCCACTGAGTGCTTTCCATGGTAATTGTTTTGGCTTGATCCTCTCATTGCAAGTTACCAAATCTATAACTCAAAAGGGCATCATGTGTATTGTCTTCCCTGCCCATAAATATTTGTTTATTTCCAATCATTCCTTTGGATAATGTTCTAGAAAATCTTTCAGAGGAAACACATTGGGATGTGCATCCTGCCAAAACTAGTTCATATCATGGGCACAGAAAGCTCAAAATTGAAGTGAGGAAATATGTCAATGTCAGCTTCAATGTCAGCTTCCCAGGATGGCTGCTTCCTAGTGGCATTGCTGCAAGGTTCAGAAACTATTGTCAGTTTCTTCAGGTGTGGCAGGCCAGGTCTCACTAACAACGGTTTCAGTACTGTGTGGTTATGTTGAATATTGAAAGCCAGTGCCCTCATGCAAAGGCTGGGATATAACAAAAGCCCATCAAGAGTTTTGCCTAGGCCTTTCCTGTGCCTTAAAGCATGACAAAATAATGGAGGAACTCTTAACAGGATCCATTTAGGATTAAACAAGTTTTATGGGGGGTCTGAAGAAACTCCCCAGGCCTCCACAAACAAGAAACTCCTCAAAGGTCCGTGGTTTAGCAGGAGACAAGATAAGGGTAATCACCCCAGCGCCTGGACCCATTTAGATTAAGTAAATTTACTGAGGCTCCAGAGGAAGGTCTTCAGGACTCAGACCTTAGTTATAGATTAAAAGAAGTTAATCGCTTATGTTTTTAGAAGAATGCACATTTACACATAGACATATAGCTTAGAAGGTATATAACCTCTGGAAAACATTGTAATTTTGCGTTGGCCTGGCGATAATTTCCAGGCCTTCTCCCTATAACCAGTTACAGAAACAAAAACAGCAAATCATCAATTTTTAGTGAAAACTAGATTTCCAAAGGAGGTCCTGAAAGGCTCTTGTTGGCAGGTTTGCACATTCTCTTTCCATATAGAAATGTACTTAAGAAGCCAAATCAATGTGAGAAAGCTGCCTAGTGGGTATAGAGTTTAATAAAGAAATCAGGCCTTCAAGCTATCATTGCTTGATATACCCATTCTCCCTAGAGGGAATGCAGTCCAGAAGGGGCAGATGCTCTGCTCTCATCAGCACTGGAGACACCAACACATTCTGATAATTTCTCTCTCCATTTCCAGTATTCCTGGCCAGTTTTTGTTGTTATTGTCGTTGTTTTGTTTTTTGTTTTTGTTTTTGTTTTGAGACAGAATCTCTCTCTGTTGCCCAGGCTGAAGTGCAGTGGCACGATCTTGGCTCACTGCAAGCTCCGCCTCCCGAGTTCACGCCATTCTGCCTCAGCCTCCCAAGTAGCTGGGACTACAGGCGCCCCCCACCATGCCCGATTTTTTTTTGTATTTTTAGTAGAGATGGGGTTTCACCGTGTTAGCCAGGATGGTCTCGATCTCCTGACCTCGTGATCTGCCCACTTCGGCCTCCCAAAGTGCGGGGATTACAGGCGTGAGCCACTGCGCCCGGCCAAGTTATTAAAACTTCTATAGTGATACTACTTGTCATAACAGATATGCTTCAGTTTCCAAGATTATAACATCTTTCATTTTGCTGTCTAAACGAAGGTCTTCCTTTTGAAGAGGTATTCTAAATCCTTGACTAATGTTTAGAAAAGGCTCTAGCCTCGTTAGCAACACATTTACATCTGTCTCTGGTGTGTAATTTTTTAAGGGGTGGAAGATAGGAAATATCCAGTTTTTCCTGGATGCCTGTTAGTTTCAAGTTGTGATGGTGACAGATTCTAACCTTCATCCCCATACTCAAGAGACTACCCATTTGAATCTCACAATTTCAAAAACCGTGAATATAGCTGGCACCTTAGTTTCACTGGAAGGCCAATACCTTCTATTCAGCTAGTAATTTTCATCTGTTGAATCTGGTTCTAATTTAAAATATCAGTAGGCTCTATAGCTAAAGAAGTCATTTCTATAGTTTTAGAACACACAACTGCAATTTCCCCAGTAAGTTGGAGGAGATACTGTGTGGTTACATAGAAGTGTTTTGTTTTTGTTTGTTTTATTTTAAATATACCTGAACTCCTTGAACAACAGTGAAATTAAGAGAATGTGCTTTCAGTCCAGAGCTTGCTGGTAGGTTACATCCTCCAACTCAGCATGTGCCACGCTTTTGTGGTTCCTAAAGGTCCCGGGAACAGAAGGACACAGTCACAGACGTCCCTCTGTTCTCAGCTAATTAAGTAAGTAAGCTCTACCAGCTCTGTTCTCTCCACATCCTCACCCACGCCACGTCATTGTCATTCCTTGAGCCAGAGTCCTATGTTCTCATAGAGAATCGGGCTCAATAGGAAGCTTTTATTTGAAAGGCAAAAAGAAAGCTTATGTTTCAGGAGGTGTTTCAATGAGAAGATTTCAAGAGTGTTAGTGGTTGAACGTAATTTCAGCTGCATTAAATTCTGGAGGCAGGTTTTGCTTTAGGCTTCTGGAAATAAGAGTCATAGATAAGGATGAGAATAAGTGTTAAACACAATTCTGAAATCCCCTTATTTTGCAGAGGAGGAAAATTAGTCCCAGAGAAGTGAGGTACCTTATCCGAGGTCACAGAACTTCTTAGTGACGGAGATAGACCTGGAGTCTCGAGGCCTCCTGTTTTTCCAACTAGATCTCACATAACGGAAATTGCAAATGCTGGATAATTTCATTTGCAATTACTAACTCCTAACGATGTTAGTTAAAATTAACTAACTCCTTGAGCACATTGTAGATTTTTTTCCTGCTTATATACATATGAACACAAGAAAACACCGCAATATGCAATATACAGAAAATGTATGCAATATAATTTTGGTAGAAATTTTGACTTAATCCTACAGAAACTATTTCTTGAGAGATTATTACATACTACTTCCTACATCCAATGTGCCTTGAGCTAAAATTGTGAACAAAACCAACATTGATTTCGCTTCATGGAGCTCACACTAAGTGGAAAATGCAAATCAGCAAAAAGGCAGGAAAGGGGGACTGTGATTAGGAAGGGATCCCTGAGTGGTTGGGTGGGGATAATCAGAGAGGGCAGCTTGGAGGAAGAACTGTTGTCTAGAGGAAAACCTGAAGGTGAGAGGATTTAGGGATCACACTTGTTGGCATGCCAGGTTGATTTCCTGTTGGTTTCTGTGTGCTGTTTCCTGGGCTCGGAAAGCCCCCAACACCTTGCTGTATCCACATTCTCATCTCCTCTCCCCGTTGATCTCTTGGTCATCTTTTCCTTCTGGGGGCAAGTGTCACCCCTTCAGAAACTCCCTTTCATCCAGAACAGACAAGAGGTCTTTACTCTGGGTCCCTATCAAGTTTGTTCATCCTTTATTATAACCATTATCATATGCTAAAAATACATGCTTGCCTCCCTGTCTTCTCCAGTAGCTTTCAAGCTCTTAGAAAACAGGGACTTTGTCCTACTCATGTACTTGTGGACATAGTACCAGGTACAGGGCAGGCATTAAATCAATGTTGATATTTGCTGAATGCAGTGACTGGCATTGGGGTACCCTACAGCTCTCCTCACGCTGTCTCTAAACCACCTTTTCTCCTCCGGATTACATTTGAAGCCCCTCATTTGTAAGAGTCACTATTAGTAAAAACCTTAGGGTTGCCTCATCAAGAGAATGAGAAAGAAAATCTGTCAGAAGAATAGACAGTCACCACCAGGGTAGGCATGTGGCTGCCTCATGCAGGGCCAGGGCCATGGCTGTGCCTTTCTTCTCTCCCAAGCTAGAGAAGAACGGAGGCTGCGGACTGCCCCCAGCAAATCCCAGTGCCCACATCATCCTGTGGAGAAACCTTGACTACCCCCAAGCTGAGTCCTGACGGGACAGACGAGTGAGATCCAACTTCCCTTGCACTTCTGGTGATTTATATTGGACTAGAGTCTTCACCAGGGAACCTGAGGACCAAAATCAGAAATTATTTGAAAATTCTGAAGCCAGGCAAACATTTGTGGGTAGCGTGAGAAGAAAAAGATGAACTGTCTGTGCGGAGCAAAGAGAAATGTGCCCTGCTTTCTGATTGAGTGGTCGTGGTGATGGCGGGGCCATCTTTGAAAGAAGAGACTGCTGCTCAGAGCCTTCTGTGTTCTTGATTGCACTGTTCTATTAGCTAAATCATAAGAATTTTTTTAAAGCTTGTTTTTAATACTTAACTGGTACATTAGAACTAGTTTTATTTATCTAGAGATTTTAAAAGGCCCAAAGGCCACAGCCAGCTGAATCGTCCTTGTTGGAATGGATCAGTTTCCCTGCTTATTCATTTCCTACTCACATGTTAAGAGTTATCCTTTCCATTTGAAAAGTATCTATGTCCACAGTAACTGCCCAGGATTGGCAAACTCCACTGGAGACGTAGCATGTGGAAGAGGAATTAGCTTAACTGGCTGTCCTTGTTAACATTGCCGCAGTTGTCATAAGCTTTTGTCTACCACATTTTATCTGTGATATGGAGACAGAAGTCTCACTTCTTTCTGAGCCTGGCTTCTGTCTGTGCTAGGTAACTTTTTGCACTATTCTATTGAGAGGTGAAGCCAGTTGGACTTCCAGGGTCCAGTGGGGACTTGGAGAACTTTTCTGTCTTACAAGAGGATTGTAAAATGCACCAATCAGCACTCTGTAGTTAGGATTGTAAAACGCACCAATCAGCACTTTGTGGCTAGCTAGAGGTTTGTAAAATGCGCCAATCAGTGCTCTGTAAAAATGCACCAATCAGTGCTCTGTGTCTAGCTAGAGGTTTGTAAAATGGACCAATCAGCACTCTGTAAAATGTACTAATCGGCAGGACATGGGCGGAGACAAATAACGGAATAAAAGCTGGCCACACCCAGCCAGCAGCGGCAACCCGCTTGGGTCCCCTTCCACTGTGTGGAAGCTTTGTTCTTTTGCTCTTCACAATAAATCTTGCTGCTGCTCACTTTTTGGGCCCGCACCACCTTTAAGAGCTGTAACACTCACCCTGAAGGTCTGTGGCTCCATTCCTGAAGTCAGCGAGACCACGAACCCACTGGAAGGAAACAACTCTGGACACAATATCTATGCCCTCAGTCATTCAAGCAAACTTGTTCGGTATGGACATTTCTTAAGTGGAAATAGCTACCAGCTGGGCGTGGTGGCTCAAGCCTGTTAATCCCAGCACTTTGGGAGGCCAAGGCAGGCGTATCGCTTGAGCCCAGGAGTTCGAGACCAGCCTGAGCAACGTAGTGAGACCCTGTCTCTACAAAAAATAAAAAATATAATAATTTAAAATGGAAAGACCTAGGTGCAGCAACTTGGCCTAGAGTTGAAAAGCACTTGAATGTCAGGTGGATGGTGATGTCAAATGGAGAAAATGCATTTTCCTTCCTCACTCCCCTGGACCTCAGTGTTCTTATGTGTCAAATGCAGATATTGAGGGAGGAATCTTCTAGAGTTATTTTCAGATTCTGATGTTCTCGAATCTCTCTAAGCTTTGTATCATCATAAACAGTACTTCCTGTTGGAACAGGTGCAATTCTTGCTGTGGCAATACCTATACCAGGGAAGAAACTGAAAATCCCCCAGAGTCCCCAGCTTGTCAAGGAGGCAGGGAAAAGAGCTCTCTTGACTGAGACTCCGGAAATGAGTCATGCACACTGCACCCTGGAGGACACATCTTGAACCAGGGATGAGGGGCCCATCCTGTACAGGGGACAGAAGTGGGGAAGGTGCTTGAGCTCTTTCTGCACCTGTCCCTTAGACGTTCTCCCTACTCCTGGATGCCCAAGGACACCATTAGAAAATGGGCTCCCCACACACTCTCCTAATCCCCGTAAGGAAGAGAAACTCCTGGAGGGGGGATTGAGTTGGGTAACAGGGGAGGGAGAAGCCTGTTCTGAGCAGAGAGGAGGTTAATTAAAGGGGAACCAAGAATAGCCTCCTTCTGGGTGCTGTTCATGGCTCCAAGAAAACGGGCAGTCAGTGTCTGGAACACAGCAGAGAAGTGGAAAGGAGGGCTGACTTTGGAAATGGGTATTACTCAGGGAATGCTTGTATCGAAGGTGGGGGAAGATGGGGTCTTGTGAGTCTTTGCCTTCTTCTCTCCTCACATGGTGGATCAGGGTTGGATTAGGGCAAGTGGTATCAGGCGCTCTACTTGTCCCCTGGGACCTAATGGGATTCCAGAAAGACAAGTGAACCCAGCTGGAGATGTGTGCATGCCTGGCTGTACTCTACCTATGCCAGCACCCCCGGAAGTGGAGGGGGCCATTCAGCCTCTGATAGTCATGTGCTCCCCTGAAAGTTAAGCCGGGCTTTACATGAGGCAAAAATAAGATGATTGAGTAGAACAAGGGAGGGGGTTTTAGTACATTGCCCAAATCCCTAGAGGCGAAGGCATTTAGCAATGTCCATTGCTAAAGGAATCTGCTCTTCAACAAAATAAGGTAATTCTTAAACATCTTTATTGAGTGCCTACTGAATGCTTGGACAATGGACAAAGATGCTTATAAAAAAACTTTTCTGTGGGCCCTAAAGCATGCTCTCTGGGTCTGCTGGCCTGATCCAAGCTCATTAAAATTCCAGATGTCGGAAGGAGGCTGTGCTCCATCCCATGATTTAAGCCCCCCTTGGTTAGTTCAAAGCAACCTCTGCTGCCCTCATGGAAAGTGCCAGGTTCATGCCCTCAGCTGCACTTCAGTGCAGAAGGGTGCCAGGTGGGTCTGACTCCAGGGCATGGTGAATTTTCTTAAAGCAAAGGGTACTTGAGCCCCCATTGTGTGTGTGAATCCTCAGAAAATGTGTGTGTGTGTTTTTTTTTTTTTTGAGGATAGTGTTTGTAGCTTTTACCAGATTTAAAGAAAGAAAGAAAGAAGAAAAGGAAGGAAGGAAGGAAAAGAAAGAAAGAGAAAGGAAAAAAAGAAAAGGAGAAGGAAGAAAGGAAGGAAGGAGAAAGAAAAAGAAAGAAAGGAAGGAGAGGGAAGGAGGGAAGGAGGGAAGGGGAAGGGAAAGGGGAAGGGAAGGGAGGGAAAGGCAAGGGAAGGGAAGAAGAAAGAAAAAGACATGGGAGGGGAGGAGAGAGGAGAGGAGAAGAGGGGAGGGGAGATCAAGCCGCTTTCCCAGGTCCACCAGCTGCTTCACAGCTCAGGGGTAGGGTGGAGCCATTCCTTGTTAGGTCTCTGCTGTCACTTTTCTTATCCTACATACTTTTCTAAAAGCAGGGAACTGTACAATCCCTCCTGCCGGCTTAGCCATCTGAAGGCTCTTTCTTGACTGCATATCCATTCATTGCCATGGAGGGGGAATACCAGAAGAAAAAATCACCAGGTCGACCCTTGCTCCCTGACTTCAAAGGAGATGTCTCCAACAGACTTCCTTCAGGGCCGGGGGGCTTGTGGCTTTGGCCAGCCATTGTGCAAGCAAAGAAATAACTCCAAAGCTTAGCTCCTGAAAGCAGGGAGCAGAGGGAAGCCATTGCAGTGTCTGGAAAGAGGGCGAGGTCCCCTCTTTTCTGGGTAAGGAAGTGGGAGTGGGGGTGTGAAGCTGGCTGGGACCATAATCTCCATGGAAGAAACGTCAAGCTCTCTAAGGGGTGTATTACCTTTCTGCTGTTAGTTCTAGCCTTTTTCCTGTTTTTGTAAAACTCCAAAACCCATTGATTTTCTTTTACCACTGATGGATGTGTTTGCTAATTTGCTAATAATATTGCCTTCTACTGACAGGAAGGAACTTGTATTTGGTTACTTAATTTTGTTTCAGATGCCAGCCCTGTAGGAGGTGGGGGTGTCTGGACATTGATGAATGGGATATTTTCTTGCTAAAGAGGGGGGCACCTTCTCATTTATCTCTGAGTTTTCTCTTTTGTTTACCCACTGCCCACCTCCTGAAGCTTTCTCCGGAGACTGGCTCCCGGGGTGTTTAGGGAGCTCTTCCTCACTTGCTGTGCTGGCCTGAGCCCCCATTCTCCCCCTAACTGGAAAGATCTGTGCTATTCCCACAGCACTTCGTGTTATGACCCTTTGGAGAAAAAGCAGTGAGTAAAAACAGAAAGTTCTCTTTAGAGATATGCTGACATTGTCAGAGATGTTCGAACCAGAGCAACTCCATCTTGAATAGGGACTGGGTAAAATAAGGCGAAGGCCTACTAGGCTGCATTCTCAGGAAATCAGATATTCTTAGTCACAGGATGAGATAGGAGATCACAAGATACAGGTCATAAAGACCCTGCTGATAAAACAGGATGAGGTAAAGAAGCCGGCCAAAACAAAGATAGCAATGAAAAGTTATCTCTGGTCATCCTCGCTGCTCATTATACACTAATTATAATGCATTAGCATGTTACAAGACAATTTCACCAGTGCCATGACACTTTAAAAATGCCATGGAAACATCCGGAAGTTACCCTATATGGTCCAAAAGGGGAGGAACCCTCAGTTCCGGTAATTGCCCGCCCCTTTCCCAGAAAACTCGTGAATAATCCACCCCTTGTTTTGCATGTGATCAAGAAATACCCATAAAAACAGCCAGTTAGCAGCCCTTGGGGCTGCTCTGCCTATGGACTACTCATTCTTTACTCCCTTAGTTTCCTAATAAACTTGCTTTCGTCTTATGGACTAGCCCCAAATTCTTTCTTGTGCAAGATCCAAGGAACATCACTTGGGGTCTGGATTGGGGCCCCTTTCTGGTAAAATTATTGTGGTCGGGAAAATAGCATGGTGCCAGAAGTTGAGGTGTGAAAACATGTAGATTGTAAAGCTGGGAGTCCCTTTCTAGCAGTGACTAGAAGGGGGGATCCCTAAGGCTAGAGTGATTTTCTTTTCCTGGGGGAGCAAAACATATCTACTAGTAGGAAGGGACAAAGGTAAATTAGGTGCAGCAACTTGTGTAATAGAACAAGCAATAAACTTGTGGCTAAAGGATTAGATTTTAGATCTCAACTCTGCCACTTACTAGCTTTGTAACTTCTAGCAAATAATTCCTAAGTTTCAGTTTCTCATCTGCCTAATAAAAATAATAATGTATCAATTAGGATGGCTTTATTTGCAAATAACTGAAAACCCAGTTCAAAATGGTTTAAATACTGAAGGAAATGATTAGCTCGTGGCTACTAAATACTTTGTAAGTGGCATAAGCTTCAGGCATGGTTTGATCAGGGTTCCAGATGCATTTCTCTCTGAGTCTCTGGTTTCTGCCCTTCTTCTTTTGCTTTTCTCCTGGAAGAAAGATGGTGGCAGCTGTTCCAGGCCTCCCAGAGGCATATCGCATAGAGAACTTCTCTTCCCCAATCACTGGCCAAAATTATTGTACATCATCCTGACTGGACTGACTTACATCATGTACTCACGCCTAAACCAATTTTTTGGCTTGGCCCGGATACCAGGCACTGTTCATCTTAGGCCTCAGTCACACATTCTCTATACCAACCACCATAGCAGGTGGGATGGAATTGCTAATGGATTTCAGCTGGGGATTTTGAGCATACCATCTAAAGAGCACAACTGCTTCATGGTTGAGAAGGGGTATGTTGGCGATGTCAACTAAGAGTACCATTGTTCATGAAGGATTAAAGGGAACATTTAAAAATATGGCACATATGAACATCCCTAACCTATGAGGACATGTCCAAATATTGGTCAAATCTGAATTTGTGGTGAAATATCGTATATAGGCTTTTGATTGCTGTATAACAATTTATCACAAACCTAGCAGCTTCCCACAAAACCCATTTATTAGCTCATAGTTCTATAGATGAGAAATATGGACATGGTGTGCCTGGATTCTCTGCTCAGGATATCACAAGAAAAAATCAGCATGTAGCCCAGACTGTGTTCTTATCTGAAGCTTGGAGTTCTATTCCAAGCTCAAGGAAGTTGTTGACAGAGTTGAATTCCTTGCGGATATAGGACGGAGGTGCTTGTTTCCTTGTTGGCTGCCACTAGGGGACCGTTCTCAACTCCTACATGCTGTTTCTAGGTCATTCATCTTCAAAACCAGCCATGCAGACTCTCCCTTGCATCAAATCCCTTTCACGGGTAACTTCTGTCTCTGGCTTCTCTATCCAGAATTAAAGGGCTCATGTGATTAAGCCAGGCCCATCCAAGGTGCCTGCACCCAGCCTATGTTATATTTCAATCACAGTGCATTATGAAAGCACAATAAATATTTGTTGAATGGATAAACTGACATGGTTCCCAAGGCCCTTTATGGTGAGGCCCATTCTTATCTCCTGCCAACACTAACACACACACACACACACACACACACACACACACACACACATCTGTCCACACTCCTAGGTCAACCCTGCTAGACCCTCAGATCTCAGCTGCCATAGTCTCTTTGATCCGTCAAGTCTGAGTCAGGCTCCCATAAGCACTCCTCTCATTGCATTTATTACAGGATGATATGTTAGCTTCCTACAAGAATTTCAGATCAAGGAAAGCAGGAACTCATCTGTGCAGATTGCCTTGGGATGCAATGGGCCATGAATTTTGACACATATTTTGACAGAGTCAGATGTTCTGACACCACTTGCACTCTTTGGCCAAGAATTCTTTAACACTATGCTGGTGACTTGACTTTAGACCCCTCTTGGCTTCAGAATTCTGCTTTCATTTGCTTTCTCATCAATTGAGAAAAGCTTAGGCTAAACCCCACAGTAAATTACAAAATGCTATATGGCTAACAAATGCAAGCATGCTATATGAGGGTTTGATATGAAGAAATAGCTTGGGCAAGGGCTTCTTGCTTTTCAAGCAGGTGTTAAATGCACTAAAGAAATGTTCACCTTCCCATTACTCTACCACCTGCAACTTTTCTCCGCAGCATGGGTAGCTGGTGGATGGCCATGAAGAAAGTGTTCATCTTATGAATCTTTCCTTCTGTTTAAAAGTCCATTTCCCTTTTGTAGAAAAATATACAAGGGAGCAAGATGCCATGAGAGTGTTAACAGCCAAAAGTAATGGGCCAGGTGAGCATGGATAAGAAAGCAGGAAGTCCCTAACTGGACTCTCTGTTTTAGTGGTTTTCTGAACTTGAACCAGCTCTTTAAACTTAGATGCTCTGCGAAGCTCTGGGGGTTAAAAAAAAAAAAAAAGGCAAAATAGTTTTTGCTTTTGTGGAGCTTCTAGTCTGGTGGTAGAGACAGAAATGGAAGCAGAAAATGACATCTAGCTTGATACATCCTATAAGAAAGGAGATACAGTGTAGAGCAAGGGACCAGTGATGACATTGAATTTCACCTTAAAAGTCTGAGGCCGGGCGTGGTGGCTCATGCCTGTAATTCCAGCACTTTGGGAGGCTGAGGCGGGAGGATCATGAGGTCAGGAGATCGAGACTATCCTGGCTAACACAGTGAAACCCCGTCTCTACTAAAAATACAAAAAATTAGCCAGGCGTGGTGGCAGGCGCCTGTAGTCCCAGCTACTCGGGAGGCTGAGGCAGGAGAATGACGTGAACCCAGGAGGCAGAGCTTGCAGTGAGCCGAGATAGTGCCACTGCACTCCAGCCTGGGCAATAGAGCAAGACTCCGTCTCAAAAAAAAAAAAAGTCTGAGTGGGGTTTGCCAAGAGGAGTAGGAGAAAGGGATTCCAGGCAGGTGGAGAGTACTGAGCAAAGATAGAGGCACAAATAGGAAAGGGAGGTGGAAGGGAGGGAGCATTGGTTGAATGCGCCGTATGTACCAAATGCTTCGCAAGCGTTATCTCGTTTCATGTTTCCAAGAACCTCAGGAAAGTGGACATCATTCTTCCCATTTGATAGATGAAGAAACTGAAGTTCAGAGTGGTTACGGTCACAGAGCCTGTCAGTTATGAAGAAATAACTAAGTTTTTCTGATTCAATGCCTTCATTTTTTTCATGACACCTCATCACACTCCCTCTGCCTGGGTTGGAAAGAGGGTGAGAAGTTCAGGGTGGAGGGAGAGAGGTTGGAAAATTGAGATTGGCTGGGAGATCAGCTGGGGTTGTACTGGGAAGGGCCTGGTGAGGCACTCTAAATAATTTGTCTTGTATCTGGAAGGCTGTGGGGTATCCAACAGAAGTGTGTGTTTGTGTGTGTGTGTGTGAGAGAGAGAGAGAGCACACACATGTGCATGTGCTTAACAGAGAAACGCCATAACCGGGTTTTAATTTTTTTCCGTTGTTGATTCACATATATGATTCAAAATGCAAAAGGCACAAAAAGGTGCTGAAGGTGTAATTTCCCTCCTGTCCCTGACACCCAGCCATCTCCAGAGGAGATATGCATCACCCATTTCTTACTTACCTTTTCGGGATGGTCAGTGCATACAGAAGCAGAGATATGGGGGTGCTAAAAAGATAATCACACTCTGATATTTTGTGACATAAGAACTTATTTTTGAGGTTGTTTTTATAACTGTTTATAGAATGCTTCCCTATTTTTTTTAACAGCTGCATAGTGTTCCATTGATTGTATTTGCTGTCATTTGTTTTTAAAAGATCCATAATGGTAGGCATTTAAGTTATTTCCGTTATAAAAATGCTGCATAAACGTTTGTGTCATTTCACTCATATCCATAAGGGACATTCCCAGAAGTGGAAATGCTGGGGCACTGGGCAGAGGCAGCATTTGTAATTTGCCAAACTGCCCTCCACGGAGGTTGCAATTTCTACTCCTATCGCTAGTGTCTGAAGGCGCCTCTTTCTCAGTCAACATCGTTGCTCACACAGTGGGCTAGAAAACTTCGGATTTTTGCCAGTGTTTGGGTGACAAATGCTATTTCAGTGAAGTTTTAATTTTTATTTATTTATTTTTTTGAGGCGGAGTCTCATTTTGTCGCCCAGGCTGGAGTGCCATGGCGCCATCTCGGCTCACTGCAACCTCCGCCTCCCCGGTTCAAGCGATTCTCCTGTCTCAGCCTCCTGAGTAGCTGGGATTACAGGCGTGTGCCACCACGCCCGGCTCACTTTTATATTTTTCATAGAGATGAGGTTTCACCATGTTGGCCAGGCTGCTTTTGAACTCGTGACCTCAGGTGATCCACCCGCTTCAGCCTCCCAAAGTGCTGGGATTACAGGCATGAGCCACTGTACCCGGCCCACAGTGAGGTTTTACTTTCAATTACTTTATGAAGCGAAATTGTGTGTCTCTTAAGTTTATTATTTTGTATCTATCTTATGATTTAAAAAATTATCTGCCCATTTTTCTATTTAGTTCTTGATCATTTTTTTCATTTATTTTTAGGAGCTTAAATGCACTACGTATATTTTATAAAGAAAAATAGATAATAGCATTAGTCATGAGGATGGTGTGAGATAGGAATAGGGTGAAGGGGACAGAAATGGGAAAGGAGAGTCATTTCTGGGTAGAAATGATAGGGTTGATGACTGAGTTAATGTGGTAGGTATGGGGAGAGGGGAGTCAAATATGAGTTTGAAAAATCTAGCTTGGGAGGCTGGCTAAGCAGTGATTTATGAACTAAGATCAGGAAAACCACAGAAGTAGCTTGGGATGATGGCAGCTTGCAAATAATTATTACCTGTATGTGTGTATGTATATACTGTGTGTGTGTGTGTGTGTGTATATATATATGTACATATATCTGTTGTGTAATTATATGTGTACTTAAATGTAGTGGTCCCCCACCTTTTTGTTTTTTTTTTTTTTGAGACGGAGTCTCGCTCTGTTGCC
The DNA here is from genome assembly GCF_028858775.2 of Pan troglodytes. Lineage (NCBI taxonomy): Eukaryota > Metazoa > Chordata > Mammalia > Primates > Hominidae > Pan > Pan troglodytes. Next base: position 37,983,137 of record NC_072405.2, read on the forward strand.
CGGGCTGGAGCACAGTGGCACTATCTCGGCTCACTGAGAGCTCCCCCTCCCGGGTTCACACCATTCTCCTGCATCAGCCTCCGAAGTAGCTGGGCCTACAGGCGCCTGCCACCACACCTGGCTAGTTTTTTGTATTTTTTAGTAGAGACAGGGTTTCACAGTGTTCGCTAGGATGTTCTCGATTTCCTGACCTTGTGATCTGCCCGCCTCGGCCTCCCAAAGTGCTGGGATTACATGCGTGAGCCACTGCACCCGTCCAATGGTCCCCAACCTTTTTGGCACCAGGGAACAGTTTCGTGGAAGGCAATTTTTCCAGGGAATGGGGCAGGGGGAGGATGGTTTTGGGGCAATTCAAGTGCATTACATTTATAGTGCCCTTTATTTCTATTATTATTACATTGTAATATATCATGAAATAATGATAAAACTCACCATAATGTAGAATCACTGGGAGCCCTGAGTTTGTTTTCCTGTAACCAGATGGCTCTATCTGGGGGTGATGGGAGACAGTAACAGATCATCAGGCATTAGATTCACATAAGGAGCATGCAACCTAGATCCCTTGAATGTGCAGTTCACAATAGGGTTCACGCTCCTATAAGAATCTATTAATAATGCCTCTGCTGATCTGACAGGAGGTAGAGCTTAGACGGTATTGTGAGCAATGGGGAAATGCTGTAAATACAGATGAAGCTTCACTCACTAGCCCACCGCTCACCTCCTGCTGTTCAGCCTGGTTCCTAACAGGCCACGGACTGGTACTGGTCTGTGGCCCGGGGGTTGGAGACCCCCATGTATATGTATGTATGTATGTGTGTGTATACATATATAACAGATCTATCTATCTATCTATCTATCTATCTATCTATCTATCTATCTAATATCTTTCCCATATGAAAAAGGATTTGAAGCAGTTTATAAAACACAGACACACTACAAAAGAATAAAATTCATTGAAGAAATTTGGTTGAAGGAAAAATTAGGAAAATGAAACAATAAATCCAGGGGTGAGATTACATCTGGCAATGTGTATTATGCAGTCCTCTGCAGCTGCTAAAGGTAGGCTGTTAATTTGGCCCAAAGCCTCCTGCAGGCCAAAGCTAAGGTGGAAACACACCAGACTGCCAGAGTGACTGTGCAAACAATCACCTCTCTTGGCCTCACCGGACAAATCAGCTGCCATTAGCATTAGTGTCTTCATTCTGCCATTTCTTGCCCTTTAACGACACTCATGCTCCCCTTTGCCCTGTACCAGGAAGTACATCTGGGCATCCCCAGGGAGAGTCATATGAACCTATGAATAAAGCCAGGCCCCCGGGACACTGCCACTCTCTAGTCCAGACAATCCTGCCTGGCCACTGACTTGCCAGTGGGTAGATACCACTCCCAAGGATGGCTCAGGGGCATCTCTTCTGATAGATTGGACTCTGGGGGTACCATGCCCTCCTGGCTTTCCTGCCAACTCTCTGGCTATGCCTCTTCAGTGCCCACGGGGGCTCCTCCTCTTCCTGCCTTCTGTATGGGAGTGCTCTGGGGCTTATTCTTTGGCCCTCTTGTTTTCCCTCTCCACTTTTCCATCAATCAGAGGCTGCTTCTTAATAGGCCACATGTGTTCAAACCAGAAATGAGTCCCCATACCTTGTCTGTGGGGCTGGGAAGAGGACCAGGGACCACGTATTCCCTTTCTTCCTCTTTCTGGGCTCTGGACATTTATGTGAGAAACACTTTCTTGAAAGTTTCATCCCCTCCCATGAAAATCATTCATGCACATTGGGGCTTGAGGGGTTGCCCTCCCACATGACTTCAGCCCAGGATCCATGGAATCTGCAGGCCTCATGGCATTTCATAGGGAGGTTCTGCTCCGGGGTGTTGGGGGTCAGAAGATTGGATTGTTTAAGCAACAAGGAGCTTCCCAGGGCAAACCTAAATGTGATCATGGGAGAGCCTCCACCCTTGGAAGAGAGACAGGCAGCAAATGTCAAGATGATAGCCTGGGTACATAACCGTGGCAGTGGCAGTATCTCATCTCCAAGGGGGTGACTGTCCTCTGCACTGCACACCTGAAGGCAAGCCACTTAACTAATTAATTCATCTCAGCTGGTTCACCCTTCTCCTTAGAAATAGCATTCACAGGACAACCAAAGTCAGTGGCAACGGAGGAACAAAGAAGGAGGAGACAGCTCTTTTTTTTAAGAGACAGGATCTTGCTCTCTTGCCCAGGCCGGAGTGCAGTGGTGCAATCATAGCTCACTATAGCCTCAAACTCCTGGGCTGAAAAGATCTTCCTGCCTCAGCCCCCTGAGTAGCTGGGGACTACAGGAGTGCACCACCATGTCCAGCTAATTAAAAAATATATATATAGAGAGAGACAGGGTCTTGCTCTGTTGCCCAGGCTGAGAGACACAATCCTTACTGTGTCCCTACAACCTACAAGAAACTTTGCTAGTATGATTTTATTTAATTTTCACAATGATTTTGGGCTTGGAATTACTATCGCCCATTTTCCTGGCAAAGAAGAAACTAAGATGCAGAGAGGTTACACACTTGCCTAAGGCCATGAAATTAGAAACTGATAGAACCAGAAGTGGCCCAAGTGGTCTGTCTCTAAGGGCCCTTGTGCTTGAAACAGGAATTCCTGGGCTTGCAACAGGAATTCTACCACTTCTGCCATGTTATACTGAATAGGACAAGTCACAGGCTGACCTGTTCAGAGTGGGTAAAACTATAGTTACAAGGCAAGGGGACAGATACAGGGTGCTATTAATTGGGGTCATCAATGTAGTCACTCAAACCCAGAAAAAGAATCTATTTTACCATTGTGCTTTGTTACAGGAGCATAGTTTGTAATTTACTTTATTTTATTTTATTTTTTTGAGATGGAGTCTTGCTCTGTCTCCCAGGCTGGAGTGCAGTGGCGAAATCGAGGCTCACTGCAACCTCCGCTTCCCGGGTTCAAATGATTCTCCTGCCTCAGCCTCCTGAGTAGCTGTGATTACAGGCATGCACCACCACACCTGGCTTTTTTTTTCTTTTTTTGCATTTTTAATAGAGACAGGGTTTCACTATGTTGGCCAGACTGGCCTTGAACTCCTGACCTCAGGTGATCCACCTGCCTTGGTCTCCCAAAGTACTGGGATTACAGGCATGACCACTGCACCCAGCCCCGGCCTAGTTTGTAATTTAATACACCTACTATGTGTCTACCAGTGCACCTGTGACCTTGCTCTTATTTTCAAAATTAAAAGGAGGAAGTGTCCTGAGGAAAAAATATACCCACCTCCATTGAGCCTCTCTCTGTTGCTTATACTTTTCTCCATTCTAGTCCTAGACTTTGGCAAAGAAGGATCCTGGCCAAGATGCTTTTCAGTCATGATGTGCATAAAATGAATAGCCTGCAGCCCTAGGGAAGTGTGGAACTACGGAGATTCCAAAATAAAAATAAACGCACCAAAGCCACCGTAGTTCCTATTGACTAATGTCATTTTAAAATAAGCAATAATTTGAATAATTTGTCTACTGAAGGCTCTAAAATGGGCTTTCCTTTCAAAGCCAAGTGAGGATGCTCTAACATGCCTTCTACCAAAAAAAAATTTAAAGCACTAAAATATTTCTAGAAAAGTTTGATTGAGACCCTCTGTTACGGAATGAGTTGTATCCCCCCAAAACTGGAATACCCAGTTATTCGATGAACACATTGAACTTGGGGTTCAGCACTGGAGAAATGTCTGATGGGAGTTGCATCCCCCTAAAATTCATATGTTTAATCCGAACTTCTAGTACCTCAGAATGTGACGGTATTTTGAGATAAGGTCTTTAAAGAGGTAATCAAGTTAAATGAGGTTATTAGGTAGATTGCAGTCCAGTACGACTGATGTTTTTATAAGAGGAAATTTGGACACAGACACAGCACAAAGGGAAGGCCATGTGAAGACACAAGGAGAAGGTGGCTGTCTACAAGCCAACGAGAGAGGCCTCAGAAGAAACCAGCCCTGCCAACACCTTGATCTTGGACTTCAAGCCTCCAGAATTGTGAGACAATAAATGTCTTTTGTTTAAGCCACTGAGTCTGTGGTACTTTGTTATGACAGCCCTAGCAAACTAATACACCGTCTAATATACCCTCTAGCAAACTAACATGGTGAATCTGGATCCATTTTTGGCTAAAACAGCTCACTTTTAATGCATACAAATTTCCTTTTTGAAATTAGACAGCAGAGCTTCCTAATATCCATAACAAAATTTCATTGTGTACCTACTTTTTGCCTTGTACTGTACTGAATGCTTTATGTGTATTTCCTCATTTTGCCTTCAAAAGAATCCTTCAAATACTATTTTTTGCCTGTCTTTTTAGATGACGAAACCGAGGCTTATGTGACTAAGGAGTTAAGTGACATATCTTGAGTCTCCCAACTGGGCTTTGAAGTCAAATGCATTTCAGGTCAAATCCTTGTTCTGAAAATTACTAACGCTGATACCTCTAGTATTTTACTAACTACTTAGTGCCCTATATCTGTAAATTCTCACAATAATGCATAAGTTATTGTCACGGTTGAATAAATTATTGTCACATTGACTACTAAAATGTTTTAAGAAGCCTAGCACAATTTCTATTACCTATCAAGGGTCCAGTGAATGTTAGCCTTTGTATTTTATGACAACATAAGGCCCAGTTGCCTATAAGGATCTCTAATCCACTCAGTCTGTGTGTCAGGGTCAGAGGTCAAGGCTGTTTCCTGCATTACATTTTTTTCCAGTTCCTCATCCCATCTGCTCTTACATTTCCTCAAAGGATATGACCCTTACCCATGACCTCCCATTGTAGATGGGGAGGTCACAAAAGGTCTCACGCTGACTAAGGAAGCTCAATGTGCCAGACAAACCATTGCACACAAAAAAATCACAGACCACTGAGTACATCTTCTGAATGAATGAATGAATGAATGAATCCACATGCTTGCTAAAAGCGTAGTGATTGGCTGGGTGCAGTGGCTCATGCCTGTCATCCCAGCATTTTGGGAGGCTGAGGCAGGAGGATCACTTGAACCGAGGAGTTTGAGGTTACAGTAGCCATGATTGCAACAATGAACTCCAGCCTGGATGACAGAGTGACCCCCTCCCCCCTCCAAAAAAAGTAGTGATTTGAAGAATGAGGACTTTTCAGTGTTGTATTTGGAGAATGTTGCTTTCATTGGATCAGGTTTTATTGAGTTTGGTTATGAGGATGGCATTGTGATGGGCACGTTAGGGGAGGTAAGATCTGCAGATGCCTGGCACCAAACTGAATGTGCTACGTGTCTTTAAAAGGGTAACACATGCTGAGAGATTGAAGCATGGAGAAGTAATTCTGGTTTTGGAAAAGTACAAAGCTTCTGTAGAGAGGATGGCATTGGGGTAGGTCTTGAAGGAAGAGAGGAGAGGGAGAGGAGAGAGAGGAGAGGGAGAGGAGAGAAAGGAGATGCTTTTTCACTGAGGCATACTCTACTGTCAGTATACAGTCTTGATAGTATGTTAAGGTCTACAGTGAACTGGCAGCATAGAAGAGCTGAATTCCAAGTATTTGTAAGGAAATAGTTTGTAACTTACTTCTAATTAATGTGCTCTAAACTTGGCAGAAAGAGGCTATCCTAGGGACACTTATTTGAAGGATAAATTATTCTTCTGTTCTTTTGCTGTTTTAAGGTCTTCCCTGGAATCGACCTTTGTGGATCCAGAGTGAGACCCCTGCATCATGTTTCAGGGCCCCTAGTTCAACTGTTGCTATGAAAGGTGCTTTGGGATGACAGCCAGGACATCCCATCATGTGGACGCCATCAGGATGCTTTCCCGGGGGAGAGTATCCCAGCCTGCTTAGTAAGGTCCTCTAGGCCTCTCTGGACCAATGGTTGCTATTTTCCTAAGGAAGTCTCATCTGGAGAAACCACCAGCTTTTCCCCCCAGGATTGGTTTCTAGAAAGCTCAGAGTCAAATTGGTGGCTGTCTGCTAACAAGCATACATACCATGATGGTACCCAGTTTTGAAGTCTCATTCCTGGCCCATTGAAACCTCCATCTCTGTTTTTATTTTGTCTTAAGCTCCTCTCTTTGATTTGTGCCTTCTTGTCCCAGCTTTCATATCCTTGTAAGCTAATATTGGACTTGTCTGGAAGCAGATGTAGCTGAGACACCTTGTCCTTTCATTGCCTTCAAGCCTGCAGATCTTTGCACATGAGGCTTCTTTTGCCTGGAAAGCACTTTCTTTCCTTTCCCCTTTCCCCTTTTGACTTTTCCACTCTTTCCCTTCTTTCTCAGTTTAGCAATCCCTTTCTCTAGTGAATTAGAGGCTCCTTCACGTGTCCCTTTACCACAGATCTCTCGCCTGACTACACACTCTTATTTCCTGTAGAATGGACTATTTTGTTTACTTGTCTGTATCCCTGCTAGTCCCTACACTTTGGAGGATTGAGTCTATATCCGTCTTCTTCAAAGTCACCTCTCTAGGACCTAGCAGTTTGCCTGGCGCATATAAGACACGCAACCAACTTTTGTTATCTGTATGAGAGAAGTTATTTTTAGGATCCTCGGATTTCTGATATGTCTAAAAGACACTAGTTATTATGCAGGACTGTTGGGAGGCTCAAAGGGAATGATTCATATAAAGTTCCTAGTATAGAGCCTGCCATATATTAAGGCGTCCCTTCAACCCCACTACTTGCAAGTGATTAATTTCTGAGCACATAATTCACTCTCAAGAAAATTCCTCTTAGAATCAGTGCACAGTTTGTCTCTAGGAAGAAAAGATACAAATATAGGGAAAGCCAGAGGCATAGCAAGTACAGTGATCAAGGAGGGCTTCTTGCAGAGGTGGAGTGCAGTGGAAACATTTAAAGGAATTAAGAGTTTGGAAAATAGCCTTGGAGAGGGATGATGGAAGGTGAGCTGGTGGGAAGAGACCAGTCCTGGGGCCAGCAAGCAGCCCCTAACTCCATCTTTCCAGGCCACTACTCTGATTTTCATGAGGCAGCCATTAGAGGACTTCTCAGCCTCCTGGAAGTTTGGCTAAATGTGTACAATATTCAGGAATACCCACTTACTCAACAAACACATTAAACTTGGGGTTCAGCATTGGAGAAATGTCTGATGGGCATTTCCTGGAGGCCATGAGTTCCTCTGTGCATCTTTTTCATCTTGTGGTTCCAGAACTAAGATATTTCTCTGCTCCAGTGTGCCTGTTGAATGCAATTCTCTAAACCATGTCTCTCCGGGCCTTCCTTTTGGCCAATAACATGGTATATTGTGTCTAAAATCATCTTCTCTCCCCTGTGGTTCTAAAAGCAACAGAGTTTTGGGAAGCACAGAGGTCATCTGCACCCACATCTCTGAAATTGCTGCATGGTGGACAGGAGAAATGGTACCTCTTTACCCATAGGAACTGTCGTTTCTTCCCCACATGTGGATTGAGCCCCACGGAGTGCAACGCACTGAGAATAGAGGTCTCTGAGGATGGGTGACTTGACCCTTTACCCCTCAGCCAGCAGGAGATCTGAAGTCGCTGTTCTAAGAGGTAGTCTTATCCCCTTTAATTCCTTCATATTCTCTTTTGATTCTCTGCCCCAATTCATCCCAAACAGATGAGTCAAGTACACCCCATGTACTAGCTGTGCAACAGCAGCTTGAAGCACTTCAGCCTCCTGACAGCCACTGTGAAGTCCCTCCTACAGGGACACTCTGGAGCTGCTGCTTTAGGATCTGGGAAGAGAAAGCAAGTAAAGCCAGTCTCAGAAGAGGACTGAGGAGGTCTCTACTCCTTTCTGGGACTCACTCTTTTATACACCATCAGAAGCCAGGATAAGGCATGAAGGGATTAAACACCCCATTCTACCACCATCTTTGCTTTTCTGTCTCATTTGAATAAGATGGAGATCTACATGTTTAAATAGGCTTGTATATAATGCTAGTCCAACTCAAAAACATACTATTTCAATATAGTCCTAGTTCAGGGCTATGGACAGCAAGGCCATAATAAATGCATGTTGTTGGCTTGATTGTGAGTTCTTGCTTCCTTGAAACCAAATGTGAAGAGAACTGGAATCTGTGGGGTTTTCTTATTTTTGCATGGAGTAGAGACCCTCTGAGCAGCAAATCTTAAAAGAAGGAAAAATCTCTTCTATGGCCAATGTGAACCAGAAAATAATGTCAAGAGGCTGTTTTTCCAGCCCTAAGAGTGTCCGAGATTTGAGTTTTCCATAATGAAAATGGAGAATATGCAGACACCAAAAAAATTACACCACGGAATCACTGCCCTGGATCAGCAGAGAAAACATAATACAGGCTGGAAAACTCCTACTCCATTTATTGAAACAACAGTTCGTTAGGACACTATAGAATTTCACTAATAACTAGCTGAATGTATGTTTAAGCCCAGTAATAAAGGCTACCAAACGAAGGGGTATTTACACGTAATTACACCTCCAGCATGTAGGTTGTCACAGAGGGAGGCCTTAATTATCAATGTGCTATGCCCCTGCTTTACATATAACAAATGGCCTTAATGTGGCTATTCATGTTATAGTTTAAACATCTTGGTAATTAGGAAGTGGAAAATGGGTAGAGTAGAGGGAGTTGTCAGTTTCCTGCTGGTGTGGCCACCTGCACTCTATACCTCTGGGAGCTGAGAGGCCGAGGGAGGCAGGACCAGCTTTGGGCCAGAAGACAGCACGGCATGGACAGCATGGATTTCTCAGGTATATGATGAAGGCTCCAGAACATGTGGGTGAGGACAGAGCCACTCACAGAATCACACTCATTACCTTAACAAATCTTTATTGGGTACTTACTATGTGCCAAGCAATGGTCTAGGTATGTGAGATTTCAGTAAACAAAACAGACTAAGATCTCTGCTTCTGCGTAGCTTATATTTGACGGCAGTTCAGCTATTAAATCTGATGAGTTGATAACTGGCTCAGGGGTGGTCACCACTAATGGGCCTGTCCTGTGCCCTGACCCATCCAGTGCTTCTTTGAACAACTCAGAAGAAGACTGACTGTTGTTTGGGGATTTGTTGATTAAAGTTACAGACAGCAGTAGTGCACACCTGGTGCAGTTTTCTTACTTGATTTCTCATCCTTACCACAGTCTTGCAAGGCAGATATTATCATCACTTGTGTTTGAGAGCTCAGAAGACTGAAGGACGTACCCAGGTCTTGCATCCAAGTTGGATTCTCTCTCTCTGAAGATGCAAGGCTAAAGATGGCATAATTAGCTGTTTCCCTAAGCAGCCTGAGGCAATCTGTGAAAATGGTTCACTATTCACTTGACCCTGACAACCGCACAAAATCATGCAAATCAAGAGGTTCAAATCTTCGTGTTCTCTTTCAGAACACTCGTGAAACTGCCCAGGCCATCAAGGGTATGCATATACGAAAAGCCACGAAGTATCTGAAAAATGTCACTTTACAGAAGCAGTGTGTACCATTTCGACGTTACAATGGTGGAGCTGGCAGATGTGCCTAGGCCAAGCAGTGGGGCTGGACACAAGGTCGGTGGCCCAAAAAAGTGCTGAATTTTTGCTGCACATTCTTAAAAATGCAGAGAGTAATGCTGAACTTAAGGGTTTAGATGTAGATTCTCTGGTCATTGAGCATATCCTAGTGAACAAAGCACCTAAGATGCACCGTTGGACCTACAGAGCTCATGGTCGGATTAATTTGTACATGAGCTCTCCCTGCCACATTGAGATGATCCTTACTGAAAAGGAACGGATTGTTCCTAAACCAGAAAAGGAAGTTGCCCAGAGGAAAAAGATATCCCAGAAGAAATTGAAGAAACAAAAACTTATGGCAGGGGAGTAAATTCAGCATTAAAATAAATGCAATTAGAAGTTTAAAAAGGCCAAGTGTGGTGGCTCATGCCTGTAATCCCAGCACTTTGGGAGGCCAAGGAGAGTGGATTATGAAGTTAGGAGTTTGAGACCAGCCTGACCAACATGGTGAAACCCTGTCTGTAGTAAAAATATAAAAATGAGCCGGACATGGTGGCATGCACCTGTAATCCCAGCTACTCAGGAGGCTGAGGCAGGAGAATTGCTTGAACCCAGGAGGCGGAAGTTTCAGTGAGCCAAGATCACACCACTGCACTCTAGCTTGGATGACAGAGTGAGACTCCGTTTCAAAAAAAAAAAAAAAAGTGGCATAATTAATACTGGATGATGGACTGAGGATTCGGAAGTCTTTATTATCCAAATAAATGAGCTCAAATGAAGACTTTGCATCAGGAGTGTAACATAAAGCAGCAAGGAGTTAGACACAACATTTAGAGACTTGAATTCTCTTGGTGCTGTTTTTGATGCATTATCTGTTCCTGTGATTACTTCCTGCAGTTTATGACATCTCCGCCTTTCTTTGGTACTCTGCAGGAAGTTGTCATTTAAATGTAAGATTAATAAATTTAATAACCAAGTTGAAGGAATAAGGGAATTCAGTGTTAATGTCACTCTCGGGCGGAAGTGGTCAAGGCCAAGGTGATTTAGTGGTTGATCTCTGTTCCAGTAATCTCTTGCTGTGTAATAAACCAACCCCAAACTTAATGGTGTAAAATGACAATCATTTTGTTACATTCATGGATTCTGTGACTCAGGAATTTGGGCAAGGCACAACAGGGATGATTTGTCTTTATAATATCTGGAGTTTCATATGGTAGGACTAGAATGGCTGGAGATGACTCAGATATCTAAGGGCTGGAATCATCTGGGGACTTCCTTACTCACATGTCAAGCGCCTTGGCTGGGCTGACCAAAGACTAGGCTCAGCTGGTACTGCCTACTGGAGCCTCTTTCTGTGGCTTGGGCTTCCTTACATAATGGCAGCCCAGGATAGTTGGATTTCTCAAATGTCAGCTTGCAGCTCTGAGAGCAAGTGTTCTAGCAAACAAGGTGACAGATATATGGCTTCACTTCACCATATTCTGTTGGCTAAAGCAGTCACAAGCCATTCAGCTTCAAAGGGGGAAAACAACAGAGTCTATCTATATTAGTCCATTCTCACACTGCTATAAAGAACTACCTAAGACTGGGTAATTTATGGATAAAAGAGACTTAATTGACTCATAGTTCTGCAGGCTGTACAGGAAGTGTGGCTGGGAGGCCTCAGGAAACTTACAATCATGGCAGAAAGCAAAGGGGAAGCAAGCATTTCCTTCCATGGCAGATCAGGAGAGAGAGAGAGAGAGAGAGAGAGAGAGAGAGAGAAGGGGCAAGTGCTACACACTTTAAACAACTAGATCTCGTGAGAACTCACTCACTATCAGGAGAACAGCAAGGGGGAAATCTGCCCCCATGATCCAATCACCTCCCACCAAGCCCCTGCTCCAACACTGAAGATCATAATTCAGCATGAGATTTGTACGCAGAGCCTAACTATATCACTATCTCAGAATACATCTAATTTATGGCCACATTTTAAAGCCATCACATCCACAGGGGTATATCCCTCCTGTGGATTTTTTGCTCAATTCACTCTGCCAGAGTAACTCTCAATTTGCAGAAGAATAAACCAGGCATTGAGGATGTGACCATTGTCTTCAGCTCTTTGGAAGACTATCATATGCAAGAGAGAGTAGATGTAACCCACAAGGCTTTAAGAATGAGCTAAAGACCAGTGAGTAAATGGAACAGGCGAACTTACTAATATTTGGGAATGTCTGTCAATGAGTTGCCTTGCCTAGGAAGACAGTGAATTCTCTGATTTTTGAACTATTGATTGAACACAAATCAGGAATGTCCCAGTAGGGCCTCAGACACTATCTTGGAGATTGGATTAAACGAATTCTTTAGAAGACTGAGGGATATAAGTTGTTCTATGTTAGAAACATCGCAGCAGAGACAGGGCATGATGAAGAATCATCCACGACTTCAATTCTACCTTTTCAAGTCATCTTCTAAGTATATAATTTCAAGGATATTGGGATGCCTGATGGCACCTCTCCTTTAATAATTATTCTCCTATATTGGTGGCTTAGAACCCCCAATGAGAGACTAATTCTTTTAATTTAAGCCTTTGATCCTTGTTAAAGTGTAATACCCCGGGAAAGGGGAGAGCCAAAGCTCTTTCTAGTGATTTATAATTTACCAAGAGCACGTTTAAGGTCATATTCTGTGAGCATGATTTGACAAGAGAGGGTAGGGCAATGCCTATATGAGAAGGGGGAGGAAGAAATGGTCCAGAAGGAGAGAGAGAATGGCACAAAGTAGGGAAAAATACATGAAGATCTGGGGAACCGATGCTTCTGGTGCCAGCCCTAGCAGAGGCTGATTTCTTCAGCTTCATGCAATCGGTTATGAAACCACCGTTCTCAGTTCTCAGAACAAACTGGCAGAGAGCTGGTGTCCACTTCAGTGACCTTTCCTGCACTTGAGAAGTGCAACTACAGGCTCAGCTCAGAGAATACCACAGAGCCCTCTTCCCTGTTTGGAACAGCAGGTGGGGGAGTCACCCTCCCTCATTTATTTCCGTCACTACACTGTTAGAACAGGGATGACAGGGGCCTAACTCACTTCCCGAGAAGTCGTGGCATCCTCTGTATAAACAAAGGAAAAATTTCTACTGTAAATCACCCAAACAAGTGATATCCCAGAGGAAGAAAGAAAACAGTGAGGGAGGAAGATGCCATCCAAGGGGAAAACATGTCAGGTTGTGCACATTAGATCTGGTCATTCGCAAGTGACCTCTCTGGGAAGGCAAAGGATAGCAGAGATTGAAAAGGAGGCTATAAAATTGAGAGCCTAAGCAAAGCACTTGACAGAGGGAAGAACATGTAACCAGTGGACTCCTCGTTCTCCCAGCACTGCCCTCACAGCCCAAAGAATTTCTGAACAAAGAGAACAAGATTCAAGTTTAAAACCAAGACCTCTGCTTCCATTTCTGTGTTTTCCTTCCCTCCCATAGCCCAGAGTGTGCCCCAGCAAAACCAGCTGTCAGGAAAGCATTTGATGTCAGTCATTTGCATCTTAATGCGATGGAAAGGTGAGGAGCTGCCTCTACCGGCATATTTCAATTTTAAGACTGATTTGTTAGAGTGAAGGACTCCTTGAAGATAATTCAAGCTTGGGAGGTGTGATCGGACACATTCTGGGGAGGGGAGTTGGCAGGGTAGGGAGGTCACCAGGTAGTCACCACTTCCATTTTCATACAAAGGTACCTGTGATGCTTGGAGTCAAGTACTGGGTTCCATCTTGGGAAGCCAGAGGGTCAGATCTTCGGTCACTCCTGGTGAGCACAAGCAAGTGAGAGCTCAGGCTCTGGTGCAGGGTGAGTGGAAGCGCCACTCCCTTTATTTCAAACATTCTTCTGGCCTGTGGGGGAGCCAGCTCCCTGGGGCATCCCATTACAACAGCAGCTGACCACAAGGAGCGCCAGTGTGCAGGCGCTTCTTCCCAGCTGCAGGCATTTTAATTGTGTTGTAAATAGACAGCCATGAGACCAAATGGAAACTTTGGATAGTCTTAGTATTCCAGATCCATGGAGATCTGAGGATAAAAAGTCCCAAGTAACAGCATATGCTATTTATTTTCACCAACTTATATAAAACTGAACCCTGACTCTGTTATGCATTGCCCACAAGCAGCTTTATAGGATCACAGATACATCAGCAGTCCCTACAGCCCTATAAGGCTATTTTCCTAGCATTACACATCCTCCAAGTCATAGATGTCAAAGTGCTGTTCTAGTGGAGATTGAATATCATTCCATTGTTAGAAGATGGGAAGTAAATTCAATATACGAGATCAAATGGAGACTTTTCAGTTTTCTCTTACTCTTTTTTTCTGTTTGTTTTTGCAGTTAGTGAACCAGCAGATCTTGTTATGAGGAGCGGTTAAACTTTCACAAGCTCAGTTACAATGTGATGCTCAACAAATTCATTTTAAAGGGACCACTTGATAGAATTAGGGAAAAGAACCATTGGCTCTACAGATTGATTTAGCATAGATCTTGTCCAAAGAAAGGAGAAGTCTTAAAGTTCAATATGAATAAAATTTAAATGTGACTCAGAAGAAAGAGCATTTTCTTGTATGGATTTGAGCTATGTGAAACCAGCAGCAATAAACGGGACTTACATTATTATTCATGACCAATGAACAAGAAAGTCTGGACCAGGCGCAGTGGCTCATGCCTGTAATCCCAGCATTTTGGGAGGCTGAGGCAGGCGGATCATGAGGTCAGGAGATCGAGACCATTATGGCTAACATGGTGAAACCCCGTCTCTACTAAAAAATACAAAAAAATTAGCTGGGCGTGGTGGTGGGCGCCTGTAGTCCCAGCTACTTGGGAGGCTAAGGCAGGAGAATGGCGTGAACCCGGGAGGCGGAGCTTGCAGTGAGCCGAGAGCACGCCACTGCACTCCAGCCTGGGCGACAGAGCAAGACTCCGTCTCAAAAAAAAAAAAAAAAAATACATACACACACATACCGTGGTTTCATTAGTCTGTCCAAAACATGGAAAGGTAGAGTCTGTTTAATTTTATGACATCTGGGACAGGACAATTTGAAATCTCCATATTTCTAAGTTAACATCACGTAATATGGGAAATGCTTATCTTAAAAAGATTTGCCTGCAACGAGGCAGCAAGGAATAATGCCCCGAAGTCACAGCTGCCAGGCTGGGTCAAGACTGGGAGATGGGGATTTGCCTTTCAGTCTGGCAGAAGGACAATGGAAAATGACTGCAGATGATTTGTGCTGCCAGTGTCTTCGAGAATGAGAAAGGATGGAGGGAAAAACATGACCCTGGGCAGGGCTGGTGGTGTGAGGAAATGATGATTCAGTGCGTCGCTTTGACCCATGTGGTGCTTTGTTCAAAACTGTGCTGGGCAATTCCTTCAGTATCAGGAAGAGAAACAACTCTTGTCAATAAATTACAGCGGATGTGGGAAATCACTCCCAGGGTGAGGTCTGGAGCTGAATGACTCCCTCGAGGTCAGTACCCACAAAAGCAGCTGCCAAAATTTACATTTTCCCATTTGCCCTCTGGTTCACAGTGGATATAAATCCACATAATGCAGCCATAGAGCCCCCTGCTCTGCCTGTCTGCTGGCCGCGCACCCGGATCAAGGCTGGGGGAGGAAAGCCTTGGCCCTGGAGGCACTAGACGTACCTGGTAAGTACTGAGTCCAGCTTCATCACAACCATGTCACCCTTGACATCTTTTCCACATTTCCAGAATCCCCTAGAAAATCTCAGTCCCATCACTATAAATAATTTTAAATTCATTTATAAATTAGATTGCAAAAGATATTTAAATATATAGGTACTTTTTAATTATACAAATAATATTTGCACATTGTAAAAATGTCCAGAGTGGCCAGGTGCAGTGGTTCACACCTGTATTCCCAGCACTTTGGGAGTCTGAGATGGGCAGATTGCTTGAGTGCAGGAGTTAGACACCAGCCTGGGCAACATGACGAAACCTAGTCTCTACAAAAAATACAAAAATAAATTAGCTGGGCATGGTGGCACGTGTCTATAGTCCCAGCTACTCAGGAGACTGAGGTGGGAGGATCTAAGCCTGGGAGGTTGAGGCCGCAGTGAGCTATGATCATGCCATTGCACTCCAGCCTGGATGACAGAGTAAGACCCTGTCTCAAAGAAGAAAAAAAAAAAGTCCAGATATTTAAGTAAAGACAAAAATAAAGTAAAAGCTTCCATTTCTGCGTTTCCCACCCAAATCCAGATCTGCAGAGATAACTGCTAGTAATTTGATGTGTATTCTTTCAAACATTTTTACTGTGCATAGAATGTAGCAGCACAGGCTCTGAAATCAGACTGCCTGGGTTGGAATCTGTCTCTGTCACTTAATAGCCTTGTCACCTTAGACAAGTGTCATACCCTTCCTCAGCATCAGTTTTATCATCCTTAGAATGGCAACAATAATAGTATCTCCACATGGTCTCACTCATAAGAGGGAGCTGAACAATGAGAACAAATGGACACAGGGAGGGGAACATCACACACTGGGGCCTATTGGGGGGTCGGGGGCAAGGGGAGAGAGAGCATTAGGACAAATACCTAATGCATGCGGGGCTTAAAACCTAGATGATGGGTTGATAGGTGCAGCAAACCACTATGGTACATGTATACCTGTGTAACAAACCTGCACGTTCTGCACATGTATCCCAGAACTTAAAGTAAAGTAAAAAAAAAGTATCTCCCTCATAGATTGTCATAAGGATTAAATAGATTTATACACATATACACACAGAATGTTTGTATGCCTAATACCTAACAAGCACTCAGTGAATGTTTGCAAAAATAGAACTTAATTGAAGGTGATTTTGAAAGAAAAAAAAATTTTAAAGACTTTGTTTCCAAAGAGAGATAGAGAGGAGGTTAGTTTGTTGGGTCAGGCTGAGTTGGACTCTCGGCAATTCTGAGTTTCTTTCTCCACAGATATTTACCTTTCAAGGGGTTGAATTTCTTATTCTTCCCCAGTAAAAGTAACTGATGATGGTTAAGAACATAGTCTTTGGGGTCAGACATGCATGCACTAGAAACCCAGCCTCCCTGCTTACTAGTGTTGTGATATGTGATGTTGTATCACGTAACTTTTCTGAGCCTCAATATCTTTACCTGTATAATCACAGCAGTTTTGTTTCAAGGATTATATGAAATAATGCATGATTGACTTTTCTTGGCTCAGTCAGCACTAAAAAATGGTGGCGATGGTAGCCACCATTGCATAAAGCAAAGGGCTTTGATGTGGTTTGTATGTTGTCTCCTCCAAATCTCATGTTGAAATGTGATCCCCCTTATTGGAGGTAGGGCCTGGTGGGAGGTGTTTGGCTCATGGGGATGGAGCCTTTGTGAATGGCTTGGTCCCCTCCTCTCTTTAATGAGTGAGTTCTCGCTCTGTTCGTTCCCTTGAGAACTCGCTGTTGTAAAAGGCCTGGCACCACTTCCTTTTCCTCTCTTTCTCCCTCTCTCATCATGTGATCCCTGCTCCCACTTCACCTTCTGCCATGAATGGAAGCAGCCTGAGGGCATCACTAGAGGCAGATACTAGTACCATGCTTCTTGTACAGCCTGCAGAACAATGAGCCCAATAAATGTCTTTTCTTTACAAATTATCCAGCCTCAGTCAATCCTTTCTAGCAATGCAAAAAAATGGACTCAGACAGGGCTTAAATGCTTCCCCAGTAGAGGCTGGGAGCACAGGCTTGGCACCCTTCTCTGAGGAGAATGATTTGACTTGGTTGTACTGGAGATGGCTGATTCACCCACCTTTTTTTTTTTTCTACGACCTTTGGCAATCCACCTTTCTTTGTTGGGATAGAGCTTTCTAGTCAACAAAGCACTTTCAAATGCATTCACTCCATTGCTACTCTTCTGAAGAAGGAGGATAGGGAAGGCATCATTAGCAATGGATTAGCTTTGGTTTCCAGGTGAGAAAACTGAGGCTCAGAGAGCATAAATTCCTTGGCCAAGGTCACCTAACACGTGGCAGAGCCAGAACTGGTGGCACTGTGCTGTGACAAGGCTGTCCTCCCACTTTCCCGATGAGACCAATCAAAGGCCAGTTGGTAGTGTATGGAGTTTCCCCAGGCTGTATGGACAAGTTATGGGCTCTGGGGTGGGGTCTGGCTTAGAGGAGACCCTTAACAAACAGGTTGCCATTATTATCAGAGCATCTTTAGGGACTACCACCTCTATGTCCACCACCATGACTCTATTTTAATCCATTATTTTCCTGCATGGCTGATGAAGCTAACAATACTGATGTAAAATGGTTATGAACACCAGGACCAAAAAAATATATCTTTTCCTTATCAAGATGATTTATATTGGGAGAAGTATGGCTCTCCCCCTTCTATTCCATTCTCATATTTTGAATCAGGAGCGATTTTGCTTGAGAAACACAGTCAGGACAATTTCCATCTATAACTGCATTGTAAGGAAGAGGATAATGGGAATTTTAATGAAAACGCCAACGCAGTGCGAATAGGAATCAGCTCTTTTGCAATAGGAAGCAGCTACTTTGCTCAACAGGCAACAAAAACCTTTAGCTTGTGTTCACGAAAATGATGATCGTCTCTGGCTCCACTGAGATTTAACCAAGAGGGGAAAAAAAAAAGAATTTTAAAAGTTCAGATGCGGTTCACCCAGAAGTTTGTCTCCAGACTTCAAGAACATTTCAATTTTTCAAAAGGGCACACAAAGAAAGAGGCTGGACTCCTGTACAAAAGCACACAGATTCTCTGGATCATAAGGAGCGCCTGAACCAGTGTGCTGTTAGTTGTCTGTGCTTTGTGTCTCATGACTATGAAATAGCAGGATTGACAATGACATGCTGGACTAACCATGATCAGCCCCAGGGCCTGTGCCACAAAAAGGACTGCACAGCAATGACAGCTCATTCTTCTACCACGGTCTAGCATGCGTGCCGTGTGTGTGGTGGGTGTTATTTAGGGGAGGACGAGGTAACAGTGAGACACGTGTTTTGTGTGTTAAGGGGACAGAGACACTAAGCTTGACCCACTATGATGTCTGAGTCAGTCTGGTGAACCAATCACGAAATGCTCAAAAGAGAGTTGCACAGTTACAAAGCCTTTGCCATTGAATGGTGGAGACTGTGGCATCAGTCCCCCACCCTATCTTCTGTAGAAAACAGAATGAGAGTGCAGTTGCACAGAGGTGGCTCCACTGTAGCTCCTCATGTTATGCATGGCAGACATTGCTAATATTCATTCCAGTTCCCGGTCAGGCATGGTGGCTCACACCTGTAATCCCAGCACTTTGGGGGGCCGAAGCAGGTGGATCACCTGAGGTCAGGAGTTCGAGACCAGCCTGGCCAACATGATGAAACCTCGTCTATACTAAAAACACAAAAAATTAGTCAGGCGTGGTGGCAGAAGCCTGTAATCTCAGGTACTTGGGAGGCTGAGGCAAGAGAATCGCTTGAACCCGGGAGGTGGAGGCTTCAGTGAGCTGAGATTGCGCCACTGCACTCCAACTTGGGGCAACAAGAGTGAAACCTGAAACTTCCTCTCAAAAAAAAAAAAAAAAAAAAATTCATTCCAGTTCCCATTCTCTCACCCCGATTACTTACAGAACTACAACTCTGTTCCAAAAGGAGAAACAGCCCAGATTTTAAAAACAAACAAACAAACAAACAAAAAAATAAACACTGCATTCACAACCTCTCTTGCTGACAAGGGTGATCATAGGCCCAACTGCAGTTCTGATCAAAGAGAAACAGTGAGAGGTCTGGCGGGGATTTCCGGGAAAGTTTTGCTCTCCTAATTTGGTGCCTCTCTGTGTTAGATTGCAAGAATGGCCACAAGTTCTTCCCCTTGTCACACTTTTGGAATTGACTTTGCAACTTCTCTCATCGAAAAGCAGTTTATTTTTTCACCCTTTGACTCTGGGCTTGGTCTTGTGAATTGCTTTGGCCAATGGTACAATAGCAAACAAGATGCAAACAAAAACAGATTGCATGATGGAGATTCCCTTCTCTTGCTGTTCTTGGAAACCTGAAACTGCCAGGTGAAGACACCAGGGCTGGCCTACTGTATGATAAGGGACATGTGGCCTGGGAACTCCTGTCTCTCTGGCCAATAGCCAACCAGACACATGAATGATTCATACTAGATCTTCCAACCTACAGCCAACCCACCAGATGTCTGCAGATGTGTGAGTGAGACCCACAGAGACCAGCTGAACTAAGCAGAACTGAAGACCACTCATCTGACACAATGATTGTTGTTTTACGCCACCAGGTTTGGGGGATTGTTTGTTACCCAGCAAAAGCAAACAGATCTATACTTTTTTCCCACGCCACTTTCTTCTTCCTGCTTGGAATGCAGGTGTGATACTGAAGGTGGAACAACCACCTTTGCAACCATGAGGACAAATACTTTTCAGAAAGATGGAAGAGGCCTGGCAAAGTGATGCTACCATGGACTCAATAGCTGCACAATCCCACAAGTGTCTGCCTCCAGACTTCATGGTTTGTGAGAAAAATAAAACCTTGTGCTGTTAAGCCACTTGTATCATCCAGTTTTTAATAACAGACATCTGAATCCACTTCAGGTAGTTTAAGTAAAAAGCAGTTTATGAAAATATGTCACTTAGCTTATGGAACCTCTAAAGATCCAGAGAACCAGTGTAGTCTTTGCAATAAAAGAGGGTGAGGTGACGCCTGCTTCCCACGAGAGGATGCATGTGGATTGTTTGATTCTACGTAGCCAGGAGAAAGGGAAGCCAGATATAGCAGAGCCAAGAGCAAAGCCCCACCATGGTGCAGGACTGTTCTGCTAGAAATAGAAGTGTTGCCACCTACCATTGCAACCAAATTATTATTATTATATTATTAAGGGAATGAACAGCAAAATTTTCTTTTTTATCCTCAACTTTTATTTTAAGTTCCTGGGTACATGTGCAGGATGTGCAGGTTTGTTACACAGGTAAATGTGTGCCACGGTGGTTTGCTGCACAGATCAACCCATCACCTAGGTATCAAGCCCAGCATCCATTAGCTATTCTTCCTGATGCTCTCCCTCCCAGCCCTCAGCAGGCCCCACTATGTGTTTTTCCCCTCCCTGTGTCCATGTATTCTCTTCATTCAGCTCCCACTTATAAGCAGGAACATGCAGTGTTTGGTTTTCTGTTCCTGTGTTAGTTTGCTGAGGATAATGGCTTCCAGCTTTATCCATGTCCCTGCTGAGGACATAATCTCATTCCTTTTTATGGCTGCACAGTATTCCATGGTGAAAACTACCATTTTCTCCATGGCTCCCCTGGAAGAACAGATGCCTCTGTCTCTGTACTCTCCACATTGCTACTCCCATGTTTCTTACTTCTGCCCCAAAATCTCATGCAAGACCACCTATTTGCTAGAGCCATGTATTTCAATCACTTCCTCTTCAGGTACTTGTTGAGGGAGGGTTTCCCTAGCCCTCTAGGGTTATAGGAATGGTCAAATATATGACACCCAGCACCGGATAGATGAAATAAACATCAGTTTATTAGTCATATACACTCACTGCCCAGGGGAGGAGGACAGTGCATACCGTACAGGGCCATATGGGGATTTTATTTGGGAGCACAATGAACAAACAGGGTCTGTGGGAGGCAGTCTTTCCAATAAAAGAGGGTGAGGTGAGGCCTGCTTCCCACGAGAGGATGCATGTGGCTTGTCTGAATATTTCTGCGTGCTGGCAGGGGCCTGAAGCCCACCACTCAGGGATAAGCAGACACTGGGCCTGGTCTCCCTGACAAGGAGGGCTGTTTGGTTAGGGGACCTTATCTGCCACAGCAGAGTGGGCAGGGGACTTGAGATTAGGCCAATTGAGGCCTCCCCATGCTATTTAATCTTAATTTCAGGACTTGTACTACACCATTTCTCAAGGAAGCTCCCTAGCTGGAAGAAGAATTAGGAAATCTAATTTTAGTTTCTATCCTGTAGCTCAGAAAGGCAAGCTCAGAGGCTTGAGATAGGTGATGAGTGAGCAGTATTCCACCTTTTTTATTATTTAACATCCACATATATGCTTCTTTCCATAATTAAACTTTTAAATGATAACAGCAGCGGCATGCTCTTACCTTATACAACTAGCCCTTCTACAAATGAAAATGTCCGTCCCTTCCCCGCAGGAGGAAATACTCCACGTCTCATGGTCAGTGTTTCCAGCTCTGGGTGGTGTTTATTCCTTTTCCAGTGCAGTCACAACCCTATCTAGATATCCAGTCACCTGGGGACTAAATAAATAGTAGCAGAAAGGGAGGGGTGAAGTTGGAAATACACACACGTCAGAAAAAGAAAGAAAATAAAGGGAGCAACTATAGTCATTTTCTGCAGCTGGTAAGGCAGTGACAAGAGGGCATAGCAGTGCCCAGTGGAAGTATCAGTGATGCCAGGAAGATGTCATGGTCTGCGCAGAGAGTTCTGGAACAGTGTTAAGAGACAAAGATGGCTGAACTAATTGTATGGGAGCACATATAAAGCCATCCAGGGCTTCTGGAAATACCAGAGTGTGACTCGTTGCAGGGGTCTGAGTTCCTGCCTTATAAGCGAGACAAGACCCAGCAAGAAACATGTTAAAAGAAGCAAAAAGACACAGTCAAAGCCCCCCAAAAATATCCAATTGGGAAGACAATTATTCAATGCACAAAATACCTACCCTCCCCACCCGCCCCCGCACCCCCCCCAAAAAAAAACCCCACAAAACATTAAGGATATCCT
Source organism: Pan troglodytes (assembly GCF_028858775.2). Lineage (NCBI taxonomy): Eukaryota > Metazoa > Chordata > Mammalia > Primates > Hominidae > Pan > Pan troglodytes. Next base: position 38,005,342 of record NC_072405.2, read on the forward strand.
GGCTCTATAAGAAGCACTGAGACAAGGAAGAAAAGAAGGTGCTGATCTGGGGTGTGTCCATCTGGGGAGGACAACAGATCTTCATGATGTCCAATGGCCAGAACAGGGCCTCTGCTGTGCTCTCAGAGAGCACAAGAGCTTCCAAGGCCCAGAGAAGTCAAGTGACTCACTGGAAGTCACACAGGCAAGGAGTGGCAGGCAAGTATCTTTGCGGATAGGACAGTGCAGCAAACCATAATGGAGTAACTTCTAGGCAGTCGTTCTTTGTCTTGTTTCTCCTTGCACTTTTCACTCTCCTCTCAGTCAAAGAAAAGAACTACTGTCTAATTACGATAAAGTCACTTGATTTCCTCATGCCTCCAGTAGGCAAACTTTCCCATCAGTCACCTGTTTCTCAGATGAACTTTTCTGGCTAATGGGATAAGAAAAAAAGTAGTTTCCATTGTAACCATATCTTATGCATATGCCATGGAAAGGACACTTATTTGGAAGTCAGGAGACCTGAATTCTTTTCCTGGCCTGGCCAGTGACTGCTGGAGGTTCTGAGCTGGTCACTTCGTCCCTGTGGGCTTCTGTTGCTTCATCTGCAAAATGATAGGGTTGGCCTGGATCCGTGGTTGTGCAGGATCTGTGGTTGTCCAGTTGCTCCTTAAAAACCTAAGATTACATGACAGTGTCTGAGCAGCAGACAATGGGAGAAACCAACTTGACAAGACTTTGGGTCCCAGAGAAGTGAAGTGACTCACTCACTTGACTTCTCTTTGGGTCCCCATTCCAGCTGAGTTTTCTATATTGGGGTTCCCAGGCTAAGAAAAAACAAATCATGTAGAGAGTTACCCAGGCCCTAATAATCTGTGATTCCAATGCATTTGGTTGATGATTCTAAAGATAGCTCCTTGCCCACACGCCTAAAGTGAGTGAAATTTTGGATGGGCTAAAAATAAAGAATGCTGGTGTGATTTCCGGAGTTTTTCAGAATGGCACAGAGAGTGGACTGAGAAAAATGTTTTATGAGTGGGAATTATGTTGCTTTCCTGCCAAGATTTATCACATAAGCATGTTTTATCCTTTGCAGCTCCAGCTTTATTGTGAACACTATTTCACTGTATGTGCATCTGCCTTAAGGACATAGACCAAAGGCTCTTAGAGGCTGAGGCCACAAGGTATCCAGCATGGAGATTAATCATCAGAACCTTCTAAAGAAGTCAGTGGGAAGGATGAGAGAGTTCAGTGTTCTTCATTTCCTCCTCCAGAATCTTAGCCATATTTGGGATTTATTTAGTCATGTTATAAATACCGTACTACTATGACAACTGGGACAGCTACACTATTATTAGGACAACTGCATTATAAATAAATTTTAAGCAGAAGTTCTAAGCAAGTGAATATACCCACCTTTAGTTCAGAACAGCTGTTAAATGGTCTGGTAGTAGACGAGTTGTAAGAAAACAGAGATTCCCAAATTGTGCTGTTTGGTATTAAAGAAAAATTGGTCCAGACATGGGCATGGTGGTTCACACCTGTAATCCCAACTACTTGGGAGATAGAGGTGGAGGGATGACTTGAGATGTGGAGTTCTAAACCAGTCTGGGCAACATAGTGAGACCCTGTTTTCAAAAAAAGAAAAAGAAAGGAAGAAAGGAAGAAAAGAAAGAAAGGAAGGAAGGAAGGAAGGGAGAAAGAAAGATAAAAACGGTTTCTAATGCTTTGAACTTTTAGCTAATGAAGTAAAAACAATGATACATGGGACACAGTAAAATGTAGGGAATGATATATAGGAATTGAGATAATTTTAATTTGTCTACTGATGAGCAAACTGAAAGGTACCATTAGGATCGTCTTCAAGTGCATGATGTTTTGTGAATTAGATTCTTCATGGTCATTTTCGGTATTCCAAAAAGAACAAGGAAGAAACGGACTTATGTTTAGGAGATAAGACTTGGTTTGTTAATGGAAGTAAATCAAGACTTTTCTTTTTTTGTAATAAAACACTAAGGTGGACAAAATAAGGTCACCCTCAGATCTCTTGGCATCTGGCCACCTGTCTTAGACAGGTGTCCAAGGTATCTGTTTCAAGGCAAATGGCTGGAGAGGGGGATCTTCATGGGATTTGCATTACACTGATGAGTGTACATGGAGCATCTTTAGAAATGTGTGTTGATGGAGTTGTTACCAGCCTATCACATCTGTAAAACGATGGATGCTTTTAAAACCTTTTCCTAGACATGCTCTCATTTGGGCTGTGAGAAAGGTTCTGAAGCGGCATTTTTCCTGTGTATATGAAAAAACAGAAACTCAGGGACGTAGAGAGGTGAAGAGGCTTAACCACAGTCAGGTGAAAACGAGTGGCAAGGGCAGGTAAGCCCTGCTGTCATGGCCAGCCGTGGACCCCAGCACTGCAGAGTGAGAGAAGCCTACCAGCAGGGGGCAGCACTGAGAAGACGGTGCTTGGGGGATGGAGAATGGGGCCACCTGGTGAAGAATGGCTGCCTGCTAAGGTGTCTCTAAAGTGGGGCTTGTTGCCTCAGAGCATGATCAGGCTTTGGGATCAGATCCTCCCCTATTGGGTTGTATTAGTCCGTTGTTTTCACGCTGCTGACATACCCGAGACTGGGCAATTTACAAAAGAAAGAGGTTTAACTGGACTTACAGTTCCACGTGACTGGGAAAGCCTCACAATCATGGTGGAGGCAAGGAAGAGCAAGTCACATCTTACATGGATGGCAGCAGGCAACGAGAGGGAGCTTGTGCAGGGGAATTCTTCTTTTTAAAACCATCAGATCTTGTGAGACTTATTCGCTGTCATGAAAACAGCACAGGAAAGACTTGCTCCCATGATTCAATTACCTCCCACTGAGTCCCTCCCACCACACGTGGGAATTCAAGATGGGGTTTGGGTGGGGGCACAGCCAAACCATATCACAGGTTCATAGACTTCCTAAGATATCGTTTCAACAACTCACTTCACAGGGGTGGACACCGAAGCCACACCATCCATGTATTTATAGCAAGAATGATCTCTTTCCCCAGTGACTGGACCACTCATGTCCATCCAGGGCTGATGAACTACACAGGAAGTGGAAGCTAAGGACAGGCTGCTGGAGCTTCCAGGGTGGAAAGGAGACTTGGACTTGAGCATAAATCCCCTGTGAAGATTTCTAGCTGTCTGCCTTTGATGGGGCTCCAAGTCGTATTTCTTCACTGTGCTCAAACTAGCTCTCAGCAGTCCTGTGTACATGCTCATACTCCATTCCTAGAATCAAGCTTTAAAATCAAGATTTTAAAAATAACACACACCAGGTCATCAATTGTTGAAGTTTTGTTGTGTTTTGTTTTTTAAATGTTTTAGCGACAAGGTCTCGCTCTGTCACCCAGGCTGGAGTGCAGTGGCACGATCATAACTCACTGTAGCTCACTTCTGGGCTTGAGGGGGTCCTCCTGCCTCAGTCTCTTTAGTAGCTAGGACTATGGGCACATACCATCACACCTGGCTAATTAAAAAAAAATTTTGTAGAGATGAGCTCTCTCTATGTTGCCGAGGCTGGTCTTCAACTCCTTGCCTCAAGTGATCCTCCCACTTTGGCCTTCCAAAATACTAGGATTACCAGTGTGAGCCACCACACCTGGCCTGGTCATTGAAGTTTATGAAGATTATTTGCAACCATGGAATCAGATCCAGCTTGGAGAAACATTTTATTAAAATTCCCTGTGAAATACTTCTACATCCTACCCTATACCTCTGGTGATTAGAGCTACTAGCATCCTTCACATACTGTATTCCTTTCACCTGGGCAGTGCTGAATGTACCAGGCTATTCTCCCCTTTGAATTATATATTCTAAGATACTACTCCTCACCTTTTCAATTACCCATTCTTTCCTTAAGTGTATTAATATTATTCTGATTCCAGTTCAGTCCAGGCTATTTGGAGATTTATTGGCGCTACTCTCAAGTTTAAGGGACAGCAATGTGTCTAAGGGTGGGGGATTCAAGTGTAAGAGAGCTTGAGGCAGCAAAGGAGCCCAAGAGAATCTGGGATTTCTCCTACAGTCCGTTAGATTATGTTCTGGAGACAAACACTAATAAGTGACTCTATATTCCTTGACATGTGATTTTCTTGACATACTCATTTTCTGTTTGAACAATTTCTAATTTCGCTTTGAACAGAGCAGAAGCCATATTGCTAGAGAGCTGTCCACCCCACCCCCTACTCTTGCAATCCCCACCAATCCCCATCTTCCTCACCACCAGCAAATTTCTCCTAGGGCCCTGCTGTAGCACACAGTGATGCCTTCTCTTCTTTCTGACCCATAGCTCACTTGGTTTGACCTTGCTTTGACCTTGCCACAACTTCTTCAGGCCTCAGTCTCCCATCTGCAGGAGGGGGTCTTGGACCTGACAGTCTCCAACATTTCTGCCAACTCTAGATTCTCAGAAAGATACTCTCAGGAAAAAGAACCCCAAATTAAGCAAATTGGCATTGACTTTTGTTTCTGTTCTTTCTCTTTATTCTGTAGCTGCCAAGTCTTTAGGTATTTGAAACCAAGTGCAATGGGTTCCCTGTGGGTTTAATTTCAGTTGCTCTCTGTGTATTTTGTATTATGCACTTACCAAGGGACCAGTCTCTGTAAGTGTCCCCGAGACACAAGTGTCCTTTTAGTTCTCAGAAGCTTGGCAACCCACATACAATCTTCTAATTAAAAATGTGCATTTCAAGAAAAATTTGAAGTCACACCCTCATACGGTGGAAGAAAGGAGCTCTGTTAAACTCTCCACACACACAAGAATGAATCTCATTGTTAGAAAGAGATTTTCTACTCTACCAATCCTTGCTCCAGATTTCAGAATCCACCTCAGGCATTGAAGCTTCAGATTATCAGCCCCATGGGTCATAAATACTGACCTCCATTTACCATCTGTTAGCTCCATCACACAGAGACTCAATTCAGTACACATATCCTGAGAACCTATTACATGTCCGACCTAATGCTCAGAGTCACTGAGGACCCAAGGTAGTACATTGCAAGGGCTCAGTACTTAGACTCTGAGTGAGTCAGCTGTGGTTTGGATCCAGGTTCTAGAGTGCATTTGCTCCATGACCTCTTGGATCCTCAGTGACTTCATCTGCAAAACAGATGGAACCTGCCAGGTGAGGTTGTTGTGATGCGTTCATGAGGTAATACATGCAAAGCATCAGCTCAATGTCTGATCCCTAGTAAGCCCTTAACAAATGAAACCTATGATAATGATCAAAAAAGGGAAGATGACAGATTCATTTATTCAGCAGGCATTAACCAAGAGCCTTTTATGTTCCACACACAATGCTGGGACAGTGAATATGCGTTGGTAAACAAAGCAGGCATAGTAGCTGTTCTCATGGAACTTGCAATCTCATAGGAGAAACAGTCTCTATAAAACAAACAAATCTATAAATATATAATGACAAGTTGTGGTAGGTGATATGAGGAAAATGAACTGATGCCTGAACGTGCTTGGGAAGTTAGTGTGGGCAGAAGCATGTGGCCTTGGAAAAGAAGAAAGAGGATTCAACCCAGCACAGGAAATACTCTTTTGAAAGGAGGTGGTCAGGGCAGTTTTTACAGGACAGAAGAAGGAGCCCAGGAGAAAGAAACACATTTATCAGAAGAAACTTAGTTTTGTTCCATTATTGGCTTATAATATTTTAAAGTTTGAGCATTTACCAAAAATGATCCAGCCCAAATCTTTTATTTTAAATATGGGTAAACTGTGGCATGGAGCATGAGTTGCCACCAGTCATATAGTTAGTTAATGAAAGAGCAGGCCTTAGAAGTCTAGGGTTTTGGACTTCTGATTTATCTTCCTATCTCTTATTTCTTCTTAAATATATCAGAACATCCAGGGGTTTTTCTTGAAGGATGTTAGAAAGCAATATCAAGGTGCCTTCCTCTTCCATCACTAATAATGGTCCTTTCTTGAAATTTCTGGGGGGAAAAAGCCATGGGTTAAGATCCTATGAGAATCCTGCAAATGTTAAGCTATTTGAACTTGGGTAAGCTCCACCTTCATTCATCAGTGCTTTCCCATTTGAGTATTTGCTCTCTTTCGGCACTTGGGTTATGTTAGAATCATGTTCCCATCCAATTCCATAATAATCAGAGATCCAGAGCTTGGGGCTGGCTGTGCAGGCTTGAAGACCTTGCCTGCTGAGCCCTACCCTACACTGCACCCCACACAGGACCACTGCACTGACTTTTGGGGACTGGTCACCAACCCCGTGTCTGAAAAGTTTCTCACCATGAGGATGGGCATCTGCTACTTCCGTCGACACTCAGATATGACACAGAAGGACTTAGGATTCCAGCCATCCCTAAGTGGGCTGGGTGTCCCAGCTGGAAGCAACATGTACTTCGATGGGTTTAGATTTAAACTGCAGCTTGACCACTTATTAGTAACTTCAGGCAAGTTACTGAATCTCTGAGAACTTCAGTTTCTGTTAATATAAAATAAGAATTTGGATCTAACTTTCGGGGTTGTTGGAAATGAAATAAGTACTTAAGATCATACATGGCACATGGTATTCAACAAATTTCATTCTTATTTACTTAATAGACACATCCATGACACTCTGTAATAGGCTCTGTTCTAAAAGCTTAACAACCATTAACTTAAACCCCTTCTATTTTCCCCGTGAAGATGACTGCACTGACAGTGAGAGGGGTTTCATGGAGCAATGGGCTATATCAGAAGGTCTTTGGAAATAGAAACACCTTGTCTTCAATGAAAACCATTCACCCTGCCTCTCAAGCATGAAACTAGAAGTTTTTCTAGACTCCCAGTTAGTGGTTTACTTAGTTAGTTCAGATTATTACCCACATGGGTCATAAGTACCGAATATTGTGATGATTAATAATATGGATAATTTCAATGTCTAGCATCAACTCTTGATGTGTTTTCTTGACACCTCCCCCCACCTTTTTTTTAATAGCAGACATACACTGGGCCCATGCCTGTCACCCTAAGTTACTTATGCTTCCCAAAGTCTATGCTTCTCCTCTTTGCCCACGCTGCCCTTAGTCATGAGTTTGCCTGGCAAAGTCTTCTAAGCCTCATCTCAATTGTCACTTTATCTTGGCCTGTGAGATCTTTCCTGACCTTCTGGCTTGCATAGATGACTCCCTCCTGGGGGCACCTCTATACCCTGCCGTGGTCCAGAGATACAATCCTCTATACCCTGCCCGTGGCCCAGAGATACAATCTCTTACAGAGGTTGTATCTTACTCGATGGTATCTCTAGCACCTGGTCCATTGGCCCATAGTTAGGAAGAAAGAGTGAGAGGAAAGGAAGGAAGAAATGAAGGAAAGAAGTAAGGAAGGAGGAAAGAAACGAAAAAAGGAAAAGAAAGAGGGAGGAAGGGAAGAAAGAAAGAGGAAGGAAGGAGGAAAGGAGGAAGACTTCATTGGTTAATCAGCCAATGATCACATTAAAGCAGCTTGTCACTGCTGGTCACTGTTACCCACCCTCACCGCTCTGCAAGGTAGAAAGTGGAGATATGGAGGTCCAAATGCCAGACGCAAAATGTTTGTCTAACTCGGCAATCAAACAGCCATTTTTCAGGTGTTCTAGAAGATAAATGCTCACCTTGAACATGAAACTGTGTCTTCTTTCACTGTCTTGAAAAATACACAAGACGAAACATTTCCAGAGCTGGAGGCAGGACAGGTGAGCTTGGGATATCAGGACCAAGGGCCGGTTTCACTAGCGCAGGTCACCCCAGCTCACTCTTCTCCTGAGAAGAGGTGGTGGAACAGTGGGGACAGGGTGATGGTCCCCAAGGGAAGAATGTACCAGGTGGGGCTTTCGTGCTGTGGAGGCCTCTGTGCCCTGAGGCCCCAGCTCTTCTGCACCACTGCATCTACCCCTGATCCCGAAGTTACCCTGCTTGGCATTCACCATCCCGACATGAAGCTGGAGTTGGAGCAGTCAATGGGGCATGGTGGGGATGCAGTGAGAGTATGAGTGGACTGAGAGCAGGAAGCCTTCATTCATTCATTCATCCATCATCCATCCATTTACTCATCATCCATTCACTCTACATATGTTCCTTGATTGATTAATATATGTTGGAGATACATTGATGTAAGACAAAAGCCTTACTGATGAGGAGCTCCAAGTCCTGCCATCTCTGTGTGCCAAGTCCTCATCTATAAATGAGAAGCGTGAATACTTTCGAGGGCATAGTTCTGCATGACAGCAATTCATAGTTAAATGAATTCTTCCCTCCATGAATTTAAAGCAAACCCACACAATTTTGCAGATTTGTTTGGGAGACTTGTAAACACACTGAAGGTCATTTCACGAATACCAGGTCAAAAATTCTTGGGCAAGAATGTGGTTCTCTGTCTTCCTACCCAAAATTCATTCCTTGATTCTATAGTACAGCTGCTCTAACAGAGACTCCTTTAAACATGTTATTTTCTAACATTAAACAAAGGTTTCAGTCTTTGACGGAGGCAGGCACAAGACAGCATCTTGTTTCAAAGAAATGCAAGGAAACCAACTGGTGGGGAAGAAAGTGGGTAGGAGGAATACGGAGTGCCCTGATCTGCCAGCTCACCACCTTCCACATCCACTCCCACACTCAGCCCTGCCTTGCTAAGGGGGACTCAAGAAGCCCTACGTCTGTAGCTTACCTGGCTTAACAGGGAGTTAGTCTGGCTGACCAGCCTTCTCTGACTTGCACAGCTCAGTTCCTAGTGCCTGGAGTCCTGCCTCGGGGATTCAGGTTTTGCTTCTCACTCTGGACTAACTTTCAGAGCACTGGGTGTTTTCCCACCCAGCCCTGTTTTGCCCCTCATTTTGTCACAGCTTCCATCAAGATCTCACACTTCAGAATTCTGCTAAAGGCACATACAGCCTGGCCTGAGCATTTCCTTAGGGTTTGGCTTCTCTGTTTCAGACCAGCAGAAATTCCTACACCCCTAACAGCCAACAGCCAAGGCAGAAGGGCCCTAGCTATTTGAGAGTTTGGTCCCCACTACGCCCCCTGTCGGGAATGTCCCCTTCTGTCATGCCATCTCTAATCCATCCTGCATCGCCCCCCAGCCAGGATACTTGGGAGTCAAACAGGAGCTGAAGAGCTAGAACAGGGCTAGAGTGAGACACGTGAGGCATTTGGAGCCTGAAACTTAGAGACACTCATGCTTAAAGTGTTCATCCCCCTCTCTCACCTCCATTCATCCTCTCCTGGTGAGAAGACCTCCTCAACCTGGAATAGACTTATGCACTCTCTAGAGAAGAATATTTTTAATTTCTGTTTTTAATTACTGGAAGGGACCACATGGTTATATATAAGAAATCCTACTGCTTCGGGAGGAAAATTCATGGGGAAGAGGAAAGTATTTTGTATCAGGCACAGCAAGTGTCGTGGCTGCTGATTAATGTGATTAATCCCTTCATGAAAAACAGCATTTTTAACGTTGACATGAGTAATCACACCTTTTCTTTCCGTAGTAGTTTAGCATTTCCTGTTATAATAATTCAAGCCTAATGCCTCACTCAAGGAAGCAGAAGTGTCAGCGTGTTATTCATTTTCTCCACGTTGTCCCATTTGTTTCTTCATAAACTCTGGCGGAATCTGCCACCAGGCTGTCGGACCTTGGTGATTCAGGGTGGACGTCAACTGAAATTCTAAAAGGGCATTGCCTGGAATGACCGACGCACAAAGGATATTTCTCAAGTTGGTGACAACTCAATGACCCAGCGTCTCGGTCATAAGTCTCTTGAGCTGTGGGGTCCTCTGCTCTTAGATTTTCAAGGCTATTGTCTAGGGAAAGGCAGGGTGGAATAGAGGAAAAATCCTAAGACCAGGGCTCAGGTCTCTTGGGTCCTCATCCCAGCTCTGTGGTCTAATTTTGCCAAACTTCTTGACTTCCCTGGGCTTTAATTTCCTCATCTGTACAAAGAGAAGACTGGCTGAGAACAGAGGCAAAATGGTTGTCACGTTTTGGCAATCAAACAGCCATACATGTTTCAGGTGTTAAGGAAGATAGATGCTCTAACACGAAATTCTGTCTTCTCTTACTCTCTTGAAAAACAAACAAGACAAAACATTCCCAGAGCTGGAAACAGGAAGAATGAGCTTGGAAGATCAGGACCACGTGCTGGTTTCACTACCTCTGGTCACCCCAGCTCATTCTTCTGCTGAAAAGAGGCAGGAGAACAGTGAGAACAGGGTGGTGGTCCCCAAGGGAAGAATGATCAATGGAGACAGTTTCATGATGCCATTCATGAAATTCATCAAAATTTCATGATGCCCCTTGGGGTGACTATCAGGGTTTTAAGTTATTCTTGAGAGTTTCTCGAATGCTTTTCTGTCTTTGTTTTCTAAAAGACTTTGATGATGGCAGTGGGAGCTCAGATTCATGTCGGAGTTGCCATTCTGGTTTGCCAAGGTAGTGGAGGAATGTGGAAAGACGTCGCTGCACTTTAGTCCTGTACTTCTGACCTGTACTCAAAGGCCTTTCCCTTCCTACCCTGGGGCATCTCCCCACACAGGAGCTTCATGCCAGCTTCCCCTCTGCTGGGGTTGCCAACTCATGACTCCCTGGGGGAGGCCTCCGCACTAGCCTGCCAGCACCATCTTCGTTCCTTGAAGGCTTGTGACTCATAGCTGCTGTGTAACGTGTGGCACCCCCAGACAGGAACACATCTTGCAAATTGCATCGGGGGCTGCTTCTCTGGTCTTCCTTCTGGATACCAGATTTGGAGGTGCCAAATGGAATTGAATTCTTTATAGGTTAGAGAGCATTTAACTATACCTGGCAGGGCTCTTTAACTCAGACTTTAGAGTTTTTTTTCATATCTATACACACACACAGATATATTTCATAATAGGCAACATGACTAATATTTGCAGTATTGTTTTGATTCTATCAGTGCAACCAGTTCACTCATTCCTGAGTGTCTAAACATCATTAAGATTCTAAAGGTTTGCTCTGAAGAACATACTCAGAATAAGTTCTGGTATTTTTCTCTGGACATGTTGTTTTCCAACTACTTAGAGAAAACAACAAAGTGGGATAAGACTGGATAGGCAAATAGGTTTGATCTTATTTGCCAGTGCCAGTTGATGTATCATGGCTTCCTCGTGGCTGTGTTGAAAGGGATCGTGAGACACTGACTTGGCAGGAAGAGGTGCCTTGGCAGGAAGAAGAAGTGCCTAGTGGATGAGCAATGCCTGCTCTGGGCAAGGAGGGGACCAATAGCACGTGTGCCACTTTTAGACCCTCCCTGGACAATATCTTTCCAGCCACTGCCTGCCTCATCCTCCTCCTTGAAACCAGAGGGCAAGGCATGATGTTCCACCAACAGGATTATTGTCTATGATGGAGGAAAATCATATGAAACTATGATTATTTCAGTGATAAACCAAACTAGAGAGTAAGTTATTACATAATTCTGGGGACTTGCTGCCACATCAACGTATCGGTGGATTCTGTTGAAAATGAAGTCATTGTAGCTTGAAAATGAAGTCATTGTAGTGGAGACTAAAATGATTTAGTTGGGACTTCCTGACAATGACAAGAAGGGGAGTAGAGAAGGAAGTGGAGATGCCATACAATTTGCTACACGGTTATAACCGCACACGCAGCAAGTTACAGATGACTCTTACAGGATCCTAACACTAACCTCCATTTCCTCCTTACTAAGAATGTGGCAAACTCTTAGCTCTTCAGGACTACAGTAAATCTGGCCAATTTTGTGTGTGTCCTATTTAGATTTATTATTATTATTTTTTTAAGAGACAGGGTCTCACTCTGTCACCCAGGCTGGAGTGCAGTGATGTAATCATAGCTCCCTGCAGCCTTGGACTCTTGTAGGCTTAAGTGATCCTCCCACCTTGACCTCCCAAGTAGCTGGGACTGTAGATACATACCATCATTCCTGGCTAATTATATTTATTTTTTGTAGAGACAGGGTCTCACTATGTTGCCCAGGTCAGTCTCAAACTCCCGGCCTCAAGTGATCCTCCTGCCTTGGCATCCCAAAGCACTAGCATTACGAGCATGAGTCTCCATGCCCAGCCCTATTTAGATGTCTTTATCTTGGTTTATCAATGCTGTCTCCTTTGCCTCCTAGTACTCGTTCTTACGTCTCTTTATGCTGGAACAAATTCTTCCTCCCATAAGGGCTCGCAGAACACCAAATGCTGAGAACTGTTTCTCCATCTGCTCTCGCTTTGGACTTTGAAGACTGAGTCCTCATTAATTGTACTCCTATAGCTCTAGATATCTGCCTTTTAAATTGTTAATTACTTGAAATTTAAAGAGGTTTCTGCTGCCTGCGAAACTCAAAAAACAAAAACAAAAACAAAACAAAACTCTCCCATCCTCCTATACCCCCCGCAAATCTTGGGAATCCATCTGTCTTGTACATCGTGACCTTTCTGTTCCTCTGTTTTGGTCACTGTGCTACCTGGCTTGTGCTGTGGCTAGAGAGAGGGTTTCACTGGTTGAGAGAGAACATATTTTAAGTGGAATAGGAACCAGGAAAGGCTCTAAAACTGATAGATTCAATGATATTTTCAGGGGTCAACCTCAAATGTTCTGTCCTCTCTGCACAACAATGATAAATTCAACTGCCTAACAGTAGGAAGAACGAAAATTCTCGCTGTTATCATGGTGTCATCTTTGTGGGGTAAGTTGGTTGCCCTCTGAGGACTCTTGGGCTGGAAGCCTGAGCAGAGGTGATAGATTGCTCTGTCTGGGAGATCAGTCCCAGTTTGGACCTGTCTGTGTTCACTGGGATTGTTTCTGGGATGCAGGAAATAGATACATTCTCACATGGAGAAGTGAGAGAGAACAGGATCAATTTCAGCAGGCCTTATGGAAAACTGAACATTCGTTGAAAATACAGTGCATTTCTAGCAACTTTGAGTTCCTCTATCCACCCAGGAGCTGCTGCTGATTGCTGCTAGAAAGTCGCCATGGCGTTAAGTACTACTGCACATCTCTGCTTTTGCAGGCGGTGAAGGTGTCATCTGTTAATTGTTCCTCAGCATGACTGGAGTGTAGGTCAGCCCACAGAGACTGTCTGATTAGTTTGGCCTATCAGCATCTGGGATGAGTGTCCCTCTTGGGCAGAGGTCACTTAGGCCAATTAGGCCACTCAGCAGCCTTCCAGCCTTGCCCTTCTCAGTGCAAACAGCTGGGAATTGGTTAAGTGGCATACAGCAAGGTGACCCATGTGAAACAACCCCTTAGAAGGGGCAGTGTTGTGACAGGCGCTCCTGGTGCCTTAGCCCCATCTGCGTTCTATAGTCTTGCTCTGGATGTGTGGCACCTTCCTTCTTTATTCCCTCACAGTTACCCTTTTTCCTTTGTCTTCCTATCCATGGTGCTTTCTCTGGAATGCATCCTCCTTTGCACGTCACCACATCACTGAGTGTTGTCACACAAAAGCCACAGCCAAAACTTCCTCTTTGAGGTGTTTTTGGGAAAAGTGCTGTGTGGACCCCAAAGAGTATTTTCTAGTCTTAGCCCTGCCTATTTCTGTTTATTATTTCCTGCCTAGTCTCTCATCCTTGTCATTGCTCCCTGCATTGGTTTATTTCATACCAGTTCCCTTTAAATTTGGTTTAATCAGTCCCACTTTCTATGTGCTGAATTGAGGGGTCATGGAATGGAGGTAGCATCATCTGATAACTCTGTTACTGAACATTCTTCTGAGTGCCTTGGAGGTTAAAGTGCATAAGATTCAGCCCTCCCTTCCATCCTCACCCCCTCCATGAACCTGAAGGGCAAAATGACTTGCTTCCATGAAATCACAGGGAAAGACAGATTCTGGAATATTTGCAAGTACTCAGCCCAGTGCCTGTCACCTTTCACGTGCTGAACAACGCATACCTGTTGGATACATGGATGAATGCTTGATCGTGTTGTTAAGCATGTAGGGGCTATGGCAGTTCAAGTAAGGCATGACAATGTCTGCTGGAGAAATCAGGGAGAGTTCCAATAGAAGGCAGGACAGGAATGTGCTGGAAGGTGTGTTAGGATCTCCCTGGGCAGTCTGAGGGCAGCAGGAATAGCAGGCTAAATGGGAACCACTCAGTCCTCTGATGAAAGCTGCTGCCTCTTGGAGTTAGCTATTACGATGATGACTGCTGCTGTCATTATGGCGAAATTTACTCTAAATAGAAATCTATAACTATCTCAATGAGCCCTAAAGACAGGCTTAGTCATCATGGCCACCAAATGTCGTCACATACATTAAGTGCCCCTATGTGTCCAGAAACCTCTCAGCTGCCCTGTCAAGTGTATAGCCTCTCACTTGCTCTCATCATCTGGGCTTTCTGATGTAGAAACAGAGATACAAAGGAAGAAATCTGGCCTAAGAATAAAAGGAAATTTTACTCTCTGCATTGGATTTTTGCTATTGTGCATTATAGAGATGTTTAGATGTGAAGTGACCACTCGTTCATTTGACAAATAAATATAATATTAATACAAGAGTCACAAAGGGGTGAGAGGAGGGAGGCAGCATTCAATAACTAATTATACTTACTTCTCTAATTACAATGGGGGATCTGACCTTGTCCAGGGCAGGGAAGAATATTTCCTTAAGAACTTGATGTTTAGAAGGACAAGAAAGTCAGGCAAAGCATTAAGTGATGATGATCCATCTTTTCTAAGATACCCAGTTTCCCCATGCTTGGAAGTGCATCATTTAGTAAGTTACAGTTCCCTGCAGTAAACTCTTTTGGCTATTTTTGACCCTTCAGAGTTTGGTTAAGAAGATAATATGCTGGCCAAGGCGGGCAGGTCACGAGATCAGGAGACCAAGACCATCGTGGCTAACATGGTGAAACCCCATCTCTACTAAAAATACAAAAAATTAGCTGGGCATGGTGGCAGAGGCCTGCAGTCCCAGCTACTTGGGATGCTGAGGCAGGAGAATGGCGTGAACCCGGGAGGCAGAGCTTGCAGTGAGCCGAGATCGTGCCACTGCACTCCAGCCTGGGTGACAGAGTGAGACTCTGTCTCAGGCAAAAAAAAAAAAAAAGAAGAAGATAATATACTGAGCACAGCAACTGCTCCTGATGCGAGATGTACAAACATCATCACAGTAACCTTTACTCGGAACAACCACCAGAGCCTGGACTCAGAGTCTCACATGCCCCCATCTGATGTTGTTGCTTTGTATCCTAGAGTTAGGCTGAGTAGAACATGCACACGCACGTGCACGCACATACACACACACGCACACACGAACACACACCCATACACACACTTACACAAATACATACACATACACACATATACACACATACACACACATACACACATACACACATCCATACACATGCACACACCCATACACACACGTGTACACACACTCACACACATACACACATACACACATGGACACATACATACACAAACATACACACATACACACACATATACACACCTATTCACACCATACATACACATACACACATATACACACACACCCATACACACCCATACACACACAAACATATACATACACATATACACATACATACACATACACACATACATGCACACACGTACACACATACACACATACATACACACACACACACACATACATGCATACATATACAGCCCAGAGCAGTAGGTGTTCCTATCTACTTTACAGCTATTTATTGGATGTTTCCATGCTCAAAGTTCTACATATGGCTGAACGTTCCATGCAGAGATATATCACAGCAATGTCAATTTCTTGCCTCTTTGGTATCCATTATGCCCCCAGTTACCTCTGTCTTCTCCTTCCAAGCAGTTTCATGCCAAGCTTTCTACCTCCCTCACCCTTGGTGCTTTTACTCGTCAACACATAGGCTTTGAGATCATCGATGCTTATGTTTTATTCTGTACCTTGTAAGGAAGCTGTGGAGCCCACATGGGTGGCATTTCTAGTCTGTCAAAGCTGGGGCCCAACCATGAACGAAGAAGCTTTTATTGTTGTCAAAAGCAATATCATCTTGCAATCTCAAACGTGAACTGCAGAAGAATTGAGAGAAAGCAAGAGGTCTGAAATGTGTTTACAACTAGCTCGCTGAAAACAAAGGGAAGAGCATTGTTCCATAAATGGCTCTGACCCAGCCCCTACAGGCTCCATTCTGAGATGTCATGGCTGTCACCGACACAGCCTAAAGCTAGGCAGGGAGGCGGTGGGTGGAAGACATGGAAATTTTGTTTCAGGCTTCCAATATTTATGGCTATAAAAGTAATAGGACCACATGATTCTCTCTTATTTAGGAGTAAAATGCCCATTTTACAAAGTAAATTGTGAAAGTAAAAGTGGTAAATGAAGAATAACCATCTGCACTGGAAACATGCTTTGGTGGCACTTCTACAAGGAATCATGTGGAAATGCTTTATGCTGATGTAGTAACTCACCTATCACATTATCCAGGAACAACTGGAAAACAACGTCATGGATGCCACATGTGGAAGACAAAGATCAGTCTTGGAAATGAGACTGAACTTTGCTCTCTAGGATTTTCAGCAAAATATTCATATTCTCTGGGCCTCTATTTTTCTGTCTGTAAAATGAGAACATGAATTTCTGACTCCTAAAAAGAGAGAGGAAGTGCTTTCTGACCCAGAAAACAAGGCTGCATTCTTGTAGCTACATATCCAAAGAGTTACTGGTCGGCAAAGAGAGGGGGAACTGGGAGAAAAATGTCGTTGGTTGATTTGAACATTTCAGTCTAGCTGAAAGCAGAATAAATTTCATCATGGTAGGCAGAATAATGGCCCCCAAACATGTTCTCATCCTCAGATTGACAAAAAGGAAGCAGCGACTCTAGAAAGCAACAAGGCCAGCAGCGAGACTAGGGTTCTAGAACGATGTCTCCAAGATAAAAATAAAACTGATAGTAGATACGTTTGAATGCCTCGAAAGGAGATTTCTACTTCTGGCAGAGTTTTAGGATACAATTGTGATAAGTACATAGGAAAGTGAACAAGAAAAAGATATAGATAATTATTAACTCTAGGACAAATAAAAACAGTTGAGTAAGAAAACAAATGTTATATAAATCAGCTGAGAATGTTAATATGGTCACACAGGCATAGTAAGGCAACCTCTAGATGCTGATACAGCCCTAGTTTATCACATCATTAGGGAAAATGAGAGCGCGTGAATGTGTGTGTCCACATATGTGTGCACACGTGTGTGTCCATGTGTATGTCTGTGCCAGGGCAGTATGGAGGTATATGAGGAAGTGAAATCCTCAATTTGTATAGGATAGAGTTAATAGATACTATCTGTCTTAGTTCACTTGGGCTACTGTAGCAAAATCCTGTACACAGTGTGGCTTATAGGCAACAGAAATCTCCTTCTCCCAGTTCTCGGAGTGGGGAGTGTAAGATCAAAGCACTGGCAGATTTGTTGTCTGGTGAGGGCCCGCCTTCTGATTTGTAGATGGCGCCTTCTTGCTGTGACCTAACATGGTAGAAGGAGTGAGGGGTCTCCCTTGGGTTTTTTTTTTTTTTTTTTTTGAGACAGAGTCTCACTCTGTCGCCCAGGCTGGAGTGGGATGGTGCGATCTCGGCTCACTGCAGCCTCCACATCCCAGGTTCAAGCAATTCTCCTACCTCAGCCTCCCGAGTAGCTGGGATTACAAGCATGTGCCACCACACCCAGCTAATTTTTGTATTTTTTTAGTAGAGATGGGGTTTCACCATGTTGGCCAGGCTGGCCTCAAACTCCTGACCTCAAATGATCTGCCCACCTTGGCCTCCCCAAGATGCTTTCTTTAAAGGTGCTGATCCCACTCGTGAGGGCTCCAAACCCATGACCTAACCACCTCTCAAAGGCCCCACCTCCTAATACCATCTCTTAAGGATTAGAGTTCTGACATATGAATTTTAGGAGAACATAACCACTCAGACTGTAGCACTATCTAAAAGTGAAAAGTCAAGAACAGCAATGTGAGAATGCCATGGGGAGGCAGGGAAGAGTTGAAGTGGCTGCCTTTCATCCAGGTGGGTGCCCTGGTTGCTAGTCAGGTGGGAACCCTGGTTGCTAGTCAGGTGGGAAGGGCAGGGAAAGTACCTTTTTAAACTTTTTAAACTATGGGCATGAACTGCTTGGATGTAAAATAGAAATATTCTAAAACAGAATGAAATAAAACTCAATGATATCTCCTCAAGGCCCTATACAATACGCCCAAATGCTAACTCACTTCCTTTCAGAGTATATCAAAATTCTTGCTATTTCACATGCTGTACGCACTTTCTGCAAACAAGATGTTCTTCAAACATGCATGCAATGTCTTCTGCACACACTATTCCCTCCGCCCAGTGTTGCCCCTTCTCCCCTTTCTACTTGGCCAGCTTCTATTGTTCTCTCAACCCAGGGGTGTAAATCACTTCCTCCAGGAAGTCTTCCTTGGTTCTCTCAGGACTGAGTCAGTTGCTCCCCACTCTGTGTCCTCACAGCATTTCTGTCATTGTGCTGCAGTCTGTAGTAGGTGTGCCTGCCTTTAAGCTCAAAAGGGGCCATGGCTAATTCACCCTTGTATCTCCAATAGCACGACACGGTGCCTGGTACATAGTATCTTCTTACTACGCATTTACTGGATGCACAAAGAGCTCCTCATTCAATGCTAAGCAAAAAGTGAAAAAAAGATGTAGTCTTGTTTCTGAGTGATTGTCAGAGAGCTAAGTGGCCTCGGAGCCAATGGATAGAGCTGGCCGGGATGGGCGATCCTGATTGGACTGAGGAGACAGAACAGCCCCAGGAAAGAAGCAGCTGCAGCCAGTCCCAGAGAGGAGGAGTCCAGCCTTCCCATGGTGGGCACCCTGGTGCCAGGAGGGGCGGGCACGAGAAAAGGCACTAGAATTGTCCCAGCCCCTTGGGAACACCCAATTTTAGCTTTAATGTTAAACGGTGACAGGACCACTCATTTAGATTTTTGCCCTGCTTTTCCTCTTTTTGGGTTGAGAGGGTCAACATCATTGACATTTTTAACTATTTGACCTTCCCTGAAGCTATTTCATTTGACTCACAGTCTATGAGCTCAGTCTTCCCCAGCATCACGTTAACTCCCTCCTTTTTGTGCCCACAGCACCTGGGGGCATCCCTAGCTTTGCCCTCTCTGCCCTGCACCGTGAAGGTTTTGCTCCTCCATAGGCTCTGAGCTCCTTGGAACAAAAGCACATCCCATCCTGAGTCTTCGTACCCAGTACATGGTTACGGAAAAAACGAGTGGATGGTTTGTGAATTCCTCCTTCCCTTGGTCAGGCCTGGGCATATGGCAAGGGGTGCTGGAGACCTTGACTTTGTCACCTGGCCCCTCTGGACTCCATTCTTCACTTGTCCCTTGAGGAGGTCATTAGGACGTAAGCAACCTCTGATAGCTGCGCCAAGAGAGGCAAGCAGAAATTTCACATTCTGTCCTTTAAATGCAGGGGGCAGAAATAAATATAACTGCCAGATGTTGCACTGTTGCTCTGCCTAGGGAAACAGCCTAGAGGATGCATTTCTCTGTAAGACTTCAAGATGCATCCCTGCTCCAGAATTATGTGCTGCTAAGACCCTTAGCTCATTGGATCATACTGGTCCAGCGGGCATGATCCTTCAGCCAAAAGCTTGCTGGAGCCTAAGAGTTTTGAGTGTTCTCAGATCCCTTGGGAGACAGAGATGCCAGAGAGAAATCAGTGGATACCCCCAGCCACAGATCCCTGGTGTCTTGTGTCCACAGATCCACGGCCATCATTTCTGCCAGAGAGTGGGGCAGAAGTTTAAGGATAAGTTATGTTGTCCAGGCGCAGTGGCTCATGCCTGTAATCCTAGCACTTTGGGAGGCCAAGGCAGGGGGATCCCTTGAGCTCAGGAGTTTGAGACCAGCCTGGGTAACATGATGAAACCTTGTCTCTACAAAAAAAAAAAAATACAAAAATTACTGGGGTTTGGTGGAATGCACCTGTAGTCTCAGCTACTTGGAAGGCTGAGGTGTGAAGACCACTTGAACCCGGGAGGTGGAGTTTGCAGTGAGCTGAGATCATGCCACTGCACTCCAGCTCCAGCCTGGGTGATAGAATAAGACGCTGTCTCCACAAAAATAAAAAATAAGTTATGGAGGCAGCTCACAGTGCCAGGGTGGAGGCAGCTCTGAATCCAGCCTCAACCCAACCCTTGCCAAGAAAGGAAGCCCTCTCCCTGTGCCCTTGCTTTCCTGAGTCCAGGGGAGATTAACAAGGTTCCTTATGACTCATTCTGTGAGTCAGACAGGGGAAGAAAAACAAGCACGTCAAAGTCTAACTTTCGGATGTGTAAAGACTTAGCAGTCTGATCTGTGACCAAAATTGTTGATTTGAAGAGCTGGGAAGGAAACCGTGAAGTTCTCTCTCCTTTCATCGTCTGGGGCTGTGCCCTCTGTGGGCTTGCTAAGTAAAGGCTCAGCTGGGAGGAAACAGAATCTGGAGAACGCCCAGCTGCTCCCACGGGAAGCATCAGGGAAGAAGGCAAGGTGTGAATTCTGCCTTCTGCTCTGCTGGGATCCCTTTCACATCTCCTTTGTCTCCAGGCAATAATGGTCCCTGGCTGTTTCCAGGTGTGACTTCTGATCTTGAGTCCTGTCTCCTTGTTTTGTGGTTCTAAATCTTGGCCACACATTGGAATCATCTGGGGAGATTTAAGACATACTCATGCCTGGTTCTGCCTCAGGGGCCTAGGCTTCTAGATCTTTGCAAGCTCCCTGGTGATTCTCACATGCAACCAAGCTTGTGATCATAACTCCTCTGCAACACGTAAACTCTCCATAGAAATTATTTTTGTTATAGTTGCTTATCTCTCATTGTCTGATGACATGCTCTGTCCTAGATCAAAGAATTACATGCTTTGGGAAGATATTTCCATGGGTTGTGAAGCCTTTTTCTATACCCCAAAGTCATACTGCATCAGATATCAGTGCTAAAGATAAACCAGTGATCGTCTATTTAGTCTATTTTAGGCCTGAAAACAGAATAAAGGGCAGACAACAGCCTAATTTTAGTCTAGCTTTTTTTCTCTTCAGTTTTCCCTTTCCATTCTTCTTCCCTAAGGCTCTCAAATACCTTCTCACTCCCTCAATGTTTCCCTACTTATATATTTCTTCCTAGGTTTTTCCTATATTTAATCTATCACATATAATATGTAATATTTAATAATTATTTCTGTAGTATGTAATCTATCATATATAATATGTAATATTTAATCTATCACATTATCTACCATATAGATATTACATATCTGTCATATGTAAACTATCACATGTAATATGTAATATTTAATATATTAAATATTGAATGTAATATGTAATATTTAATATATTAAATATTTAATATAATATGTAATATTTAATATACTAAATATTAAAGTTATTATATATGGTAGATTAAATATAGGAAACACATTTATATATAATATACATATATCATATATGATATAAATTATATGCAATATACTTATGTCATATATAATATATCATATATAATATGTATCATATATTAAATATTAAAATATAGGAAATATATTTATATATAGACATACTAATTTATAGGAAATAATTATATATAACATATTGATGTATATTTTCTATATTTTAATGTATTATATACCTTATATACTTATAAAATATATGACATATATTAAAGTACATTAATATTATATATGATTTAAAAATATATAATATATTTTATATTACATATTATAATATGATATAATATATAATATAATATCATATATTATATTATATGTTATATATTATATTATATTATATATTATATCTTATATATAATATAATATATTATGTTATATCATATATCATATAATATATTATATTATATCATATATCATATATAATATCTTATATTATATTATATCATATATAATATCTTATATTATATTATATCATATATAATATAATATATTATAATATATTATATCACATATAATATAATATATTATAATATATTATATTATATTATATCACATATATTATAATATATTATATTTTATATCATATATAATATAATATATTATAATATATTATATTATATTATATCATATATAATATAATATATTATAATATATTATATTATATTATATCATATATAATATAATATAATATATGATATTATATTATACATTATATATAATATAATATGTGATATTATATTATATAATATAATATATTATACTATATATAATATAATATATATAATATAATATAATATAATAAAATAACATTATATATAATATAATATAATGTTATTATATTATATTATATATAATTATATTTAATATAATTTATAATTATATTAAATATAATTATATATAATATATATTATTTAATATAATTACATAATATATATTATATATAAATATATAATATATATTATGTATAAATATATATAATATATTATATATTATGTATAATATATATTATATATAATTATATACTATATATTATATATAATTATATATAATATATATTATATATAATTATACATTATATATAAAATATAATTATATATAAATATAGAAAAAACATATATAATATATAAAATATAATTATATATTAATATATATAAAATATAATTACATATAATTATATATAATATATAATATAATGTATTATACTATATTATAAATAAGATATAATATAATGCATTATATTATATATAATGTATAATATAATATATTATATTATCTTATATGTAAGATAATATATTATATTATATATAGTATAATATATTATCTTATATATAAGATAATATATTATATTATCTTATATATAAGATAATATAATATATTATATGTAAGATATAATATAATATATTATATTATATATAATGTGTAAGATATATTATATCTTATATATAATATAAGAAATTATATATTATTTATAAAATATATTATATATTATATAAAAATATATTATATATAAATTTATATTATATATAAAATATAATATATTTTATGTATCATATAAATCATAATATATAAAATATATATTTTATATATTATAATTTATATGATACATAAAATATATTGTATATTTTATATATTATATATATTATTTCATATATTATCAAATTTTATACATATTCTATAAAATAAAAATAGATATTTTATATATTGTATAATATATTTATATATCATATATTTTGTACATATTTATATATTTTAAAAATATTTTTCTACTTATACATTTCTTCCTATAACCCAGAAGAAAGTTATGCTGTGATCTTCTGCCAGCAGTTCCAACCTCATGACCCAGAAAACTCCTTCCAGTCTCTCCGTTTTGTAGGGCACCAGTGCTCCAAAACCCTCAGCTCTGGGGCAGCAGCAAGAGCCGGGAGCACTGGTCCTGGGGGGCTTCAGCCCCTTAGGTGGCCAGGGTAGGGCAGAGGTTTTCATCCGTTTTGATCTCGGGACTCCTTTACACTCTTGAAGACCCCGGAGAGCTTTGGTTTATATAGATTACATCTATTGATATTGACTTCATTAGAAATTAAAACTGAGACATTAAAAATATTTATATAATACCTTACTTAAAATAAGAATAACAAACCCCATTCCATATTAACATAGATGATATATTTTCTGGGAAATAATATTTTTAAAAAATGCAATGTGAAGAGTGGCATTGTTTTACATATCTGCAAATGTCTTTTATGTCTGGTTTGATAGAAGCTGACTGGATTCTTACATCTTCTCCTGTATTCAATCTCCAGTGATTTATGCAGCTGCCTCTGGAAAACGACACTGTAAATTGATGACAGAATGAGAATAAAAAAGACACACAGTATCTTAGTATTATGAAAATTGTTTTGATCTCTCAGACCCCTTAAAGGATCTCAGGGACCCCTGTGGGTATCTGAGCCACCCCTAGAGAACTATTGGTATTGACAATCGAGCATGGTCCACAAAGTCAGTGTGGGGAGGATGATTAAGCAGTGCGCGGTGCCAGGGATAGGCAAAAAATTGGTACCTGTGTGTAGATCCCAGAGGACTCACAAAATGAGAAAACAGAAAATAAAAATGGATTTGACCGAGTATGGTAATAATTGCTAATGTCACAAATATGTCTTTCTCACCCATTATTAAGTTTCTGTGCAGTATACTCTATTTCGGGTGAACTCGGTTGTGATACTTATTTGATTAGAATCAGGAACTGCATACACATTGGCACAGCGAGTTTGTTGCAGCTGGAGCCCTGAGGAGCCATTCCGGAAACTCTGGTGTCCCAGCCCTGCCACTCTTGATGTAATCTTGGGGAGTGGATATGAACAGTTTTAGTTTACAGTTTCCATATCATAATAGATTAAGTAGTTGATTTCCAAAACCTCTTCTAGTTTTAACATTGTCTGTTTGAAACTTTTTTTTAAAAGGAGAGAAAGGTCATGGTATTCTTGAAAAGTTTCAGTTGAATTGAAAAAGTAAATACTCAGAAAAATAAGAAGGAAATAAAACTGAACATTAACCAAATTCCGGGTAGAAGGTCACTTTTAAGACATTGCAAAACATTTCTAAAAATTTTAAAACACTATCAAGAAGAAAGTAAAATTCACCCACTGTATTTTGGTGTATTTCCTTCTGAGCATACTTTCCCAGGTCACACAGTACACAGAATCTAATATTCTGATTCTTTAGGAAAACATGTTTACTAAATATTTACATAAAGAGTCCCCCCAGCTTTATAGTTGACAGTTAAAAATTTTATGTATTTAAGTTGTACAGCTTAAAGATTGTAAATATGTATTATATCATCAGAAATTCATCACAACTAAATGGAAAATTCTTTACAATTTCCATTTAAATGCATAAAATTCAACTGTATGAAAATATTCAATTTAATGATTCCTTTTTTTTGTATTTGAGAAGTTGTATTAGGGTTCTAGAATTATGAATGATTTTGTTTCCATTTCGTTTTCATTGTCCTATTTTCTCCAGTGTGGTTCAATGTTACTCTTATTAAAAATCATTTTAAGAACACACTTTTTAAAAAATGACAGAGCTATTGACTGTACTTACCAAGATGTCACATTCTTCTCTTCGAAGAGTTGCAATGCAGATTTTTCTTGACTTTCGTCAGAACCTCAGTCTTCACAGGGCTGCAGTCCCAAGGGTGTGGCTAGAATTCCAAATACAACCATCATCCATCTAATCCTACCTGTTGGTGATTCATGCTGCCTTCACAAAGGATCCCATCCCCATTCAGATAGCAAGCAACTTGTCACTTCCCCACAACACAGCTTCCAACATGCAACAACTTTCCTGGAATTCACTTTTCCTGCTTCTGTGCTCCTCCCAATTCCAGAAAGATAGTGCAGAAATCACTCTCCCGCACGGCACCATTAAACAGAGCCCTAGAGAAAACAGCAAAATCCAGCAGGAAGCAGAGAAGCCCAGAGACCTGGTCCTTCTTCCACAAGTCTCTGACAGGGTGCCCTGTTCTCAGGAACTTTAGGTCTGCCTCTCTGAGGAGGAGAGGGTGAGCTGAGTTGCGGAAAAACAAACACATCATGGAACTGAGTACCCTAAGCAATTGAGATTTATTTGTTAAAATAGAAAACAGAAGGTACATGAAGGTGAGGACAGAACCAAGTGCCCCAGCCCACATTATGGGAAGAGCACCAAATCTGGTCACACCTATTTCCAATGAGCGGGTTCTTTGGTTTGTTTCCCCTGTCCACGAGTCTTGCAACCCTGTAATTGTCTAGGTGGAACTTGGATGTCTTTACCTTTTAGTGGGAAAATGCTCTACTGCACACATGTTCATTTCCTAGGGATGCCATAACAAAGTACCATGAACTGGGTGGCTTAGAAGAACAGAAATGTGTCAGGGTGCAGTGGTTCACACCTGTAATCCCAGCATTTTGGGAGGCCGAGGTGGGCGGATCACAAGGTCAGGAGATCGAGGCCATCCTGGCTAACATGGTGAAACTCCATCTCTACTAAAAATACAAAAAAAAAAAAAAAAAAATTAGCCAGGCGTGGTGGCTGGTGCCTGTAGTCCCAGGTACTTGGGAGGCTGAGGCAGGAGAATGGCATGAATCCGGGAGGCAGAGCTTGCAGTGAGCCGAGATCGTGCCACTGCACTCCAGCCTTGGCGATAGAGTGAGACTCCATTTCAAAAAAAAAAGAATGACAGAAATTGATTGTCTCACAGTTACAGAAGCCAGAAGTCTGAAATCAAGGTGTTCGCAAAGCCATTCTTCCTCTGAAGGCACTGGGGAAGCATCTTTTTCAGGCCTTACTCCTGGCTTCTGGTAGCCTAAAGCAGGGGTCCCCAAACCCTGGGCCACAGACCAGTACCAGGCCACACAGCAGTGGGCGAGCAAGCAAAGCTTCATCTGTATTTACATCCACTCTCCATCGCTCGCATCACCGCTCTGCCTCCTGTCAGATCAGTGGCAGCATTCAGTTCTCTCGGGAGTGCCAACTTTATTGTGAACTGCGCATTCTAGGGATCTAGGTTGCATGCTCCTTATGAGAATCTAAGGCCTGATGATCTCTCACTTTCTCCCATCACCCCCAGATGGGACTGCCTAGTTGCAGGAAAACAAGCTCAGGTCTCCCACTGATTCTACATTATGGTGAGTTATATAATTATTTCATTACATATTACAATGTAGTAGTAATAGAAATAAAGTGCACAATAAATGTAATGCTCTTGAATCATCCTGAAACTATTCACTCCCCCTCCCCCACCCACAGTCATGGAAAAATTGTTTTCCATGAAACTGGTCCCTGGTGCCAAAAAGGTTGGGCACTGCTGGCCAAAGCATTCCTTGGCTTGTGGATGGCCGTCTTCTTCCTGTGCTTCTTCATGTTGTATTCCTCCTCGGCATGTCTGCCTGTGTCCAAAATTCCCCTCTTTAAAAGGACACTGGTCATTTTAGATTAAGGTCCACCCTAGTCACCTCATTTCAGGTTGATTACCTCTAAGAAGACCCTGTTTCTGAAGAGATGTCACCAGAATGTAATCATTCTGAAGTACTGCGGGTTAGGACTTCAATGTCATTTTTAGGGAGGAAAATTGAGCCCGTAACAGAACATAAGCCTTAGCAACCGGAGATGGAACTCATAGCTGAGCCACCATTTCTTAAACCCCTATTTTTTTCAGAGGAATTAAAAAGTCTGGGATAAGTGATATTTCTCTGGAAAGCAAATTTTTCCTCGCTGTAATATAACCTGCAGTGGTAGGTTTATCTCTGAATTACAAGCATTTCTTAGCCAAAAATTGTATTGGGCATTGCAAGTGTGACCCAGTATGGGCTGCAGAAAGATTTCGAGGTGTGAACATTTTTCACTTGCAGCTGGCAAATTTTTCCTCTCTGAGCCTGAGCAAAGATGGTGCTTTCGGATGGGGCAAGCCTGTGCTTGCAAGGCAGCCATGCACGCTGCTTGGGAGAAGACAACTCCAGGCAGTGCATCTTCTGTCCCTGGTCTCTGACCACCGATACCAGCAAGACCTGCCTGGGTCATGGCTGTCCCTCCCAGCGGGGCTGTGACTGCATGAAGCAATGACAGTGATGCTCAAGCTCTTTTGTCGATGGGGGACAGTGACCTGAATCCTTACCATGTGTTTGGAAAGTGATTGGGTGGTGAACATAGCACTGTATTTGTGGCATCTATTTCAGTCTAAGTGGGTCTAACTAGCGACTGAAGGGCACTGAACATCAGATTAAAATAACATTTCTGTGTGGCTGGGAAGCCCTCATTTGATTTTCTGCTGTGAAGTGACTACTAAGGACCTGTTACTTCTTTCAGACCAAAACTCTACAAATAAAACACTATTTTAATCTTGTGCTTTATTTTTTCTGTGTTAAGAGTAATGCATGCTCAATATAGAAAGTGTGAGAGGTGTACTATTCCTTATTTTCATCAACATTTCTATCATTAAATAATATCAAGTATGGAAAGCATAAAATAGAAAAGGGAAAGGAATGTGATATTCATTAGTGCCTCCTATGTGCATGGATGCCATACTAATGTTGTCACATTTTATCCTTACAAAATTCATGTAATCTGTGTGCATTGTACTCATTTTTTGATGAGTAAAAAAAGCCCCAGGGAAGTTTGGCTGAAGACTTGCCCCCCCACACATGGTGATGATCTTCCAACATCCAGTTCCAAGCTCATTTCTCCTAGGAACTCTTCCCTGGTAAACTCTGTACCATGGTTTGCCCTTCCCAGGAACCCTGTGTCTCCATATGCACCATATCTACATGACTGATGTATAGTTTACATGACTTTTCTATGCTGTTTTAAGCTATTTATGCCTAGTGTTCCATTATTAAAACGCTAAGCTTTTGGGAGTTATTTATATCTTACCGCTCAAGGTCATCACCAAGGTCTGATTTTTCAGAAAACAAAAATTGCAACCTCCGGCATAAATGGGTTAATACATTTATTCATGTCCCCACCTCAATTGAAAATTTTCAGAGAAGGAATACAGCATCTATTTCACGATGCCATAAATATAGCAAGATATTAAATAAATGTTGAAAAATTGACCACTGACTGTACCTTAGAGATGCTTATCTTGGAGCATGTATGTCAGATTTCTCTGCATTTGGATTGAGGTGTTACAGCCATTTAATGAATACATGTCCTGACCTTCCTGGTCATGAATTTCCTTCCCCAATAGCAGGCTCAGTTTGCCAATGTTTTTTTTTGAGGGGGTCTTCTCTACTTCCTAGGAAAGCTAGAGTAGTTTGGGGCCATGTGAATTTTTCTTAAATAGATGTATATTCATAACATCTATTTCTGTATATTCTGTATTTTCTGCATATTCTGCATATTCTGTATTTTCATTGTGTTCCAAATGGACAGGTGAATGGAGGAAACCTCCTCTTTGGCAGAAGTTGGGGCATTCTGGAATGAGGCAAACTGGGCTTTGCTTCCTGGCGCCATCTTTATTAGAAGTGCAGGGGGCATACTATGCAGCCATAAAAAGGGACAAGATCATGTCCTTTGCAGGCACATGGATGGAGCTGAAAGCCGTCATCCTCAGCAAACTAATACAGGAACAGAAAACCAAACACCACATGTTCTCACTCATAAGTTGGGGCTTGAACAATGAGAACACATGGACACAGGGAGAAGAACAAAAACACACCGGGGCCTGTTGGGGGGTGGGAGATGAGGGGAGAGAACTTAGATGACAGGTTAAAAGGTGCAGCAAACCACCATGGCACACATATACCATGTAACAAACCTGCAAGTTCTGCACATGTATCCGGGAACATAAAGTAAAATTTAAAAAAAAGAAGTGTGGGGACAGTACAACAAGCATGCTCCTCCATTATCAGGGGGTCCTCGAAGGCAAAAGCTGCACCCCATTTGTCTCTGTGTTCCCAGAGCCTATGAAGGTGCCTGGCACATGGAGGTATTCAATAACTACTTGGTGAATACATGAATGAATAAATGAGATTAATAAAAAAAATTCTTCCTGAAGTATTGTCCCTAGGTCCAGGGTCTAGGGAGAGTGTTTATTATGTGAACCTTACCTGCCCCCACCTTGATTTCATCCTCTGGGCCTGTGCTAATTTGCTTGACTAGTTTAACTGTCAAACGTGCTGGCTGTAGGAGATTTAAGTCCAGGAAAGAGCACAGATCCCTTCTCTAGTGGTATTTTATTTTCTCTGTTCTTTTGCCCTGAAGTTCCATTCAAGCTTAATTTAGTCAGTATTAATGTGTATTTGTTGAATGACTCAATGCATAATTGCAGTTATCCATTAGAGACTCTTGATTACAGTTTTATATCCCAAGGAATGCAGCAACTTTGGAAAAGTTCAGAGTACAAGCAAAAGATAAACGCCTCCTCCCCACATCCTTCCTTCAGTCCATATCCAAAGAAGAATGGGAAAAATTGCAAGCCTTTCCCCACCCGTATCCTCATTATTCCCTTACATTTCTCTGTCCCACCCACTCCTGGGCAGACAAATATCAAAGAACTGGAATTTGCGAATCCATCAATGCTTCATTTGTTTCCCATCTGTTTCCTAGATATGTCGGAGCTATTAGACTTTTTAAAATGTGCGCCTTTCAACACCAGGCATGAGTGACAGCATCAGATAAAGCAATTGTAACTTTCTTCTTTCATGCTGCATCTGTCCCACTACTGGATACAGTTGATTTACCTGTAGTAAAAGGGACAGTGACCAGAAAAGAGGATTACAGTACATTCAGAGGCAACCAAGGGAGGAAAATAGACCAAGTGCCAAGAGGGTATTAAATAGTAGAGCTATCTGCAGAAGCAGGATAAGCAGAGAGAGGAAAAAACAACAACAACAACAAAAAACTCTTTCAGGGACGATTGCTATGCTTCATAAATCTGGAATTTTATCAGAAGCTTGGCAATTGATTTTCTATTTTAGGTAATTTAATAGGTAGACAAAGTTTAATGGGTTTTGTTTATAATTTGTTCAGGGCATCCCTGAAAGGCTGTTTCTATTGGCAAAGTCATTCTTTCTG
This sequence comes from Pan troglodytes, assembly GCF_028858775.2. Taxonomy (NCBI): domain Eukaryota; kingdom Metazoa; phylum Chordata; class Mammalia; order Primates; family Hominidae; genus Pan; species Pan troglodytes. The sequence goes on from NC_072405.2 coordinate 38,035,849, forward strand.
ACTTTGGAAGCTATAGAAAACTCATCTTCTTAATTCCTCTCATACGATTGTATACAGAGTACGGGTGCAGTGGAGTGTTGAAGGTGAAGGTGCATATAAAACTACAGAACATGGGAATTTTTTTTCTTTCCTTCTTTTTTTTTTTTTTTTTTTTTTTTTTAGACAGAGTTTTGCTTTCATTGCCCGGGCTGGAGTGCAATGGTGCCATCTCAGCTCACTGCAACCTCCTTCTGGTTTCAAGCAATTCTCCTTCCTCAGCCTCCCCAGTAGCTGGGATTACAGGCTCATGCCACTACACCTAGCAAATTTTTGTATTTTTAGTAGAGACAGGGTTTCACCATGTTGGTCAGGCTGGTCTCGAACTCCTGACCTCAGGTAATCCACCCGCCTCGGCCTCCCAAAGTGCTGGGATTACAGATGTGAGCCACGCACCCAGCCAGGAAATTTCTTCAAACACAGATTTCCTTGAAAATCTGGAGAAGACATAATTTAAAAATTAAACCAACATCGATTCATCATGTAATATAATGGGCATTTTTGGCATGAATTTCAAAGATAAACATGAGATGTCACAAAATTGTCACACTAGGTGGCAGCTGCTTCCTATCAGCAGATCCCTTTTTTCCTCCACCCTGAGGGTCCCCTCTGTTTTTGACAGAGAGAGAAAAGAAGCCTCTGCATATGCATTTGTACATGGTCGAGAGACTGACTTTGAAATCCTCACTCTCTGTAATTACAAGTTCTACTGTGGAATTTCAAAGGCATCATTACTTGAGTCCTGCCTTACTTTTTTTTTTTTTTTTTCACTGTTTCTTTTTTCTGGCTAATTTTCCAAGCCTGTGACTCTGCTGGTCTTCAGAGAAAGTTAATCAAACAAGCAATAAAATCAAACGTGTGGTACATGACTCATTCCTTCTCCCATTCTCCCACATTTTATGCCACTCCCCAAAGGACTGCATCCTCTGGAGTGAGTCATGGGTGGTGGGTCTGAGAAATGATGATGACCCAGCCCAAGATGAGACTGGAGAAATCTGGAGAATAGATCCTAAGCTGGTGGTGGTGAGAATTGGGAAAAGATCAAAATTCAATTTGTAGCATCTTTGTGAATGAATCATAAAAAGGTTGAACTAAAAGTACTTGGAAAAGTTGGATATGATTTACATTGCCTAAGGTAAAGAACTGGAAAGTTTTCTTCCCCTCTTTAGCCTTGATAACTGGTATGGTTTGAATATTTGTACACTCCAAAATTCAGGTTGAAATTTAATTCCTAATGTGGTAGTATTGAGAGGTGGGGCATTTAAGAGGTGATTGGGTCATGAGGGGTCTGCCGTCATGAATGGGTTAATCCATTTATGAGGTTAATGGATTAATAGGTTATCATAGAAGTGGGACTTGTAGCATTATAGGAAAAGGAAGAGAGACCTGAGCTAGCATGCTCAGCCCTTCACCATGTGATGCCCTGGGCTGCCTTGGGACTCTGCAGAGGGTCCTACCAGCAAGAAGGCCCTCACTCGAGTGGCCCCTAGCACCTTGGTCTTTTCTGTCTCCATAACTGTAAGAAATAAATTCTTTTCTTTATAAATTATCCAGTTTCAGGCATTCGGTGGTAATCAATAGAAAATGGACTAAGAGACTAATGAATGTGGAAAGTGAAAAATATGTCTTGAGTTTAAATCCTGCTCCTGTCACTTGCTACCTATAACCAGGGAAAATTACTTAATCTCTCTGATCATCCATATGCTCGTTTGCAAGGCAAGGATAACATACTATCTTTAGGTGAGGGGTTAAAGCCAGGACTGATGAACCATCACACCTATAATATTCATTAATTTACTGTTTTAGCCCATTTTCTTGTGCTGTAACAGAATCCCACAGTCTGGGTAATTTGTAAAGAACAGAGATTTATTTGGCTCCCAGTTCTAAAGACTGGGAAATCCAAAAGCATGGTGCCAAATCTGGCAAAGGTCATCTCATGACAGAAAGGCAAATAAGCACACGAGACAGAGTTAGGAAACTGGGGAACTCATCCTTTTGTTAGGAGCCCACTCCTTCAATAACTAACCAGGGGTGTCCAATCTTTTGGCTTCCTTGAGTCATATTAGAAGAAGAATTGTTTTGGGCCACACAAAAAATACACTAACACTAACGACAGCTGGTGAGCTAAAAAAAAAAAATCACAAAAAAACTCATGTTTTTAGAAAGCATATGAATTTGTGTTGGGCTGCATGTGGCCAGTGGGCCACAGGTAGGAAATGCTGCATAACCCACTTCCATGATACAACATTAATCCATTCATGACCTAATCACCTCTTGAAGTTCTCATCTCTCAACACTGCTGCATTGGTAATTAAGTTTCCAGTACATAAGCTTTGGAGGACACATTCAAACCACAGCATTTACTTTTCATTAGTTATCTATTTCCGTGTACCCTTAAGACATAGTGGGTTCCAACAACAAACATTTATTATCTTTGGGTCAGGAACCTGGGTACAATGTAGCTGGGTCTTGGGACTCTGCAGACAACCTCTATCAGCAAAAAGACCCTCACTAAAGACAGCTCAGGGTCTTTCCCAAGACTGCAATGAAGGTATTGGCCAAGGCTGGAGTCTCATCTGAAGGCTCAACTGAAGGAGGATCTCCTTTTAAGCTCACTCACATGATTGCTAGATGGCCTCATTTCCTCACTGTCTATTGATGAGCGCAATTAGTTCCTTGTCATGTGGGCCTCTCTATAGGGAAGTTCACAACATGGAAGCTGGCTTCCTTCAGAATGCTGAATAAAGGAGAAAGAGAAGGCACGCACAATGAAGGCACAGACTTTTTGTAACCTAGCCTTGAAAGCATAGTTCATTACTTTTGTCATACTCTATTCATTAGATGAACGTCACAATATTCAACCCACATTCAAGATGAGGGGATTTATACAAGGGCATGAATACCAAGAGAAAGGGATCCCTAGGGGCTATCTTAGAAGCTGCCTACCACACTCCTGCATTCAACAGATGCTTATCAGTAGTCTACTGCTTTCCAGGCATTGTTCTAAGTGGTTCACCAAATAAAAGTTTTTAAAAATGAGACATGGTACCTGCCTCATGAAGCTTATAAAACAAGAGAAGGTAGGCATGAGTTCATGTGAAAATGCAACTCACCATGCTAGGAAACACAGCACAGGGATTTGGCCAAGTCAACAGTCAGTAAATACTTTTCTGAAAAAGTGACACCTGAGCCAAGGTCTTTTGGAAATCTAGGAAAAGAAGGGAGAGAAAAATCATTCCAGGTTGAGATAATAGCATATGCAAAGGTCCCAATTGGGTATGACATTTAAAAAGTTTTAATCCCAAAGTAATTTATGACATTGGACCAACTTGGAAAAGATATTTACTTTAGATGCCTATTAATTTCACTTCAGTCAATAAGCAATACAACTCAGAAGGCATTTTGTCTCTGACTTGCCTCAAGGGCTATGTATGCAACTAAAAAGAGAGAATTTTACAGCAGTGCTTTAGTGGACATTTGAATACTGTTGGATGTACTTAAAATGCAGGTTCTGATTTGGTAGATCTCAGACTTATGCATCAGCATCAACTGGAAGCTTGGTAGAAATGTAGAATCTCAGAGCCCAGCCTAGAGCTCTAGAACAGGTGAGCACTTGAATCACCTGGAAGATCTGGGCTCCATCCCAAAAGATGCTGCTTCAGTTGCCTTGGGTTGAGCTAAAAAATTTGCATTTCTAACAAGTTCCCAGGAGATGTTTCTGCTGCCACCATCCTTTGAGTAATGCCATTCTATGTCCCCAGAGATCAAACTCAGAATATTCCAGAAAAGACCTTGAAAGGTTGTCCCGACTGGGGTAAATGTTAAGGAAAGATCCTTTGCTGGGAGGAAAAAAGATGCTCTCAACTTGTTTTCTCTGAAGGAGAGAGTAAGGAAGAGCTGGAGAGAGGGAGTCTACACCCTGCTGACCGCCCAAGGATACACAGTTAGTGCTTTTTTTTTTTCAGGGGTCTTCCAGGGACTATTAGGAACATCTGTGAATTAGAAGCTGCATTAGTGGGTTCTTATACTGCTAATAAAGATATACCCAAAACTGGGTAATTTATAAAGAAAAAGAGCTTTAATGGACTCACAGTTCCACATGTCTGGGGAGGCCTCACAATCATGGTGGAAGGCAAAGGAGTAGGAAAGGCCTCTTACATGGTGGCAGGCAAGACAGTATGTGTAGGGGAACTGCCCTTTATAAAACCATCAGGTCTCATGAGACTTATTCACCATCATGAGAACAGCATGGAAAAAGCCTGCCCTCATGATTCTATTACCTCCCACTGGGTCTCTCCCATGACATGTGGAGATTATGGGAGCTATAATTCAAGATGAGATTTGGGTGGGGACACAGCGAAACCATCAGCAGCCAAAACACATTTTTACTGTTACAACTACATTTCTTGCAGACACATTTTAACTCAAATAGTAATTTTCATTTCTTGGCATATCTACATGTCCCTGGGAGACCTTCAGGACATAGGTAATATGGTGTTGAGGTCAGAGAATTGGACTTAGACTCAAAAGACCAAGGAGTGGTCCTCAGCTCTACACTCCTCTGCATGTGAGGCTCCGGTTAAGACATTAACCCTTCAACACCAATTTTCTCACCTGGACAAGGAGAATAATACCAGCTTCAACCATCAGACAGGAATGCTGTAGGGATCCAAGCAAGAATGTCTTTTCCCTTTCTCTTCTCTCCACCGCCATCCTTCCCTCTCTCTTTCCTTTGTCTTCTCCTGTCTCAGCCTTCCATTTCCTTCCCTGGAGTCAATGGGGTGTCAGCAGGGCAGCCATGTGAGAAGGTAGTCTCATGCAAAGTAATAGAGTCCCCCACCAGGAGACTCTCCTAGCAGTGGAGTGGTCTGGATCAGAGTGTCTGAAAAAGCCTGAGAAAGGTGAGGAGGAAACCCACATACAATGTAGGTTGGCTGTGGTCCCAACCACAGGAAATTGGCTACATAGAGGGAGATGGGTCAAATAAATATATTAAAGACAATGGGAGCCAGGCCTTCACTGTTGAAGAAGGGAATTACCAACATGGAAAGAGAGAAAATTAGAATAGATCCAGTAATGTTAAATTAGAGTTGTTTTTAGATAGACGTAGAAACAAATATAGATGTAAACGCAAGGGTGTGTGTGTGTGTGTGTGTGTGTGTTCTCCACCTCTGTCCACTGAGAGATCCTAGGATCAGCAACCCCCCAGTAGCACTGAGAACACTTAACACCCCATGTTGATGCCCAAATACCATGTTTCATTAAAGGAATTCAGTGCTCCTTGGATAAATAGATGATTCCATAGCTGGGGCAGAGAGAGTACAAGATGTGCCCTGCTGTACCAGAAATTAAGGGTGTGTTCTAAGAATGATGACAATACTGGCACCAGCTTGAAGAAACCCCACACTGACCATATTTGAGGCAATTTGACCATGAATAATGGTAGTAGCAAATTATAACCTATTGACTAAAAGAAGAAACCATGAGTCAAGAAAGATATGAATCCATGAATACTGGTTTGATGAGAAATGGGTAGTTACATTGTCTCAAATGTCCCCTCTACAAAATATTTAAGAATTATAAGGACAAAAAGAGTAAGACTACAGTGGAGAAGCCTGGCAGACACCACCCTAATCAACTTATCCTAATGAATAGCATCCAAAACGGAGTAAATTGAAATGACGTGCCATCAAATAGTGTGCACTGAGAAGATCACAGCATCACTGCTGGGATATCCTACTCAAAGATGCATCACATGAATCTATCCGCAAAGAAATAACCCTCTTCTCCAACAGTGAGAGCTTGTGAAAGAACATTCTGCAAAATAACTGATCTGAAATCTCCAGAAGTGTCAAGGTCATGAAGGAAAGTCCAAGGAGCTCTTCCAGACTGAAGAAGATTCAGGAGACATGATAATTAACTGCCATGTGTGATCCTGGACTACTGTATCTTTTCACTATAAATGACATTATGGGAAGATTGGAAAACCTTGAATGAGGTCTGAGGATTAGATGGTGGTAATGTATCAATGTTGATTTCTAGACTTTGGTGGTTATATTGTGGTTATGTAGGAGAATATCCTTGTTTGTAGGAAATACTAGTGCTCAGGGTTGATGAGAAATCATGTTGACAACTTACTCATAAGTGGTCTGGGGAAAAAGATTCCTTGTTCTGTATTTGTAATTTATCTGTAAGTTTGAGATGCTTCCAAAAAAAGAAAAAAACCCAAACAATGATGCACATCTAGGTGTCCTAAGAGATACAAAACAATTTACAAAGGACAGATGGGATGACGTCATCCCCTGCTCTTCCATCTGCTGTTTGCTCTGTGTGAAGCCATCACCACACCCTTCCACTTCTACTTTCAGATTGTGTCTGTGTTCTGACTCCTTTATCCCTTTCAATATCATCCCTTGGTTTAGGTTCTCACAGTCACTCAACAAAGCCAAGACAACAGCCTCCAAGCTCTTCCTTCTGCCTTTAGTGTCATCTTCTCCTTCTGTCTCTTCCACCCTGCCCCCAACCACCTGGCCTTCTCCCCATACTGTTGGCCGAGTGACTTTTCTAAAACCCACATCTGGTCATGTCACTGTCCTGCTTAAAGTCCTTAAGCCTAGTCTCCCCAATGCCCATAATGAAGTCCCAACTCCTTAAACATCTCATATTCTGGTAGTAGCCTGTCCTTCAGCTACTTCTTTTTTGTTCTTTGTTTATCTTTTTTTATTGATACAAATATGTGTACACATTTATGAGGGTACATATGTATTTTGTTAGATGCATAGTGTTTGCAATCTCCAAGTCATGGTATCTAGGATGTCCATCACCTTGAGAACTTATCTCTTTTTGCATGTGTTGGGGCCACTAAAAATCCTCTCTTCTAGCTATTTGAAATATACAATTCATTGTTGTTAACTGTAGTCACCCTACTCTAGTATTGAACATTAGAACTTTTTCCTTTTATATAACTGTATGTACCCATTAACCATTTTATCTTCATTCCTCACCCATCCACACACTATTCCCAGTGTCAAGTATCTATCATTTCACTCTCCACTTCAATGAGATCAACTTTTTTTAGCTCCCTCGTATATGAGTGAGAACACACAAAATTTGTCTTTCTGTGTCTGGCTTATTTCACTTAACATAATTTCCTCAATTTCCATTAATGTTGTTGCAAATGACAGGATTTCATTCTTTTTCGTGGTTGAATAGTATTCCATTGTGTATATATACCACATTTTCCTTATCTTTTCATCCACTAAAGGACTCTCAGGTTGAATCCATATCTTGGCTACTGAGAATAATGCTGCAATGAACATGGAAGTACAGGTATCCATGATTTATTTTCCTTTGCCTAAATACTCTAGTGGATTGCAGGATCAAATGGTGGTTCTATTTGAAGTATTTTGAGAAGTCTCCATACTTTTTTCCATGATGGCTATACTAATTTACATTCCCATTAATAGTGTATAAAAGTTTTCTCTACATCCTTGCTAGCATCTGTTATTTTCTGTCTTTTTATTTATAGCCTGTCTAACTGGGATAAGACAATATGTCATTGCGGTTTTGATTTCATTTTCCTGGTGATTAGTGATGTTGAGCATTTTTTCTTTTCTTTTCTTTTCTTTTCTTTTTTTTTTTTTTTGAGATGGAGTCTCGCTCTGTTGCCCAGGCTGGAGTGCAGTGGCACGATCTCGGCTTACTGCAACTCCACCGCCTAGGTTCACACCATTCTCCTGCCTCAGCCTCCTGAGTAGCTGGGACTACAGGCGCCTGCCGCCACGCCCGGTAAATTTTTTGCATTTTTAGTAGAAACGGGGTTTCACCGTGTTAGCCAAGATGGTCTCGATCTCCTGACCTTATGATCTGCCTGCCTCGGCCTCCCAAAGTGCCCAGCTGAGCACAGGCATGAGCCATCGTGCCCAGCAGAGCATGTTTTCATATACCTATTGGCCATTTGTATGTCTTCTTTTGAGAACTATCTATTCATATCTTTTGCCTACTTTTTAATGGGATTTTTTTTTAACTGTTGAGTTGTTTGAATTCCTTGTATATTCTGGATATTAGTCCCTTGTCAGATGAATAGCTTGCCAGCATTTTCTCACATTCTGCAGATTCCACTCTGTTGATTGTTTCATTTGCTGTGCAGAAGCCTTTTATTTTAACATAGTCCTTATTTTGTTTTGGTTTTGTTGCCTGTGCCTTTGTGGTCTAGCCATAAATCCTTTAGCTTCTTCTATTTCTACAACCTCCTTTCCTGGTGGCTAGGGCAACACTGAACCACTCGCTTTCCCATAAGCCCACTGGTACCTTCCAGCTTCCAGGCCTCAGTAATGCTATTTGCTCAGCTTTCTTCTTCCTGAAAGACTCCTGCTCATTCTTTCAGATTCAGCTCAGATATCATTTGCTCTCTGAAGTCTTCCCTGATCCCCACTGCCCTACCCCAGGCAAAGCGAACAACTCCTTTTTTCATGTTACAGTAACTCTTCGTAGAAATCTCTCTCCTAATAGCTATCATTGTAATGCCATTGTTTGCTTTCTTGCAGTTGACCCTCTCCAGATTTTGAGCTCTTTAAGGGCAGAGACTGTGTTCTAACATGGTTGAAACCAACACAGTGCCTGGCACCACGTTGTTACTCAATAAATGCCTGTTGAATGACTGAAATGATGATTTGGCTGTGCCACGCTGTTTGGCTTTTGGTGGCATTGATGTTGCCATTCCTCTCTCCTGCTGGAATAGAAAGGCCCTTCAGTAGCTGGAGGAAAATTTGATGAGTCTGAGACATGCATAGTTATAGTTAAATAAGTTTTGCCCATCAATACTAAGGTATGCTTTCCTTTCTTTTCTGTTCAGTCCTGAAGCACTTAGAAAGTGCATGCCCTTTTTATCTTTTCCCCATATTAAGAAAGATTCTGATAAATCTTTCTAGTTCCTCACTCTCTATAGAATGGGGGAGGCTGTTTTACTGGAGTCCCAGGTGGGCTTCCAGAGTGTGGACGAGTGGAATGGATGGTACAAGCTGGAGTGGTCACTATTTATCTCTATCAGTGGGGGATGCCAGGACTCGGAATGAGCAAAGGTAGAAGCTGCTCAGGAGGGCAAAGCCCAAAATGCTAATTGGAGAACCAGGTCCTGCATGAAACCTGGTGGAAGCCAGAGTCAGGCATCAGAGTCCAGTAGGCGCCTAGAGATTGGAGGGAGAGAGGGAGATGAGGCTGAGCATCATTAGGGCAGAGGGAGGTGGCATCATGAAGGGTTAGCCTCAGATGCTGCTACCATATGGCCCTGACATTTCATTTGAGAGCTAGCAGGGGTGCAGGGGGTGCAAGGGTGAGTTAGTGGATTCCTTTAGAGGGTCCAGAGTGAGTCGTGGCACTGAACCATGAGTGATCAGTAGCACTTCTTATATTATCACAAATACTTATTTTTCATTTGTGCTATGGCCTTTCTGCCTTTTGTGGTATTCCAGGTATCAGAGAGATACATCTATAGGGGAGAACCTAATGTTATTCTTGTACTAGGATAGTCATGTGTGCTTGGAACTGGATGGTAAAGCCCTGCCGAACCCTGTTGGGCCCTGCTAAACAAGGCAAAAATATATCGCCCAAGGCATCAAGTCTCAACCCCTGGGGGATCTCCAAATATTCCAAGTTAAACTAATTTTAAAGTTTTTCTAATAAAAATTATGCAATATATCTGTCTTTAAACTAGTCCAAAAGAAATTAGGGAATGAATCATCCCATTTAGAAAAAAAATTCATAATAGAATATTCTTTTATAAAGCAAGCTGCCCACATGTATTTAAAAAGAGTTGGGAGGTAGGAAAATTCTAACAAGTACACGAATGACTAGGAGCACATCTATAGAAGTCAATTCCACCATCCCACATGTCCGGGACAGATGAGCCACTCTCACGAAATCACACGGTTCAACAACTGAAGCTCACAGGGTTGGAAAAACATTGACTCCAAGCTTGTGATTCACAAGTACAATTTGAACATTTTTGTAAATCCTCATTTTTTTCATTAATTCAGTATTTACTGAGCATCCACTACTTAGCTTGATCCTGACGCTATAACTGGGAACTAGGTGACAATAATCTTTACTGCTATCAAATGTTATTCTAGTAAAGAAGATAGACAATGTACAAATAGACAAGTAATTTTTAAAGTTGCAAATTATGATACGTGCTGTGAAGGCAGCAGCCAAGTAGCTGAGATTGTGTGTTGAGAGAACAGAGTGGGGAGAGAAGTTGGGAGGTACTGCTTTAGATGGAGAGGCTGGGAAGGCCTCTCTCAGAGGTAGCTTTGAGTTGAAACAAGCTCACTGTTAAAGAGCCAGATGATGCACAAGAGAATTCCAGGCAGCGTGAATATCACGCACACGGCCTTGGGTAGGAGGAAGACTTGGCCAGTTTAAAGGATGAAAGGAAACAGAAGAGAGTGTGCCTGGAACTTAGAGAAGGTGTCATGACATGTGGTTGAATTGACAGGCCGGAAGAAGATCATGCAGGACCTTGGAGTTCATTCTAAAGGAAATGGGGAGCCACTGAAGAGTTCAAAGCAAATGAGTGCTCTGATTCAATTTATATTTAACAAAGAGACTTTTGATGGCTGCGGAGTCAAGTTGGAAATGGGTAAACCATGTACATGCTGTACCAGTTGTCTAACAAGCAATAATAATGGTCTGGATAAAGATGGAGTGAAGTGGATGGATGTGAGATATATTTTGGAAATAGAATTGACAAAGTCTGCTTTGGGTTAGATGTGAGCTTAAAGGAAAGAAAAAATTAAGAATGACTTCTGGGCTTCTAGATGCACAGCCAGCTGGTGCCATTTTCCAAGGTGGGGAAGATGTGCAGAAACACCAGCTTTGAAAATTGGTATACAGGGAAAATCAGGAACTCATATTGATGTTAGATGGCTGTGAGTCATAAACTGAGATGTCAGATAGACAGCTGGATAAGCATGTCTGAGTTTAGAGGTGAGGTTAGCTCTGAAGAAGAAAATAAATGCATGTATATAACCACGTAGGGGGTGGTTGGCCTACCTCAGGGCCAATTCTCTTAACCTTCAAAGGTTTAGACATCTTCTCAAGACAAAATCTTGAGGTGATATGTGTCTTTTGCATTATAATTACTGTGTTATTTGCACACAAAGTGTCTTACCTTAGAAAGTACACACCAGTTGTCAATTACTGAGTGTATAAGAAGTGTCAGGCACTCTACTTACATGATCTCATTTAATCTTCAAAATGTTAAGAGACACAGAGAGCAGATATAAGAACACCTAGAGGGCAGATAAGGAAATGGAAGCTCAGAGAGATCAAGTAGCCTCCCTACCGTCACACAGCTAGTGTTTGGCAAAACTGAGAGAGGGACCCAGGCCTCTTGACTCCAAGGTCAGGCTCCTGCCCTCATGGACTCTCCTCCTTTCAGTAACAGTCTCTTATCTACCCCTCATGGGAGAGCAATTTTTACAGCACTACGATAGTAGAGAGGCTATGTTAGCTGAAATTTGGGACAAGACACCAAACCATTCTGAGCTTCTATTTCTTCTACTATAAAATGATCTATCTACTATGCAGATTGCAGATAGGAAATATAGAAAATATATCAAATAAAGTATAATATAAATCCTATGCAATATATAGTTATATGCACACATAAATACATGTAAAATGGGATATTGTGCAGCCATTCAAGATGATTGCAAAATTATTTTACTTTTTAAGATTTTTAAATTGTAAGATACTTCAAACAAATAAAAGTACAGAATGCTGTATGACACCCACATATCCATATTTAACAGATGTTAACATTTTGTCTTGTTCACTGCAAATATCATTTTTTGTTGTTGTTCTATTTTCAGAAATAAAACACTGTAGAACCAGAGGTGCAGTTGTTAATAATATACCATTCTCCGTTCCATTCCATCAATAACTGGTCAGCATGTAATGTTCCCATGAATGCTTTTATACTTTTACTACATACTTATGTATGCCTAAAAAATTAAAATTAATGATGTTGTTATATGCATTTACTGCTTTTACATAAATGGTACTATACTACGCCCACCTTTCAATGACTTGCTGTTTTCACTCAAGTATAAAACAGTGGTTATTGTTTTTATAATAATTAAGTTTCTACTATATACTAGGGTCCTTGCTTACAACTTACAGATATATATTATCTCATTCAGCCCTGATAGTAAACCTTGCAGGTATGTACACTTGCCTCATTTTACCAAAAGGAAAATTAAAGTTCAGAGACATTAAGTCACTTTCCTAAGGTCACACAGCCAGTAACTGACAGAGATGAGACACAATTCAACCTCCTCCCTCAATCTGTTCTCCCAATCACAGGGCTTTTATGTTTTTCTCATTTCTTTCTTTTTTTTTTTTTTTTTTGACATGTAGATTCAATTTCCTACTTGGCATTTCATTTGCCTTCCCTTTAAAAATCATATCAGATTTGTCTGCATTTTTTCTTCCCAAGCTGTTTGCTAGCCTGCCCTGTGTTTAGGATTGGTTGGGCAAGTTGCAGGACAGATAGAAGGGGGCTTCTGAAGGCTTCTGTGACCCCATCAGCAAATGCCTACATCAGAAAGAGTGCTTTCTCATTTCTGGTTATGCTTCTGTAAAAGTGGATGTTTTATGGCCGGGCGCAGTGGCTCACGCCTGTAATCTCAGCACTTTGGGAGGCTGAGGCAGGCGGGTCATGAGGTAAAGAGATTAAGACCATCCTGGCCAACATGGTGAAACCCCATCTCTACTAAAAATACAAAAATTAGCTGGGCGTGGTGGCGGGTACCTGTAGTCCCAGCTACTTGGGAAGCTGAGGCAAGAGAATAGTTTGAACCCAGGAGGTGGAGGTTGCAGTGAGCAGAGATCGTGCCACTGCACTCCAGCCTGGCAACAGAGTGAGACTCTCTCTCAAAAAAACAAACAAACAAACAAAAAAAGTGGGTGTTTTACTATCTATCATGTCATGACAACCACCTCAAACCTTAGGGGCTTTAATTTGATGGTTTTTCATGTTCTGCGGGTGGACTGTTGAGCTGGGCGGTTCTTCTGGTCTCTCTCGAGGTCTCTCATGCAGTTTCAGGCAGATGGCAGCTGGAGCTGGTTGGTTCTCTCACTCTCCACATAGCTTCAGGGCTTCTCCTTTCCACAAGGCCTCTCCAGGTGGTCTGTTTATGTGGTCTCTCCAGCAGGATAGCCAAACATCTTGCTTGACAGTTTAGCTCCAAAAATGCAAGGAAGGAAGCTGCCAGGCATCGTTAAGGCCCAGCACATTGTCACTTCTGCCAAGTTCTATAGTTTCGAGTGAGTCACAGGCTCAGCTCAGATCCCATGTGGGAGGAACTGCAGTGAGGTGCGAATACTGGGAAGTGCAGTTTGTGGGGGCCATTGTTTGAAAGCTAGCTACCACAATAGGAAAACTTCAGACAGGACTCCATCTCATCCTCTAAAGTTTCTTCCTATGAAGATTCTCTTTGATGAGTTAATGCTCTCCTAATATACTTGAGAGGCTTTTAAGCAACATTCTATGGCAAGGCAAGTAAGAAACCAAATTGGCAATATGGTATCACCACAGTCAAGGACTGAGTCAGCTTGGGAAACCAAGATTCTCAACAAAATATTCTCTCCCTGGTCCTACCTGCTCAACTTGTTACCATCCCCACTACAGGAACTCTCTCTCTAAAAGCTTCCTGAAGGGTTAGTTTTCTCCTAGGCTTGGAGGCCCATGCCAACAGATGGTAGCCATAGAAATATCAGAACATTTCTCCGAATTGGATTTCAATCAGCTGATGTTTAATTTTAGATTTTGAGATAGGCCACATTGTACCCTACCTTCTCCCACTTGAAAAATCACAACACAGTAATGGTGGCCAGAAATCTTTTCTGTCACCTTAGGAAATATTTTTAACTCTCTCAAAGCCATAGAGAGGATTTTTGTTTTAAGTTAACGTATTTTTAGAAGTAAAATAGTCGCATAGTCATGGTCAAAATTTAATATGTTCAAAAAAGAGAGAGTAACAAATTTCCCCTCCATAACCCTGTCTCTCACATATGCAGATTCCCTCCAACATCAGTTTCTTGTTTTCTTCCAGAGACATTCCATATTTCTTCTTCCAGAAATATGTGTACATATAAGCAAATATGCATACATATTCTGTTTCCAGTTTTTGACACAAATGTATTCACACTCTACATCCTACTCTGCATCTTGTTTTTCTTATGTAATAATCTTAAACATTTTTATACATCAATACATAATTTTTTCCTTTTTTGAGATTGAGTATTTCTCTGTCACCCAAGCTGGAGTGCAATGGTGCAGTCTCGGCTCACTGCAAGTTCCACTTTCCAGATTCAAGCGATTCTCTTGCCTCAGCCTCCTGAATAGCTGGAATTACAGGCTTGCATCACCATGCCTGGCTAATTTTGTATTTTTAGTAGAGACGGGGTTTCACCATGTTTGCCAGGCTTGTCTTGAACTCCTGACCTCAGGTGATCCTCCCGCCTCGGCCTCCCAAAGTGCTGGGATTACAGGCTTGAGCCACCAAGCCCGGCATATTTTTCTTATTCTTTACTTTTTTCTAGCAGCAAGTATTCTGTTGCATGCATGTACTGTCATGTATTTAAAGAGTTCCCTATTGATGGGCACTTAGGTTCCTTCCAATATTTTTCTGTAATTAACAAGGGTACAATGAATAAAATTGTGTAAACATAATTTCATATATGTGTGAGTTTATCTATGGGATAAATTCCTAGTGTCAGAATCTCTAGATCAAAAAGTGAGGTTGTTTATATTTTGATTGATATTGCTAAACTGCCACACAAAGATGTACTAATTTGCACTCCCACCAGCAATCCATGGTTTGCCTATTTATTCTACTCTTACTAACCCTTCCAATTTTTAAATTTTTTCCACCTAGTAAGGTAAAAGTGTTTTTTCAGTGTGGTTTTATTTTCATTGTCTTTTTTATGAATGAAACTGATCACTCATTCTTATGTTCAGGTGTCATCTTTATTTCCTTTTCTGAGAACTATGTATTTAAATCCTTCTGTTCATTTTCTTTTTAATTTAGCTCCTATATTGATATATGGGAGCTTTTCTGTATGCAAGAATTTATTCCTCTGACTCATATGAGTTGCAAATATTTTTTGCCACTTAATCATTTGTCTTCCTACTTTATTTAAAATAATTTTTCCAGGCAGAAAACTCTTTGTTTTTATGTACTCAAATTCACCAGTGTCAGGTTTTCATATCATTTTTATAATAAATTCTCCACTCTGAGGAAAAAAATCAATTAGTATTTTACAGTATTTTATGATTTCATTTGTTACTTTAAGGCTTTCATTTATATAGAATTTATTTTAGTCCAAAGTGTGAGGCATGTAGCCAACTTATTTTTTTCCCCAAATGCCTATCTAATTGTCTCAACACCATGTATTGAATAATTCATCTCTTCCCTACTGACTTTGGGTGCTACCTCTATGATACTAAATCTTCCTACTCAACACATATGTGTTTTTGTTGTTCCAGTCTTCTTTATTTCCTCTCAAAAGCATTTAAAAATGTTTCTTCCTATAGTGCTTACATAATTCTTATTAAGTTTACCCCTTAAGTATTTTTTCCTTTTTTGGTTCTTGTTACTATCATAAATGATTAACTTCTCTCCCATTATCACCTATTGGCAATCTGATAGCCCTATCTTCACACTGCTTTGTTTGTTTATATAAAGGCTATTGATTTTCAAATATAAACTTTACCTATTTTGTTTCTGAAAAAATTCACCTTCATCTTAGGCTTCAAATAATTCTTATAATTTTCCAAGGAAAATGAGCATTTCAAAGAGAAAGATTACCATGTATACCAGGAGTCAAGAAATTATACATATAACTAATTACACTAATAGACTATCAAGGTCTTTAGATGTTTTAATTATTAGACACTATAGAGAAAAATTATGCTTGGTATATTTAGAAAGTAAAAGACAAACTTATACATATCTGCAGGGAACAAAAACTATAAATACTAGCCAAGAAGACTTAAAAATTAACCAAATAGAACTCTTAGACATGAAAATGTAATAATTGAGATAGAAAGTTTAATGGAGAGAATTAAGAGCAGATTAGATTCAGCTGAAGAGAAAATTACCAAACTGGAAGACAGAGGAGAAGAAAATTATCCAGAATGCAGGCCAGAAAGACAAAAAGATGTAAAAATATATGGAAGAGTGAAGGATAGAAGAGTGGGTATGAAGGATAGAATGAAAGAGCTTCATCTATATACAATCAGAGTTCCAGAACAAGAGAAAGAATGAAGGTCAAGACCATATTTGAAGAGGTGGTGGTAAATTTTCATGCATTTCCAGGACCAATGCAAGAGAACAAACTACAGAATCAAGAATTCCAAAGACTCCCCAAGCAAGTTAGATAAAAACAAAAAACAAAATAAAACCAATCACACTTAGAAATGTCATAGTAAAAGTGCACAAGAGCAAAGGTGAAGAAAAAATATCAAATGAAATAAAATTTATTGTTCTTGAAGGAGCAATAATTAAACTAACAGCAAACTTGTTAACTGCAATAAATGAAGTCAGTAAACAATGGAATAATATCTTCAGTGCACTAAAAGACAGTAACTGCCAATCTAGAATTGTATACACGGTAGAATTATCTTTTAAGGATGAGAGCAAAATGAAGACATTTCTAAAAACATAGTGGAAACAGTTTGCTACCAGCAGTATCTCTCTAAAGGAAATACTAAAAGAGGAAGTTCAGACAGAAAGTGATCATAATTGGAAGATCTAAGATATAGGAAGGAATGAAATGTAAACAAGAGACATAAATACATTTCTCAGAAGAACTGTAGCCAATAAAGATATAAGAAGCTATTCAACATCATTAGAGATCAGGGAAATGAAACTCAAGACCACAGTGAGATAACATTTTCTCCCCATTCAATCATCAAAAATTAGAAAATGAACAATACCAAGTGTTGGAAGGTATGTGAATCCAGAGGCTTTCTTTTATGGTGCTTATGGGTCTATAAACTGGAAGGTGGGTTGGCATTTTCTTCTAAGTTGAATGTTAACCTGTTTATAGTCCAACAATTCATCCTAGGTTTGCACTGAAGGCAAATTCTTGCACATGTACAGGAGACATATATAAACAATGTTCGTAACAGTATGATTTAGCAAAAACATGGAAATAATTCCAAATGCTATCAATAGGAGAACAGATTACTAAACTGTGGTTTATGCAGGCATACTATGCAGCAGTTAAAAAAATGATCATATGCAGCCAATTGGAAAGTTGTCTCAAAAGGTTATATGCAGAATGACATCATGTGCAGCTAAAAGCAACTGGAATTTTATATATATATATATGTATGTATCTTAGGAATACAAATAGAAGCACTACAACTACATAAAAAGAAAAGTTTTGGAATGATAAACCTGGGATTCAGGATGATGGCTACCTGGGTGGGGGAGACAGGAAGATGGGATGGGGAAAACTAATGGGCTTAAATGAAATTATTGTTAAGATCCTGGTGTGTGTCTTAGGAACTGAGTTTGCAGGGGCTTTTTAGATTATTAAAACCAACTAACCAAATAAGAGGGTAATGAACAGAGCAATACTGAGAGGATGCCATGAACCAAAGATTAGGGTTTAATCCAATTTTGTATAGCTAAGGTCCACGAAAGAAAAATTAAATTAAAACACAGGCTAAGGGTCCAAGAGTGGACCCCTAGAGTCAGCAAAGTTAGAGTTCTGTAAGGACAGAACCAGAGTATATATCTTCCCAACTGGGTGGGGGGAGGGGGGAAGTAGTATGATGAAAAGAGAATCAAACAAGAAAGGATGAAAAATAAAATATAACAAGAAGGAAGAATATTATATCAAACATAGATATAAACCTAAGTAGATCAATAAGTGTAAATGAATAAACGCTCCAGTTATAAGACAAAGATTATCAGAGTGGATAAAATAAAATAATTACTCAGAATTTAAACACTGTGGAAAATAAATGAGATTGGAACAGAAAGATATGATCTATGTATAAAATAATGAGGATGGAAACTGAAAATGGCAATGCATTTTACTTCTAGACTTCATTTTGAAAAGTCCCACCTTACAGAAAGTCCCTGCACATACTTCTACCTGCTATTACAACCTTCTCCTGTGCCCCAACAATAATAACTTGATGAGTCTTAATGACACACAATTGTGGCTGGCTTGCAAATGAAAAAAAAACCCGCAACAATCATACACATTGCTTCTGGAGATAATTTCTCCTTTAATAAGGAGAGCAAGTTTAAGTGCTGGCTTATTTCAGACCTTGGGAATCAGCTATATGTGCCCAGATGCTTAATAATCCAAGCATGAATTCACCATACATAGGACACTTATATATGATGCTGCATATACACTACATAGGCCACTGTAGTGGATGCTGTAGTGTACCTCCCCAAAACCTCCTTCAGGGTCAAGTCACTTATTTCCCCAGCTGCCAGGAATATGGAATGCTAATGACTTATAGCTGAGTTCCTCCTGAGGAAATGTCCTCTGCCAAAGTTATGTCCTCTCTCTGGGAAGTCAATGTGGGAGTACAAAAGGCCAGTCGTCTTGCCTCACTTCAGGATGTCTCTAAAGGACCATTCAAGTTTCAAAGCTCCTTATGGGATCAACTGAGGTCCCTCTTGCTATAGCACTGCAATTCAACTTCCCTGTATACCCAATGCTGCTTCTCTCATTCTCTTACAAGTATGGTGTAGAGTATGGCTACTCTCTTAAGACTCCAACTCCCTAACACCAACTGGATGGTATACAATTTAATTCTGGCACTAACCACCTGGAGTGAGCTCAGACCCCAACAAGTTAAAGGCAAAGTCCTCCAAAGACTCCCCTCAGAGGCCAGCTGCAAGTCTTCACACCACCTGCACTTCTGACCAACTCGTTACAAATTTGCGGGTTCCCGCAACCCCCCTCAGGCTTGATATATAGTATACTAGGATGACTCACAGAACTCAGAGACTCACTGTACTTATTATTACAGTTTTATCATAAAGGATACACAGGGATGACCAGTCAAATGAAGAGATGCATTGAGTGAGGTATGAGAGGGAACACAGAGCTCCTGTGCCCTCTTTGCATGAAATCAGGGTGCCCCGTCCTCCAAGCACATGGATGTATAACCAACAACCAAAAGCTCCACTGAGAGCTTTGAGACCAGAGTTTTTGGTGGGAGTTTCGTTATGTAGGCATGACTGGTTGAGCACGTGATTAAACTCAATTTCTAGTCCCCTTCTTCTCCCTGAAGTTTGGGCTAGTGCAAAATTCCAATCATCGAATCAGGTGGTTAGCCTTTCTGATGACCAGCCCTCATCCTGAAGCTATAAGGCTCCCATTCTAAAGCTATTAGGTGTCCATCTTGAGTCATCTCATTAGCTAAACAAAGACACTTCTATCACTCAGGATATTGCACGTTTTTGAAGCTCTATGTCAGGAATCCTGAACAAAAACCAGAAAAATTCTTTATTATTATGCAACGATGCCCTAATAAAATTCCTGCACAGAAATCTCTGTCTGTTTCCAGGAAATGTGACCCCAGATAGTTGTTTCCAGGGGTGGTTCTAGGAAAGGTAAGTACTCATTCAGTTCCTAATGTGCTGTGTTCCACGGAGAGAAGAGGAACTCAAGGGCTCAGGCCTCCCTGGGTTGGGCTCTGCCCACAAAGCCTGGACTAGTGCCTATGTGAGGGCTCACCATGCATGATCTTTGGCAGCACAATGACAGTGTTCCAGCTTGGGGCTGCTTCACACTCAAACCAGCTCTTGGACCTAGGATGGCCCTGAGCTGATTAGTTTTAGGTACTAACTGTAATAACCAAAAGGAAGGAGTATTAGGGTTTTACCCTTCTCCTAGTCAAGCCTACTATATATGAAATAAAAAGGAAGATGACTTCCCTTTCCAGTAGCCAAGTGCCTGAGTGTTTCTGGGAGTCACGCACATTCAGTTTGGGTACATGAGCATGCTCCGATTCCATTAAACATATGTTATTCTCTAACCCAGTCCTCGCCCTTAAATTGTCATCTGGGACACCAGTTTACACTCTACTTAGAAGTCGCAGATGTCTCAACCTCAATATGTCCAAAAAATAAACATGTACATTTCCTTCTTCTCCTTTCTCCATCATCACTGACACAACCATCCCAGCCAGAACCTTGGTGTCACTTTGGTGTCATCCTTGGCTTCTCTCTCTCTTACCTCCTGTCTACATCAAGCTCCATGATCTATCAGTTTTACCTCTGAGTGTTTCTTAGAATTCCCCTTCCTCTCTATCTTTGCCAGTGTGGTGGTAATATCAGCCTCCTTCATCGCTCTCTTAGGCTGGAGGAAAATGCTTCATTTGTCTGCCTTCTACCACTTTTGTTTTCTCCAAATGCTTTCTCTATATAGACTTGAGAGTGATGCACTTGAAATACAGAGCCAACAATAGTTCTTTTTGTCCTTAATTTTTCCATTAAAAATATTACACAATAATACATGCTGTCCATAGAAAGTCAAATAATACAAGGGCATATACAGTAATAAAAAGAAGCCTCTGTCATTTTGCCCCCTTTCTATCCAATACCTCCTCCCTTTTCCTTCCTTCTAAGAAATGGACCTTTTTAAACTCCATAAAGTGCCCCCTAGAAGCTGTCATTTTCTTCTCTGGTCTCTTTTCGGGCCACAGTTACATGGTTTATATTGAGAGTTCTTTCCTGTGGTGTTGGAACTTGAGCTTAAAGAATCCAGTTGACTTCTCTCCATGGATAGAGATGTCAGACACAAAATTTCATAAGCTTGGTGGCCAGACTTCTTACCCTGATGAGTGGAGAAGCTGAGGCAGCCAGTCAGCATAAAAGGAAGAAAGAATAAAGTTGACATGCACAGAGAAACAGAGATAAACAAAGTAGAGAGAAAGAACCCTATGTTGTTTTTTTCCTACACAAATAAGATCATATCATACAAGTTGGTTGTCCTAGTTCATTTCCTGTTGGTATAATAGAATACCATACACTGTTATAGTCTCAAGAAAAAAAAAACTACTAAAGAAAATAAACTTATTTTTTACAGTCCTAGAGGCTGGCAATTTCAAGAGCATGGCAGCAGCACCTGGTGAGGATCACCCCTTGCAGAAGGCATAACATGGTGAGAGAGCACAAAAGAAAAGCACCAGAGGCTGCACCCATTTTATTACAATCCACTCCAAACATAACTAACCTGCTGTGGTGATAATGACATCAATCAAATTGTGAGGGCTCTGCCCTCATGAAACAATCATCTCTTTTTAGGCCCTACCTCCCAACACTGTTGCACTGGGGACTGTTTCCAACACATAAGCATTTTGGGGACATATTCAAACCATAGCATTGCTCTTTCATTTTTGTTCCCACTTAACAATGTATTCTTAGAGATCTTTTCATTTCCTTCCTTATGAAGGTACTTTGTTT
The DNA here is from genome assembly GCF_028858775.2 of Pan troglodytes. Taxonomy (NCBI): domain Eukaryota; kingdom Metazoa; phylum Chordata; class Mammalia; order Primates; family Hominidae; genus Pan; species Pan troglodytes. The sequence goes on from NC_072405.2 coordinate 38,057,394, forward strand.
TTTCCGTGGTTGCCTGATATTTAATACTCTGAATGTTACACGGATTATCTATTTCTTACCAACAGGCAGATTATTCTTCATATTTTGTTCTTACAAAGAATGCTATAACAGGCATCTTCATACAAAAAAAAAATCTCCCTAGTATTTCCAAGATAAAATTCATATTTCTTCAAAGGGGAGACAATACCACCATCCCCATTTTTGACCACTCCTGGCTTTCTGCCCTACTCTCCAGTGACAGAAATTGCTTGATGCTTCCTGCATCTATACCATGCCTTCCCTTACTCTGTGCCTCTCTTTGTTCTTGTTGGGCCTGAATGGCCTCTTCACCCCTCTCTGCTCAATCAACCTCTATTCATTCTTTATTACTCAGTTCAGGTGTCAAATCCTCCTTGCAACTGTTTCACACCACTTTCATCATTGCATACGCCACATTGTATACAATTGCTTTAGTTATATACCTGTTTTCTCCCCTAGATTGTAAATTCCTCCAGGAACCAAGGCTAGTACTTGCGTCTTATTGTTTTTGTAACCAAAATGGTTAGCAAAGTGTCTGAAACATAGCATGTGGTCAGTTACACTTGAATGAATGAAGGAATGTGTCTGAAACATAGCATGTGGTCAGTTACACTTGAATGAATGAAGGAACATGTCTGAAATGTAGCATGTGGTCAGTTACAATGGAATGAATGAAGAAATGTGTCTGAAACAGCATGTGGTCAGTTACAATTGAATGAATGAAGGAAAGTGTCTGAAACATAGCATGTGGTCAGTTACGATGGAATGAATGCAGGTCTACACTCACGAACTGACTTATTGGATCCTACACCCTCACCCACATGTATATTTGCTCCTTTAGAAAGTTAATGGGCTGAGTAGATTTCTTTTTCACTAATCAGTGATAACAATACTATAAATACACACACACACTTACACACACACACGCCATAGTATATAGACAGCTATATATTAGATTGGTGCAAAAATAATTCCGGTCTTTGCCATTGAAAGTAATGGCCAAAAATGCAATTGCTTTTGCACCAACCTAGTAGTATCATTTATTTAAAGATTTCAAAGGCTTTTAAGAAAATATTGTCTCATTAATCAATTGACTCTCTTTAGTTATTTTGTCTTTAGAGGTTGCTGGAGAAATAATATCATGCCCATCCTAAAGTCAAGGAAGGGTGGGGTAGGCAGAGGAAATAACTGGTGAGCTAACAGTGAGATCAAGAGAAGTGCCACATGCTTACACACATGTCTCTGCTTCTTTCCTGCCCTAACATGACTTGTTAGCCTCTGCAGCAACACAGTAAGGCATTTCCCTTATAATTATACTTCTCAATGATATTATCCACATGTTGCACTATTACAAAACCTTTCAAAGTAATGCCATAAAGCCAAGACATTACAGCAGCTCCTTGAATAAGGTCGTTTGCTCAATGTTGTTTATTTGTAACATTGATGAGAAAACATAAATAAATTTCCAGCTGGGGCCAAAGTCTCTGTGGAGTTTGCACATTCTCCCCATGTCTGCTTGGGTTTTCTCTTTGTACTGTGGCCTGCTCCCTCATCCCAAAGCTGTGCACATTAGGTGAATTGGTGTGCCTGTTCAGTCCCAGTATGAGTGAGTGTGGATGGATATGATTAAGATGGAAAGGCATCCTGGCCAGGGGTGGTTCCTGCCTTGCATTCTAAGCTTCTGCAACAGACTCCAGCCACTCACAACAGTAAACTAGAATATTGGAGTAAGTAGTGATTTTACTTGTTTTATTAATCTTCCTGAAATGTATGTATAGCTCACATTTATTTAAATGTTTACTATTAGCAGTGTTTTCATCTTTATTTAGAATTTTGGTGATGTTTTTGTGACCAGAAATATACCATAGGAACTTCACTCATGTTTATATCAGTCCATGGGAAAATTGGTTTCAGCATACGTCATTTCACTTAAAGTCACAGTTTCCAAGAGCCTATCCATGATTTTAAGTGAGGACCTGGAGGACCTACCTTACTTTTCAACGATAACCTGGCTGTAAGGGCTGAAATGCAAGAGTGGACAGATATCCTCAAAGAAAGACCAAACCAAAACAAAAGAAAACAAAGAAACCCAAAACCAATTACTCTCAACAACAACAACAACAACAACAACAAAAGCTTGGTCACCCATCTGAGACAGAGATGAAGCCTTCAGGGATTTTTATCAAGGATGTTATTCAAATAAAAACATTTTGTACTAAAGAAATTATCATGGGAGAAAATCTTTTCCTGTGTCTGTCAGAATCTGACTCCCATTATGCAAAATGCCAATCTGAAGTTTTTCCACTTTATTTAATTTTTTGGTAACTGACCTTCCCGCCAAATATGCATCTCAAATAAAAGACAGTTATTTTCCACATTAATAAGGCATTTTGCAACAAACAAATATCCAATACTGGAAAGAAAATTATACAATAAATGCATTGTTTTAGTTTTGTATTTTCTTCTGGTTGTCTAATTACCTTAGCTGAAGTCCTTATTCTTGAAGACAATAGCAAAAACCGCAATTACTTTTACACCAGCCTAACAATAGCTATCATTTTCATTGTCCCTTCCAGGCCCTGGGTTAGATGATTTAGTGGATCATCCCCAGCCTTGTGGTTCTAAGGGATAGACACCATTATCCTCATTTCACAAATCCTGAGTGCCAGAGAGGTTCATATCTCACTCAGGGTCACACAGCTTTAAGAAAAAAAAAAAAAAAAAAAGGCAGTTCTGGAACCTAGATCTGCAGGAACTGGAAGCCCATTTTCTTTTCCTAACCAGGCTCTCTCCTAAGTATTTTTAATTCATAAACAGGGCTGTTGACTCAGGCTCCCTGGTGTAAGATTCAAGACTTATAAATTTAAACCTAGTTGGGAATTGCAAACACACTTTCATTTATTGCTGCTATAATCAAAGAGGAGGCTTTTACTTAAATATTGAGATTTGGGGATAGTAGCATAAATAGAAACAATTAATAAATATTCTAATTGTCCTTCTGTCCCCACTTGCATTAACCTGCGCTGAATTTTTAGTTGAGCCATGTTCCCCCAAGTGCTATCCTTACACTTTACAGATGTTGCTTCTTATTTCAATAATAAGCTAATTTCCAACAATAACTACCCGTGGTTAAATGCCACCCCTAAAGAGCATCTAAAGTTCAGTTTAAGATAAACACAAAGTCACCCTGGGACTGCTTGTACTGTTCTTTTCACAATTGAGATTTACCAAATTGCACTGATACACTAAATTGTTCCCATCTCAAGAGGTATTTTTTAAAGTATATATGTCCAAGAAGTATATTTAGATGTGATATAATTTCATTGGTTAAAGTGTCTATTAACTTCTTTGTGTCTGGATTTTCTTCTCTGGGTCAAAGTGAGGGTTTTGTTTTTGTTTTTTTTTATTGTTGTTGTTTGTTTGTTTTTCATATAAAGTCAACTTCCCAAGTTCAGAAAAGACTACTTTTGCTACATGAGATTTTAACTTAACATTTAATTTATTTAAGATATATATTCACAACCCTAGTCTTCTTTAGTCCTTGAATTTAATTTAAAATTATTACCATTCTATATCTAAATATAGCAAATTTCAACAGTCACTTTCAATATGGCCTTTGATTAATGTTTGATCAACCCAAGTTGAACAGGTAAAACTTATTCAAATAATTGGTACCTAAACTCTATATAAATTTAATATATTCAATCTCCTTTATAGGCTCTTCAAATATCTACCTTTTAGCCAAAATTGAAAGAATTGAGTTTCCATAAACTCAATTATTATAAATTTAATGAGTGAAGTTTATAAATATAATACATTTTAAATTATCTTAAACAATAAACACACAAAGATTATTTCAATTTTCTTAAACCTAACATGAAGGTAATAATACTGTGGATTTCATTTACTTTATCTCCTCTAACTTCAATTTTAAACCTTCCTGGAGTTAAAAGACTCTTAGCTTCATGTTCCCAGTGAATTGTAGCAATTGTCCCAAGAGAAATGAAGCAAGTAAAAGAAACGTAATGACTACAGATTCAAGACCAGTAAAAGAAACCTGGGGGCTTTGTACACCTAGGAAAGTTCTCTCCACCCACTGATAGATACATGGATTAATTTTTGTGTTGTTGCAGTAATAGAAGATTGAAAGTCATTACTATTCAAGTGAAGTTGGTTTTACTGATGTCTTCTGAGGCAAGGTACACTATTACCTAATTATTTCATCTACACTTATCTACACTGTTTGAGTACAATTTCTTTCAATAATGTCTTTACTGTCTCTTTGAATCCTGCTTTGATTTTTATTGTTTAAATTTTATTTTATCTGTCTTATCTGACAGGGCACAACTCCTTTGGTCAGATGCTGCATATCTCCCATACCTTCATCTGGTCCTTCAGTTATGATGCCAAAGTCATGCTAATGACAATCTGACTACTTCAGTACCTCGCTCACAGGACTATTTTGAGAATCAAATAAGCTAACTGAATACTAAATTTTTTAGCACAGTTCCTAGAGCATAATAGGCACTAGATAAGCTACTTATTTTGGGGTGTTTTCACTTACATGAACTTTTATCCAGTTGTTGAATTTTAGTTATAACAACATATAATTGTAGTTTTAAAAATTATATATTCTATTACATCCATTTCCTGTCAAAGTCCCATTAAAGCAGCATTTAAAAATATATTTAAAACATAATAAGCCTATAAGCACAGAAAAAAAAGTATAAGAGCTAGTAGCTCAGGAAACCAAGAAACAAAACAAAACAAACAAAACCAAACAAACAAACAAACAAAAAACCTGAACCTAAGCAGATGATGGGAAAAGCTGAGAAGCAACTTAATTTACACTGAATTTACACTAAAGACACTGAAACTTTACCTGTAAAGGCTCAAGAATTGGCAGTGATAGTTGGGGTGACAATGGGGAAAAATAATAGAAGAATTAATTCAAAATTATCTTTAAGAAGCACTGATATAGTTTGGTTCTGTGTCCCCACCCAAATCTCATGTCAAAATGTAATCCCCACCTATTGGAGAAGGAGCCTGGTGGGAGGTGATTGAATCATGGGGGCAGACTTCCCCCTTGCTGTTCTCATGATAGTGAGTGAGTTCTCATGAGACCTGGTTATTTGAAAGTGTGTAGCACTTCCCCTTTCACTCTGTCTCTCTCTCGCTGGCCATGTGAAGATTTGCTTGCTTGCCCTTCACCTTCTGCTATGATTTTAAGTTTCCTGAGACATCCCCAGCCATGCCTCCTGTACAGTCTGCAGAACTGTGAGTCTATTAAACCTCCTTTCCTCATAAATTACCCAGTCTCAGATAGTTCTTTAGAGCAATGTGAGAATGGACTAATACAGAAAATTGGCACCAGAGAAGTGGGGCATTGCTTTAAAGATACCTGAAAATGTGGAAGCGACTTTGGAACTGGGTAATGGGCAGAGGTTTAAACAGTTTGGAGGACTCAGAAGAAGACAGGAAGATGAGGGAAAGTTTGGAACTTCCTAAAGACTGGCTAAATTGTTGTGACCAAAATGCTGATAGTGATATGGACAATGATGTCCAGGCTGTGGTGGTCTCAGATGGAGATGAGAAACTTATTGGGAACTGGAGTAAAAATCACTTGCCATGCTTTAGCAAAGAGACTGGCAGCATTGTGCCCCTGCTTTAGGGATCTATTGAACTTTGAACTTGAGAAAGACGATTTAGTGTATCTGGCAAAAGAAATTTCTAAGCAGCAAAGTGTTCAAGGTGTGATCTGGCTGCTTCTAAAAGCCTATGCTCATCTGCATAAGCAAAGAGATAATCTAAAACTGGAACTTACATTTAAAAGAGAAGAAGAACATAAAAGTTTGGAAAATTTGCAGCCTGACCATGTGGTAGAAAAGAAAAATCCATTTTCTGGGGAAGAATTCAAGCTCAAGCCAGCTGCAGAAATTTGCATAAGTAAACAGGGACCAAATGTTAATAGCCAAGACAATGGCAAAAATGCCTCAAAGGCATTTCAGAGACCTTTGCAGCAGCCCCTCCCATCATAGACCTGGAGACCTAGAAGGAAAAAAAAATGGTTTCATGGTCTAGGCCTAGGGCCTCACAGTTCTGTGCAGCTTCAGAACATGGCACGCTACATCCCTGCCACTCTAGCTCCAGCAGTGGCTAAAAGTGGCCAAGGTACAGCTCAAGCCATTTCTTCAGAGGGTGCTTCAGAGGGTGCTTCAGAGGGTGCAAGACCCAAGCCTTGGCAGTTTCCATGTGGTGTTAAGCCTACAGGTGCACAGAGTGTGAGAGTTGAGGTTTGGGAGCCTCCACCTAGATTTCAGAGGATGTATAGAAATGCCTGATATCCAGGCAGAAGTCTGCTACAGGAGCAGAGCCCTCATGGAGAACCTCTACTAAGGCAGCACGGAGGGAAAATGTGCAGAGGGAAAATGTGGGGCTGCAGCCCCCACACAGAGTCCCCACTGGGGCAGTGCCTATTGGAGCTCTGAGAAGAGGGCCACTGTCCTCCAGACCCCAGAATTGTAGATCCACCCAACACCTTGCACCATGCACCTAGAAAAGTTGCATGCACTCACCGCCAGCTTATGAAAGCAGCCACAGGGGATGTACCCTGCAAAGCCACAGGGGAAGAGCTGCCCAAAGCCTTGAGGGTTCAGTCTTTGCATCAGCATGGCCCAGATGTGAGACATGGAGTCAAAGGAGGTTTTGGAGCTTTAAGGTTTAACGACTGCCCTGCTGTATTTTGAACTTGCATAGGGCTGTAGTCCCTTTGTTTTGGCCAATTTCTTCCTTTTGGAACCAGAGCATTTACCCAACACCTGTACCCCCCTTGTATCTTGGCAATAACTAACTTGTCTTTGATTTTACAGACTCATAGATGGAAGGGACTTGCCTTGTCTCTGGTGAGACTTTAGACTTGGACTTTTGAGTTAATGCTGGAATGAGTTAAGACTTTGGGGGACTGTTGGGAAGGTATGATTTTGTTTTGAAATGTGAAAAGGATGTGAGATTTGGGAGGGGCCAGAGGCAGAATGGTATAGTTTGGCTCTGTTTCTAAAACCAAATCTCATGTTGAATCATAATCCCCATGTGTTGGAGGAGGAGCCTGGTAGGAAGTGATTGAATCATGGGGGCAGACTTTCCCCTTGCTGTTCTTGTAATAGCGAGTGAGTTCTCATGAGGTCTGGTTGTTTGAAAGTGTGTAGTACTTCCCTCTTTGCTCTCTCTCTCTCTCTCAATCACTGGCCATGTGAAGATGTGCTTGCTTCCCCTTCACCTTCCACCATGATTTTAAGTTTCCTGAGGTCTCCCCAGCCATGCCTCCTGTACAGCCTGTGGAACTATGAGTCAATTAAACCTCTTTTCTTCATAAATTACCCAGTCTCAGGTAGTTCTTTATAGCAGTGCGAGAATGGACTTATATGGCACTTAGACGTTTAGATCATTTCTCATTCTCTAAAGGTGAATAAAAGTCCTCTACCTCTGGCAGAAGACCAGCTGTTTATTCTGTGAAGAGGTAGGTCACAAGAAGCCTATGAACTAGGGTTATCAGCTACAGGTGAAGGCATGGGTAACTTAATACAATAGGGAGATTAATCAAAGCTTAAATACTAAAATTGACAGCCCCTGCCGAGACTCTTAACCTCCAGGGATGAGGCTGTGTGTTAATCTGTTCTTGCATTACTCTGAAGAAACACTGATGCTGGGTAGTTTATAAAGAAAAGACGCTTAATTGGCTCATGGTTCTGCAGGCTGTAAAGGAAGCACAGCAGCATCTGCTCAGCCTCACTCATTGTGGAAGGTGAAGGGGAAGCTGACACTTCATATGGCTTGAGAAGGTGGAAGACAGAGAGGGGAGAGATGCTACACACTTTTAAACAACCAGATCTCATGAGAACTTAGTCACTATCATAAGAAAAGCAAGGGGGAAATCTGCTCCCATGATCAAGTCACCTCTCACCAGGCCCCTCCTCCAACACTGGGGATTACAGTTTGACGTAAGATTTGGGCAGGGACACAGACCCAAACCATATCAAGTTGTAAGAGCTTCTCTAAGGGAGCTGACTAACCCCATAAAAAGAGACTGAAAGACTCTGACATTTGAGATTCTCCAATTGTCTTAGTTTGTTCAGGCTGCTATATCAAAATACCTTAAACTGGGTAATTTATAAAGAACAGAAATGTATTGCTTACAGTTCTGGAGGCTGAGAAGTCCAAGATCAAGGCACTGGCAGATTCAGTGTCTGGTGAGGACCCACTCCTCACAGATGGTGCCTTGTATGTGTCCTCACATGGCAAAAGGGCAAGGCAGCTCTCTCAGGCCTCTTTTATTTTTATTTATTCATTTTTATTTCAATAGTTTTGGGGGTGCAGGTAGTTTTTGGTTACATGGATAAGTTCTTCAGTAGTGATTTCTGAGATATGGGGGCACCCATCACCTGAGCAGTGTACACCATATCCAATGTGTAGTCTTTTATCCGCCACCCCCCTCCCACTTTTCTCCCTGAGTTCCCAAAGTCCATTACAACATTCTTATGCCTTTGCATCCTCATGGCTTAGCTCCTACTTGTAAGTAAGAAAATGTAATATTTGGGTTTCCATTCCTGAGTTACTTCACTTAGAATAATGGCCTCTAGCTCCATCCAAGTTGCTGCAAAGGCCATTATTTCATTCTGTTTTATGGCTGAGTAGTACTTCATGGTGTACATATACCACATTTTCTTTATCCACTTATTAGTTGATGTGCATTGGTTGGTTCCATATTTTTGCAATTGGTAATCGTGCTGCTATAGACATGCATGTGCAGCTGTCTTTTTCGTATAATGACTTATTTTCCTCTGGGTAGATACCTAGTAGTAGGATTTAAGGATTCTCCGTATTGTTTTCCTTAGTGGTTGTACTAGTTTACATTCCCACCAGCAGTGTAAAAGTGTTCTCTTTTCATCACATCCACATCAATAGCTATCATTTTTTAATTTTTAAATTGTGACCATTTTTGCAGGAATAAGATGGTAGGGGCCAGGCGCAGTGGCTCACGCCTGTAATCCCAGCACTTTAGGAGGCCAAGGTGGGTGGATCACGAGGTCAGGAGATCGAGACCATCCTGGCTAACATGGTGAAGCCCCATCTCTACTAAAAAAATACAAAAAAATTAGCTGGGCGTGGTGGCAGGCGCCTATAGTCCCAGCTACTTGGGAGGCTGAGGCAGGAGAATGGCATGAACCCAGGAGGCAGATCTTGCAGTGAGCAGAGATTGAGCCACTGCACTCCAGCCTGCGTGACTGAGTGAGACTCTGTCTCAAAAAAAAAAAAAAAAAAGTTGGTAGGTATCTCGTTGTGGCTTTTTTTTTTTTTTTGGAGATGGAGTCTTGGTCACCTAGGCTAGGGTACAGTGGCATGGTCTTGGCTCACTGCAACCTCTGCCTCCCAGGTTCAAGTGATTCTCCAGCCTCAGCCTCCCAAGTAGCTGAGATTACAGGCACCTGCCACCATACCAACTAATTTTTGTATTTTTAGTAGAGATAGAGTTTCACCATGTTGGCCAGGCTGGTCTCAAACTCCTGACCTCAGGCAATCTGCCTGTCTCAGTCTCCGAGAAAGTGCTGGTATTACAGGTATGAGCCACTGCGCCCAGTCTCATTGTGGTTTTAATTTGCATTTCCCTGATAATTAGTGATGTTGAGCATTTTTTCATATGTGTGTTGGCTGTTTGTATATCTTCTTTTGAGAAATGTCTATTTATGTCCTTTGCTGACTTTTTGATTGGATTATTTGTTTTTGATGGGATTATTTGTTTTTTTTTGTTTGAGTTCCTTGTAGATTCTTTGTCCTTTGTCAGATGCATAGTTTGTGAATATTTTCTCCCACTCTGTGGGTTGTCTGTTTACTTGAGCCTCTTTTATAAGGGCATGAATTTCATTCACAAGAGCTGAGCACCCATGACCTAATCACCTCCCAAAGACCACAGCTTCTAATACCATCACCTTGGTGACTAGGTTTCGACATATGAAGTTGGAGAGGCACAAAAATTCACACCATAGCACCAGTGCAATGGACCAGCAGATCCTAAAAGGAATAGTACAGTTTGACAAGCCCATCCACACTCATGGAGTTTCCAGTCAGCTTTCAGTGTTGAGTGAGCAGATAACAATTTCCCAAGCACTTAAAGAAAATCCCAAGCACTTAAAGAAAAGTCCCTTTGTTTTGGCCAATTTCTTCCTTTTGGAACCAGAGCATTTACCCAATACCTGTACCCTCCTTGTATCTTGGCAGTAACTAACTTGTCTTTGATTTTACAGACTCATAGATGGAAGGGACTTGCCTTGTCTCAGGTGAGACTTTAGATTTGGACTTTTAAGTTAATGCTGGAATGAGTTAAGACTTTGGGGGACTGTTGGGAAGGTATGATTGTGTTTTGAAATGTGAGAAGGATGTGAGATTTGGGAGGGGCCAGAGGCAGAATGATATAGTTTGGCTCTAATAGGAATTTGAAGACCCAAATAAACGGAAAATGCAGACAGGAGAAAATCTCAAAAACTATCATTAATGTCTTCACAGAGAAAAGCATCTTTTAAACAATCAGGCTGGAATTGTTTTTCTTTAACAAAAAGATATATCAAAGGATTGAAAAAAAACTCTTGTAAGTTAAAAATAGAAAAAAGTCCAACCTAATAAAAACTTTGGAAGATAAAAATGAAAACAAAAACCTCCTAGAAAGTAGTACTCCACCAAAATAAAGGAATAAAACAGTGAGGCAGAAGCAATGGAATCCAGGTAAAAGGGGAGGCAGCACAAAAAACCTGGAGAAAATTTCTAAGATAGTGGTGAAAAGATTTCAAGCAGCAGTTATGCAGTAAGCTCAGAGAGCAACCAGTTGAGATTGAGGCAGATCAAATGGCTCCAGAGAGGTGTTTTCTCCCCAAAATGAAAAGCGATAAGATGTCGAACGTTCTAAACATACAATTAGGAGATTTACACAACTGAGGTTAAGATGGGGTGAATTAGTGGCAAGTGTTTAGAAAACAAAACATTTTCCATTTCAGACAAAATGAGAGACTATATGGAAAAGAAAATCAGTCTCTATTAGGTAACTCTAACATTTCTGTCATCTCAGTGTTGACATCTGTTCGTTATCTTTTGTCACTTAGTTTGAGATCATCCTGGTTCTTGGTATGACGAGTGACTTTTCTATTGAAAATGCCCCACAAAGTTGGGGCGTTATGTCATGAGACCCTAGATCTTATTTAAACTTTCTGTTTTAGCCGCCTTTTGCTGACACTGCTCCATCAGCAGAACAAGGGGTACTGCCTTATTACTGCCAGGTGGGCCAAGAAGTCGAATTCTCCACTTTGTCAACACCCATGGAGATGGGGAGCTCCCTCTGTACTGCTGGGCAGGGGCGGGATTTCCAGCTCCCTACTAGGCCTCCACTGAGCCTTCTCTGGCTGGAAGGAGCGGCAGTGCATGGTAACTCTTCCCCATGTGGCCTCTATTGACACCACCAGAGCAGGATGGTCTCTTTTCTGCTGGGTAGTGGTAAAAGTTCTGACCCTCCTCCAGGCCTCCTCCGACACCACTCCAGCAAGTTGGGAGTTGCCTCATTACTGCCAGGTAGGGATGACAGTCCAGGCTCCACTCCCCATGTGGTCTCCCTTGATACAGCTGGGGGAGGGAGGTTATCTGTTTGTGGCAGAGATGAAAGTCCCAGCTTCCTACCTGGCCTTTGTAATACTACCTGCTGTGGGTTTGAGAGGTCTCATTACACCCTTGCCAGGGTGGAACTCCAGGCTCTGCACTTGACCTTTGCTGACATGGATGTTGGAAGGGCCACAGTCCTTTCTGTGGTGAATGGCTGGATTAGAGTGGTTATTATCTAGAAGTTTTCTGTCCTGCTAGGCTGCCCCTCTATCCTGGTCCTTTGGCCAGAGAGAGCAAGTTTTTGCTGGGGGCTTTTAGTCTGAACCTGTTATTGTTTCTGAATTGATAGTATCTTTAGCTCCAAGTTTGGGATATGTGAGGCAAACAAATAAATAACAGCAACAACAAAACCAAAAGCAAACTGAGAACCTACCACCTTAGCATACCTAGGGTCTCAAGTTCTTAGCTGGTCTGCCTTCTTCTCTATACCTTTTAGTCTTCTTATGTTTGTATGTTTATATACAAGATCCAGGCTTTATAGTTGCACTTAGTGGGAAGAATGAGGAAATGTGTGTCTACTTTATTTTCTCACAAACGGAAGACCCAGGAAACATTTTTTTTTTTCTTTTTTTTTTTGAGATAGAATCTCCCTCTGTTGCCCAGGCTGGAGCGCATTGGCGCAATCTCGGCTCACTGCAACCTCCGCCTCCCGGGTTCAAGCGATTCGCCTGCCTCAGCCTCCCTAATAGCTGGGATTACAGGCATGCACCACCACGCCCAGATGATTTTTGTATTTTTAGTAGAGACAGGGTTTCACCATGTTGACCAGGCTGGACTTGAACTTCTGACCTCAGGAGATCCACCCACCTTGGCCTCCCAAAGTGCTGGGATTACAGGCATGGGCCACCGCACCCGGCCCCTGGAAACAATTTTAAAAGTATTAAATTTAAAATAATTTTAAAATAATTTATTTCAATGAAAAAACAAAATAAAGAGGTTGGTGGGGCTTGGATGTAGAGCAAAGCAAAAATGAGAGATATGTGAACGGCCTCCCAAAGATTATCCCAACGATTTCCCATGAGGTACAAGCAACCTGCTAGGTTTTGATCTCCTGGTGGGGATCAGGACAAGTTCACAAGAACATAGCCCACCTAAAGGCACCAGTAACCACTTACCACCTATGGCAACACAGAAAATCTAATGGCTGGTGCAGTTCTTTACCTGACATATTTCATTGATGAGATTTGCCTTCCTCTTCACAGATTGTTTAATATCCTTCTCCCAGTGAACTGAAAAGTCCATGAGGGCAGGAACAATGTCTGTCAGATTAGCCATTGTAGGTGAGCTATTGTAGGTTCTCTCTGTGCCTATGTCTGCGTTGAATTGAAATTCATTTGAAGAGTGTACAATCTTGTAGTGCATTCTTTTATATTTTTTAACTTTTATTTTAGGTTCAAGGGTACATATGCAGGCTTATTATGTAGGTAAATTGCATGTCACGGGGGTTTGGTGTACAGATTATTTTATCACTCAGGTAATAAGCATAGTACACAAAAGATAGTTTTTCAGTCCTCTCTCTCCTCCCATTCTGCACTCTCAAGTATGCCCTGATGGCTGCGGTTCCTTCTTTGTGTCCACGTGTTGTGTTTTCAATGTTTAGCTCCTACTTACAAGTGACAACGTGCAGTATTTGGTTTTCTGTCCCTGCATTAGTTTGCTTGGGATAATGGCCTCCACCTTTATCCATGTTGCCGCAAAGGACATGATCTCATTCTTTGTTATGGCTGCATAGTATTCCATAGTGTATATGTACCACATTTTCTTTATCCAGTCTACCACTGATGGGCATTTAGGATGATTCCATAACTTTGGTATTGTGAGTAGTGCTGTGATGAACATATATGTGCATGTGTCTTTATGGCAGAATGATTTATATTCTTTTGGGTATAGAAATGTCTGCATAATGCATGCAATATGGTTGCATGGTTTTAAATAAATATTTTAATATACTATTCTTTAGTAATTATCATTCTTATAAAGATTCTTGATCTTTTCTACACTTTCTCTTCACAGTCTCAAAGACAAAAAACACCAATTTCTTATCCAACTCACTCTAGGCTTGTACACAGCTATCTTCAGCTTCATTCAGAACTCAAAGCTGTTAATTTCCTTCATGGCTCTAGACCATCTCCTCCAACTCAAAAGATCTTCTGAGTTCAACAGCCTAAGAATGGAACTCTAGATTCGAGAAGAAGCCTTAGCTCCCACTCCCAGTCTTTTTTCTCTTCCTCCTACTTTCATGGATCTTCTAATTATGTGGTCTCAGGAGGCAGCATGGATGGCTGTGGCTTTCAGGCTTCAGGCCTCTCAGGCTGAATGTGCATCTCCCTGGCTTCTCCCAGTTGGAGAGAACATTCATTTTTCTCTTCTTACAGAGTGAATAGTCTCCCTCTAAGTGGGTATTTTCAGCTGTTAGTTGCCCCTTGAAGCTTACGTGTGATAGTACTCTCCCATCATTTGTGGATGCCCCACGTTTCTGCAAATGTCATAATGGTTTACTGATCGGCATCACCTTCTTCCAATTAGATCCCTATCGTATATTAGAGCATAGATTTTAAAATAACATTTCAGCAGAGTGTGTTACTGACTCTCAGCCAGTCAGGGTGCATTTAAGGTACCCAAGGCCTCAATCTGCTCCAAACCAGGGCACTCTTCATTTTTCATTGGAGGATTGGAGAGGCAGCCCAGGTGGAATCAATAATATGCTGTAAGCCTGAAAAATCCTGATAGCTAATAAAGTATTTCTTTTAAAGCTAGTTTTATTTTAGGGAAATCCAATGCTTTAAAATTCTAACTTATGGAAAAGATAATTTAGAGAGCACGTATCTCCAAAAAGTTTTTTGGGGACTATTGAACTATTCTAATCAATCACGCTGATTTCCATCAAATCTTTCTCTTGAGAAATTTCTGTCTGAACTGCAGCATAGCACTAAGCACTTGTAAATATTCGGTAAATGTAAAATGAAGAAATAAATAACATGAATATATGAATCAATAAATGAACAAATAAGTGTATAAATGAAGCAATGGCTAAGAAAATGAATCACATGTTGTATGTATCTGCCTATCATAACTTTTGATTTCTGTGTTTAAAGACAAATCATTTCAGGTTCAGAGGGTACTTGTTGGATTAAGAGGAGATTACTAAACAAGCAAGTGATAACTGGGCATCTATTCCCTGCCAGGCAGTGTGCACTGCATTTTTATAGACAATTGGCTTCTTTGTGAAACTATCACTGACAGTTTCCTCTAAAGAATAGGTCTATGCCGGGTGCGGTGGCTCATGCCTGTGATCCCAGCACTTTGGGAGGCCAAGGCAGGCGGATTACCTGAGGTCAGGAGTTCAAGACCAGCCTGGCCAATATGGCAAAACCTCCGACTCTCCTACAAATACTAAAAATACAAAAATTAGCCGGGTGTGGTGGTGCCCACCTGTAGTCCCAGCTACTCAAGGAGGCTGAGGCAGGAGGATCACTTGAACCCAGGAGGCAGAGGTTGCAGTGAGCCGAGATTGCACCATTGCACTCCAGCCTGGGTGACAGACTGAGACTCTATCTCAAACAAACAAACAAAAGAATAGGGCTATATCCTGAACATAAAACAACAACAACAATAATAATGAATTCTAAATATCAATTTTGAGCCATAGTTTATAAATCACATATTCTGGATGAGGCCAAGCCAGGTATGTGGCAGGCCCTGTACCAGGCACTGCACATGGAGTGATGGGAAAGATCAACAATGCTCTGCCCTCAGGGAACTTATATTCTAGCCAGAGAGACAAACCCAAAGAAAGGAAATACAATAATAGCACATTGTGATGAATGCTGGGAAAGAAGCAAACACAGTACTGGAATCCAAGATAATAAGAGACTACAATTGACTGGCCTCTGAGGAGAAGACATTTAAGCTGAAAAGCTCCATTATTAGATGGGTCAAAGGGGACATCCTGTTTCGCCTTTCAAAGTTCTGCTTCAGTGTCTCTTGCTGAACTTAACGTTATAGGTCTTCCACTCACAATGGTCCCCCTGGACAATAGTTAAGACTCTGCAGAGGGTGTTGCCCTTCCAAAAGAGATCTACTCTTCATGACAGCATTTCTGCCCCTTTCCCTTGATAAGCAGTTCATGAGTTTTACACGCACTCCCTTGGAGGGATGATTCTGTCCCCATTAATGAGCAGCTTTGCTTGGTAGTTATTGAGTAACTGCCATCTATTGACTTTATATAAAATGTTAATTATAAGTTAATTTGGGGGCAACCGTTTAATCTATGAAAATACAAAGAAGAATGCACAGACCATGGACTATATCCACTAAGTGCAGCAATATATTTATTCATAATATAAGCACTGTGGCAAGTCAAAAGAAGTGAGGAAGCAGATCTAAGGGGTATTGGGTCCCCAGTCAAAACATGCTATTCCTTTCCTTTCCTTGATTTTTCTTTTGGCCTGAGATTGAATGAACTGAATGCCCATACTCAGAAAGATGCTTGAACTATGCCCGCCTATATAGCATGTATAACTGATACTAAAAGTGAAGGTAAGTCACATAAATCTAACGCCAATGTAGAATTTTTCTGGTTTAAGTTTTTAAAACAAACCACAAAACTAAAAATACCTATAAAATCATCTTTTGCTAAATATTTAGGCAAAGGACATAAACATATGCATATATATAGATATTTACGCAAAGAACCATAAAAAGATATGTCTGCGTGTACATAGGAACTATTTATTGACAAACCATTTGTGTTAGCACAGTAGCTTGCCCTTGGGGCTAACAGCCAAAAACTATTAATTCTTGCCATGGGAAAAACAATTTTAAAACTCATTAATTATGCCAAAAATTTACATTTTTATTTTTATTCCAAGCCTTGATTACAGTCTATTAATAAATGAAAATGTGCTTGCATTTTTAAGTACTTCTGAATTTCCCAAGTTTTGTTTTCAAAGACAGCAAAACTTCAACAACATTTTAATTTACTCAGCGAATAGTCAAGGGAAAGGCTTTATTAAATAAAGAAACTGTCTTTGAAGAAATAGTTGGAGTTCAATAATATATTAAATGCCTGCTGAGGACTTTTTCTCTTTTTCTTTTTAATTTATGTTTTTATCAAAGTAAAATGGAGTTTTTTTAAAAAAAAATCAAAAGCCACTACAAAGCTTATAAAGCAAAAAGCAGTTTATTATGCCACTACTCCCTATTCCTGAATCATTTAATGTCTTATTTTTTTCTTTTTGAATTTCTAACTGTACTTCTAAGTAGTATACTTACAGTGTTTTAATTTTTTTCATTTTATATATTAATTCTTGAATTGCAATAAAGGTGGATTTACTTCTTTCTTTACAATCTTTACACCTTTAATCTCTTATTTGTGGCTTATTTCAACTGGCTAGGATTTCCTGTAAGACGTTGAAAGGACTTTGCCTTATTCTTGATCTTAGAAGTAAAGCATTCGTTCTTCCACTATGAAGCATAATGTTAATTGTAGGGCTTTGTAGATTCCCTTGAATGTATTGAGGAAGTCCACCTCCTTTCCTAGTTTTCTGTCAGTGTTATTGTTTTATTTATTTTGCCTTTCTTATAATTTTTAAATTAAAAACACATCATTTTGTACAGTTTGTATAAAGAATTACATATATTATAATTTTTAACTCTTAGTAACCTTAAATTCTAGTGAAAACCTAAAAGCGAAATCTTGAATTGTCTGTCACACTCTGTCTCCAGGCTGGAGTGCAGTGCCGTGATCTTAGCTCACTGCAACCTCCGCCTCTGGGGTTCAAGCGATTCTCCTGCCTCAGCCTCCCCAGTAGCTGGGACTATAGGCACGCGCCACCACGCCCAGCTAATTTTTTTTTTGTATTTTTAGTAAAGACGGAGTGTCACCATGTTGGCCAAAGATGGTCTCAATCTCTTGACCTCGTGATCCACCCACCTCGGCCTCCTGAAGTGCTGGAATTACAGATGTGAGCCACTGTGCCTGGCCTGCTGTCATTTTTAATATAAAAATAAATGATCTTTTAAATAATATTTTCTTGTTTAATGAGTGTGAAATTTTCTTTCATTTCTCTGATAATATTTTAGAGTCTTTAAAAATTCCTTTTTACTCTGCTTTTCTTTTTTTCTTTTTTTCTTTTTTTTGGTCTTTTAAAATTACCACTATTTATTCTAAGTCCTGTTTTTCCGGTTAAAATTGTTTGGTCTCCTTCTTTCACATAGAGGATTTCCTCCGATGTCTGGTTTATTCCTAGCAATTCATCTGTGATTGGAATAAGGCATAAAAACACCACATGGGTGGGGCTTGCTGACTAGCAGGCCTCACTGTAGGGCATCCCTACCCACTTCTTAGGGGGATGTAGACATGTCAGTATCTCTGTGTACTTTCTTTCTGTTGGCCCAGAAAAGAAATACCTAATCTGCTGCCTGGTATAAATATAGACCTGGCTGCTAAAATCTGGGAACTGATTAAGGGATGTGGATAGTGGTGGTGTGTGCCTGTGGTCCTAGCTACTTGGGAGACTGAGGTGGGAGGATCACTTGAGCCAGGAGATTGGGGCTGAGTGTCTCACCATTCAGTAGAGAGACTTTTAGCTCACCCTTTGTTTTGCCTCTTTCCTCACTTCCCTACTCAACTGTCTCTGATAACCCAAAGTCCAGAGTCTCTCCGGATTCGTTGCTCAGGAAGATAAATCTCTATTGCCTGCTAGGTTGGGGGAGGAGATGCTACCTGAGTATGCAGGTGAGTGAGGGAATCTGGAAGTCTAACTCTAAGTTCATCATCTTCATATCCACCCCACCTCTTGTCTTGCCTTTCAAAGCTCACCAGCACCTCTAGTCCTTAGGCTCTCTTGGGTTCTAATGAGAATATCATCTTGGTTTTTATCGACATTCTTATTGACTGGCAATTAAACATTAGCTTTCTCTACTTTGCTAAGTTACCAATGGTCCATCCACTTTCAGTCATCCAAAATGTTCTCCCATCCCTCATCTGCAATCATTTCCACAGGATTTCAGAAAGAAGCAAATATAACACATCTATTCAATCCACCATGTTTAACAAAATTTTCTGATGTGATTTTTTAAAATGCTTTTAAAATATGCCTACAAAAACATTCACCTGTTCAAAGGGTACTATATTAGATGAGTCTTGACAAATGCATATAGCTATGCAACCACCGCTACAGTCAAGATATAGAACATATGTATCACTCCCAATGTTCATGCATGGACCTTTGTAGCTGATGCCCTGTCTCTACCCTGAATCCCTGGCAAGCACTGAACATTTCTCTCCCTAGTTTTGCCTTTTCTAGGATGTCATATAAATTGAATCATAGTCATACAGGCAGTTGTGTCTGGCTTCTTTCACTTAACATAATAATTTTCATTTCCATCCATTTGTTTCATGTATCAGTAGTTCACCACGCTTTACTGTTGAATAGGATTCCATTATATGGACAGACCACAGTTTGTTAATCCATTCATTAGAAGATGGATATTTGAGTTGTTTCCAGTCCTTGGCTATTATTAATAAAGTTGCTGTGAACATATGTTTAAAGGTCTTTGGATGTGAACACACGTCTTTACTACTCTTAGGTAAATATCTAAGAATGGAATTGCTGGGTCGTGTAGTAAGTGTATGTGTTAAAATGTATAAGAATTTTCCAATCTGTTTCAAAGTGGTTGTAAGATTTTAAATTCTTTTCAGCAATATGTGAGCAATCCAGTTGCTCCACATTCTCACCAATAATTGCTATTATCATTTTAAAAAACGTTAGCTAACATATGAGGTGTTAAATTATATCATATCATGATTTTAATTTGCATTTCCCTGATGACTAATATTGTTGAGTATCTTTCATATTCAATATACGGATGCCATGATTGAAAATTCAATACCACTCAAAATTGTACTATAAATAAATAAACAAATCACTTAGGTATTGCTACAGGTTGAATTATGCTTTGCCCCTCTCATCCCAAAAAGATATGCTGGAATCTTAAACCTCATACCTCAAAATATGGTCTTATTTAGAGATAGACTCTTTACCGGGGTAAAGTTAAAATATGGTTATTAGGGTAGGCTCTAATCCAATCTGACAACACCATTATAAAATGGAGAAATTTGGACATGGAGACAGACGAGCACAGAGGGAAGGTGATGTGAGGAGACACGGGGAGAAGACAGCCATCTACAAGCCAAGGAGAGGGCCCTGGAACAGATCCTCCCTCACAGCTCTAGGAAGGAACCAACCCTGCTGACATCTTGATTTCAGATTTCTAGCATCTGGAACTGTGAGAAAGTAAATTTCTGTTGTTTAAGCTATTCGGTTTGTAGTATTTTGTTACAGAAGCCATCACAAACTAATACAGATGCAAATCTAATATATAAGCAGGACTTGTATGCTGAAAACACAAAATATTGCAAGAAATCAAAGATCTAAGTAAGTGGAGAGACAAACCATGTCATAAGACTCAGCACAGCAAAGGGTTAATTCACTGCCAAATTGATACACAGGTTTAATGAAATTCCTATTAAAATCCTAGCAAGATTTCTTTGTAGATATAGACAAGACTACTCTAAAATTTATATGGACAGGCAAATGAACTAGAATAGCTGAAACCATTTTGAAAGGGAAGAACAAAATGAGAGGAATCGGTCTACCTGATTTTCAACTTATTATATAGCTACAGTAATTGGGACTGTTTGATGCTGGTGGAAGAATACACACAACGATCAATAGAACAGAGGAACGAACCCAAAAATAGACCCACACAAGTATGCCCAAGTGATTTTCAATGAAGTTACAAAAGCAATTCAATGGAAGAAAAATAGCCTTTCCAGCAAATTGTGCTGGAGAAATTGGACATTCACAGGCAAAAAACAAAACAAAACAAAACAAACAAACAAAAACCCAGCTCAACCTAATTCTCACACCTAATTTTTAAAAAATTAACTCAAAATGTAAAGAGACTTAAATGTAAAATATAAAACTAAAACATTTACAAGAAAACATAGTAAAAAATCCTGGGGATCTAGGGCTAGACAAAATGTTCATAGAGTTGACACCAAAAGTGTGATCCTTAAAAGAAAATCTTGATAAATCACAACTAAAAATTTTTGCTCTGTGAAAGACACTGTGAAGAGGATGAAAAGACAAGCTACAGACTGAGAGAAAATATTTTCAAATCACGTATTTGACAAAGAACTAGCATCTAGAATATACATAAAGAACTCTCAAAACTCAACCTTTAAAAAAACCAAACTGGCTGGGCATGGTGGCTCATGCCTGTAATCCCAAAACTGGGAGACCGAAACAGGCAGATCACCTGAGTTCAGGATTTTGAGACCAGCCTGGCCAACATGGTGAAAACCCATCTCTACTAAAAATATAAGAAATTAGCCGGGCATGGTGGCACGTGCCTGTAATCCCAACTACTCAGGAGACTGAGGCAGGAGAATCGCTTGAACCCTGGAGACGAAGATTCCAGTGAGCCAAGATCACGCCACTGCACTCCAGCCTGGGTGACAGAATGAGACTCCATCTCAAAAGAAAAAAAAAATTCAATATGCGTTTATCATAAGACCCAGCAAATGCTCTTCTGGGCATTTATCTCAGAGAAATAAAGTAAAATCTTCTGTTCTCAAAAATACCTGTATATCAATGTCTGTAGCATCTTGCAATTGCCCAGACTGGAAGTGGCCCAGATATCCTTCAACAGGTGGATGGTTAAACAAACTGTAGTACGCCATACCCTGGAATACCATTCAGCAATAAAGACTAAAAAGCTATTGATACATGCAACAACTTTCAGAGGATTATGCTGCAAATAAAAAAACAGTGCAATCCCAAAAGATTACATACTGTATAATCCCATTTATATAACATTCCTGCAAAGACAAAATTATAGATATGGAGAACAGTGGTTGCCAAGGATTAAGGAAGGGGTGGGTGCAGGAGGGAAGTGGATGTGGAGGACTCTTGTAGCCAAGGAAATTGTCTGTATTTTGATGGTATCAATGTCAATGTCCTGGTATGAAATAGTACAATGGTTTGGCAAGATACTACCAAGTTGGAGGAACTGGGTGAAAGATAGAGGGATCTCCCTGTATTATTTCTTACAAGTGCATGTGAATCTACAATTATCTCAAAATGTTTAATTTTGAGATGAAAGCAAAAAAAAAAGAAAGCCAAACTAAACAAAAATAACATTTCTAGATAACTCAGAAATGTTATAGTTTCTATAAACATTTTTAAAGAAAATCAGTGCTAAATTCAGTTCATCTCCTCCTTCAGATTCTCCTGTTCTAGAACAGGTGCTAGAGCTTCAGCTATAAACTTAGATAGTTTGTGACTGAGTCAACTTCTAGCGAGTTAGGATGTCCACAGCAGAGTGCTGGGAGCTGTACCTGCCCGGCACCACCCCTGTGCTCAGTACGCTACAGTCCATGTGACAGGCAGGCTTAAGGTCTACAATTAGAGAAGCAGGTGGATCTCCTTTGTCCTCAGGTCTAAGTCACTTTCTCCTCTCTGGCTCCCCCAGAAAGCCTTGGGGGTTAAGACACACCTGCCTACCCGTTATGAAAACTGACAGTTTGTTTCCCATTTGGCTCTCAATTTTTAGCTTTAAGGAGAAGAAGGGTGAATTCAAATCAGCCTTACCTCTTGACTCCATTAGGAGATCCTGAGGTTGGACAGCGGCATCTCCCAAGATGGGGTTGGGGTACTGGACTCCCACAAGGAGGCCGGAGCAAAGGCACATGAGGTTACTTACACCTGCACTCCTGACAGAGGCTGCTGGGACATCCAGAAATAATTAGAAAGCCATTGGGCTTTTCTTACCTGGTAAATTATACATTTGGGTGATATCTACGTCTTTTCCTCATGTTCTCCTTGGGAATAAAGGAACAAATGTGCGAGCTGATTGTCCAGAGTTTGTGGTAGGTAAGAGAGACAGAAACGAGGCTCAGAAGTGTGCTGTGGGTCCTCTAATACCTGGCTCAGCGGTGCAAAGATGACTCGAGGGACTTCATGGAGTTCCACTGGACATTTCCTGCAAGGGGTTCTGGTTCCCCCTTCATTTTCACTGCACACACCTCTATCTGACATAGGGAGTTTGCTTCTGGGCCCCTGCTGCCTTCCGCTTCCCCTCTGACAAGCCTGCTAAGGTCTCTAGTTCGCTTGCCTGTCCCTGTGTCTGTGCTAGGTGGCTTGGATCCTCAGATTGCCATGCCCCTTAGCTTGTCTTGGCATCTCTGCCGTTGATTCCCAATTGGAACCATCTCCATGAGACCTTTGACTTGGCATGCCACAGCCCTCTGCTCCCCATGAGCTGAGTCCTGGGATCCTGGGCCCAGGGTGCCAGGACAGGACCTAAGCAGCAGCCACTTTTCTGGCAAGATGACCTTTAAAAATTTTGGCTTTTCCCCAGCATGTCAGCACGCCCTTGTGATTCAGTTGAACTTTCCAGTTGCCTTAGTCTCAATGCAGCCTGTGGGGTGAGGAGGTGACTCTTGCCCTCTATTAGGAGCTCTGCTGGTCATCTCCTCTGACCACAGCCAGCTTTCCTTCCTCCCTTCACTCTGAAGGCCCTGCTTCCTGAATTGCACGAGATCAGACACATTCACATCCCTCACTATTCCAGCTGCCTGCAAATTTTTGATAACAGTATCCTACCAGCAAAACAACTTTAATTATGTATCCCCAAGAAGTAAAGTGCTCTACTAACCTATACATTATAACAGTAAGAAAAATGAAAATTTAAAAAGGATGGTGCATTAGAAAGCAGAAATCCTAGTATGATCTTCTTTCACCTGAGCAGCTCATTGTGTTCGGAGACCCTGGCTCTACCCTGCTAAAACCAGTAGTGAAGTAGACTAAGTCTTTTCAGAAGGGTATCAAGCATGTGCCACCTGGATTTTGGTGGATATTGACCATTACCCCAAGGAAAAACTTTTATGGTAAAAAGCCTGACTCCCCCCTTCAGAATGTGTGAGCCTCACTCTCTTCATTTGTAAAATCACCATCTGAATTCTATGCTTTGAAGGACACTTTCAGGTCAAATATTTATTAGGTGTCTACATATCCATCAGCGAAGACTTAGAGGCTTTGGGGCAAAGAAAAACAGTACCTGGGGAGAATTGTGAAATTTCAGAATCTGAATACAAACAACATTTTTTTTTTTTTTTTTTGAGATGGAGTGTCACTCTTCTGCCCAGGCTGGAGTGCAGTGGCGCGATCTCAGCTCACTGCAACCTCTGCCTCCCGGGTTCAAGTGATTCTCCTGCTTCAGCCTCCCAAGTAGCTGGGATCACAAGCATTCGCCACCATGCCCAACTGATTTTTGTATTTTTAGTAAAGATGGGGTTTCACCCTGTTGGCCAGGCTGGTCTCGAGCTCCTGACTTCAGGCGATCTGCCTGCCTCGGCCTCCCAAAGTGCTGGGATTACAGGCATGAGCCAAACAACTTCTTACCAAGGAGGAACTTAAGAAACAAAAAGGATGGTGGATTTACACGGGATTTTCCCAGCAGAGGCTAGGATCTGTGTGCTTGGTTGTATTGTTCCTTTCACAGACAGTAATGTTGATTTGGAAGAGGATGAGTGAATTTCACGTATTTTCTGGGAACTCATTACACAAAAGCAAGGACCTCTTTTGCTATAATTTTTAAAATCTTTGATACTTTGATTAGCACCTACAATATCTCGTTATCATTTGAATTTCTTTTATTATCTGTGTGTTGAAAATTTTTTCATATTTTTTATCATGTGTCTTTCCTCCTTATGAACCATCTGTTTATGTCCTTTGCTCAATCATATATTGGAGTCTTATAATTTTGGGGGTCATTTTTGGTGATTGAGATTTTATATAATGAGGATATTAAGATGTGCATGTAAGTGTGTGTGTGTGTGTGTGTGTGTGTGTGTGTGTTTGGTTAACCAATTGATTTGAGCTATTACAAATTTTCAAGCTAAATAGCTATTCTATTTTGGTTTAGGGAAAAAGAAAATCGAACCAAGATAAGCTTTTAAATTCAACTTCCTTTCCAGCAGAAAGGGAAAGCAGGAATTGTAGAGCTGCTGAACAAGAGCAATTTTCATTCTCTCTTGGTTTGAATGAGTTTCTTTTTTCCTTATGAAATGGGAACTTCTTTTCTGTGTATCTATACAGTTGTTATTATCGTTGTAATAATGAACTTCTATTGAGAAGCACTAGAAGCTGAAGCACTTCAGATCGGGACAATAAGCCCAATACAGCGGCTTGATTTAGACAGGGACCCTCACTTCTGTTTAGAAATACATTTTCAATCATTTTAATGAAAAGGGCGACAGCAGCCATGGTGTGTTCAGATACTCAGCATGACACCGCCTGCAAGCTCTATTGTCTTTCGCTGATTAAACTGGGCTGGTTGAGAATTACATTTCTGCACCCATGGTTCCGCTGTGGTGAACACCGGGAGTAAGCAAGCTCTTATTCAGGTCCCAAGCAAGCCACAGCCAGCATGTCAGAAAGCAAGATTCAAGTCAGGGTCCCCTTGGCTTCGACTGGCTCTACTGGATCAAACAGCTCCAGCGGGGACAGAGGCAGCAGGAAAGAGCTTCCTCAATAAGGAAATTGAAGAGCAGGAGGAAGGAAAAAATAACCTGAAACTCAGATGGGCAAGATTAGGGGTGGGGAGTGAGAGCCAGAGATCATGTGTCAGCACCCAGAGCGGAGGAGAAAGAATTCTGATTCCAGTCCACACCACCTTAGACTGCAGCATTGAGCACCCCAGGGCTGGCGTTCATCTCAACCCCCTCATTTTCTCAGTTGAGGAAACAACCCTGGAGAGGTGAGGTGACCCGCTTAACATCATGCCACATGTGTGGGAGAGAAGGGACATGAACCCTGTCCCCAATAACCCATGCTGCCTCTCAAATATCACATTATTTTCCTTGCACTGTTTCCTTTTGGGGTTCTCGCTGTGGTTTGAAATGAGAGTGTCAACCTTCAGGGACAGCAGGACCTGCTGAGTCCATGGAAGGGTCTCAGTGCTTATTGATTGAATGGAGGTGTCATCCTGTGCTTTCGAGCAAAGCTTTCAGAACCAGAGAGATCCAGGCTCACTTTCCAGCTCAGCTCCGTATCATCTGGACACTCTTGGGAAATTCACTTGCCCTCTCTGAGCCTCAGTTTCCTTTTCTGTAAAATGGGGACAATGAGAATTATATTGACCTCTGAGGGCTGTTTCGAGGAGTAAACAAAAGAATGCACAGAAAGTCTCTCTTCAGAAAAGAAGATGAAAGCCCAAAGAAGATTAAGTAATTTTGCCCAAAGTAACTTGTTCTTTAAGATGTGGCCGGAACTCAAAAATCAGTCCGTGGGTGCTGAGAAAGTCAGTGCTCTTTTGTTCTCTTTTATTATCTCCTGGACACGATCGTTCATGTGCTAAGGGCCCAATGAACGTCATTCACTTAGAATTCAATACGTGTGAATTATTTGAAAAAACTGCAGTAGCCCCGAGTATATAAAAACTACCATAACCTAATGTCTATAGTAAAATATTACAAGGTCAGAGCTACAGTGAACCCTGTCAAGTCTGAAAAGACTTTAAATAAATCTTATCGACAAAAGACACTGTGGAAAGCTGGAAGAAGGTATTCGTAATGAAGACACAGACATCTAAGGACTGAAGTAATTTGAAACACGGCATCAGAAGATCTGCCCCTTTGTGCTGTGTGGTCTAGACACACTGTTCTACCTCTTTGTGCCTGTTTCCTTATTTGTGCAGTGAAGGGTTAGGACTTGGAAATGGCTGAGATCTCACAAGATTTAAAGTCACCAGATCAAACCTAGAATTCAACCTAGAAAGATTACAGGCCCAAAAGTTTGTGAAATTATTGAGAAGGATCCCTTGACTTCAGGTTGAATTTAGAGAGAGAAATTTGCTAGCTGCCACGTGGAGTAGGAAAGGATCTCCTAGAAGTCACTACATCAGGAATCCCACAGCAACTACAGCCACCGCTGTTCATTGACATTATGTCTTCAATAGTAGGTGAATTTGCTGCTACAACCAAGTATTTTCTTTGCAACTCGCATATCCTTAATAATCTCCTTCCAGAGCTGTGCTCAGTAGCAGCTATTTCCGAAAGGAAATAAACGTTTCCATTGTTCCTGTTGCAATATTGACTTCCAGTGAAGATAGTTTTTGACATTTAAAGGGAAGAGCGCCCCCTAGTGGAAGTATAATCCAAGCCGACAGCCAAGACCACCATTAAAAGCTGATGGGTAACGTTCATGTTTGGGAGACCTGTCTTACAGTCCCCTTCCAGAAGTGATTTATGCCACCAAGAAAGTGCACATCAGGCTTAAGCATCTACCAAGAAAATACACCCTGTTACAAACAAAAATAAGTTAGATTCCTTTTTTCTTTCTTTTTTTTTGAGAAGGAGTCTCGCTCTGTCACCAGGCTGGAGTGCAGTGGTGCGATCTCGGCTGACTGCAACCTCCGACTCCCCGGTTCAAGCGATTCTCCTGCCTCAGCCTCCCGAGTAGCTGGGATTCCAAGCATGCACTACCACATCCAGCTTATTTTTGTATTTTTAGTAGAGACGGGGTTTCACCATGTTGACCATGATGGTCTCGATCTCCTGACCTCGTTATCCGCCCATCTCGGCCTCCCAAAATGCTGGGATTACAGATGTGAGTCACCGCACCCGGCCTACATTGGTAGTTTTGGGTTATGATAAGGAGACAACAGACAGAGCGAGAAAAGGATTAAGAAAATTAGGAACAGACAAGAGAAGTGGCATGAAAAGGAGGAGACAGGACAGAGCAGACACAGGAAAAAGAATGACATGAAAATATGGATTTCTTCTTGGTATTTTTCTTCCTTCATTTTAGATGGAGGGAAATAGCTTATTCTAGAATAATGCCCTCCAGAGACCCTGTTTTTAAGTGGAACACCCTGTAGTACATTAGACAGGCAACGACTCCATTCTTGACAATGAAACAAACCACCACAACTCAACACCTGATTGGACAGAGAGCAAGCACCTCTCACTCTTGTTCACCTGCTTGAGGCCTTTCAAAAGGGAAAAAAAAAATGTGTCTGATGCCAAATGAGAGCTTCAATGAATGAATGCCACAACAACTACGGCCACTACTGTTAAATTGACGTGTGAGTTGGGCAGGAGATGGGGAGGCATTGATGAATTACAGACAGACAAATTCAGGTGCTTTCTGCAGTTTTGTTCTAAGTGACATCTGTCTGTGTCCACGGAGACCATTCCTCCCATCCAGGTGCAGCACGGGGACCCGCCATGACTTTGGGGGTGGATGCATAAAGAGTTTTCCATTTTAACAGTTATGCCTTTATAGTCATATGTGTTAGAGAAACTAAAACTCACCTATCAAACCTATGATTTTAAGAGTTCTATTTTTAACATGAGGCTGAGTAGGTTTTTAAGTGAGCAATTTTAAAGACAATATTAAATAAATAGTAAAGTACGTGGAAAGGAAGGAGAGGTGGCGGAAATTATGAGAGAACGCTGAATATCACCGAAGCTCAGAAAACACTTCAGGAAGTGAGCAGAGGTTATTCAAGGGTTATCTTTCTATCATTCTCTCCCCTCTCTTGAGACTGGTCCTTCTTGCATTCATTTTATCTATTGTGCTTCTCTAGTTTGCCCTGTGGTCCTGTCTTCACCGAACACATTCCTACTGCTCTGAATCAAAGACAATGTCAATGGGCAGGACAGTCCTTCTGTGGTCCCATTCAGCCATGGCTCCAAATTCGCGATCTAGCAAAGGAGGGGTCTCTAGATTGCCCCCAGCATTGTATAATGAAGGAATGGCCTCCAAATCAGCCATTTTCCCAGGACCTTCCCACCCTCTCCACCAGCACTCCCCACTCCTTCTTACCCCAGCGAGAAGAGCAGTGCACAGTGACATGTGTCAAGGGCCCCAGCCATGGAAAAGATGGAATCCTGCTCCGAGGAGAGACAGTAGCTGAAATCTTGCAATCCTGAAGCCTCTTTTTCTCAGATGGATTCCCCAAGAAGACTGCCGTCTACACCCTTGTTAGTCAGAGAAGGAAATAGTTACATTAAGAAATTCTCTGAGCCTCAATGAGAAACTCCTTTCTTCCCAGAGACCTCAGGTGAGCCTTCCCGAAAGGACCCTGCCCGTGTAGGCTTGGACCTGTCCTCCAGGGCTCATTTTAATGGAGTGAAAAAGCATTCCTCAGTCAATGACATGACCTAGGAGTTCTTGTGTTGTTTTCTCTTCAAATTGCCATTGCAGGAATGCAATGTGATAACTAATTTACAGTATCGTATAATCACCAAGAGCCCCCTCTGTGCAGCTGCCCTTCCCATCGTCCATGTTTGACATGCCACCACTCTTCCACTCTGATGTCAAGGTGAGCCTCTGATAAGAGAGTGTATTACTCTGTTTGTGTTGCTATAAAGGAATACCTCAGACTGGGTAATTATACAGAAAAGAGGTTTATTTGGCTCACAGTTCTGCAGGATGTATAGGAAGCATAGTGTCAGTATCTGCTTCTGGGGAGGGCCTCAGGATGCTTCCAATCATGGCATAGCAGGAGCCAGCAGTCACATAGCAAGAGTAGGAGCAAGAGGGAGAGGAGGGAGGTGCCGGGCTTTTTTTAAACAACAGCTTTCTAGTGAACTCATAGAGTGAGAACTCATTCATTACGATGAGGACAGGGCACCAAGTCATTCATGAGGGATGCACCTCCATGACTTCCCAGTAAGACCATCTCCTACATTGGATGTCACATTTCAATGTAAGATTTGGAGGGGACGAAACATCCAAATCATATGAGAGGGCCAATCAAATCCTAGAACACTGAAAAGAACAGCAATCACTGATCCCCACTGGGCATGAAGAGTAGCCATAGTGCCAGTCCTACTTCCCCACCAAGACTCAAAACTGAAGACAGCTTAGCCTATTTTGGATGCTATCGACTGGTACTAATGATTTCATTCCTATCTACACCCAGAGTTTGGGGGCATATATGCAAAGTGGTACTAGTAAATGTTTTAGCCTTTGCCAATTCCTATGGTATAAATACTGTCCTCATAGCTAATTTCAATCTACAAACATGATGTCAACTGACTCACAAAATTCCTGAAAATTTAACAAGCAGCTCTTGCAAGTTTGTTTAAGTTTGCTGCAGCATAGCACTTACCTGTATGTTCTATAGAGTTCTTTAGCAGGACATGGTACTGTGTGGTTGGGGATGCCCGTGCTAGCATCTCTGACATATTCCTTCATCTTCACCTTTATCCTTACTTTTCCTTCCACTTTTCCTCAATTTTTAAAAACTCCTCACGTCCTCTGTTTTTCTCTACTGGCTCTCATTTTGTGTGGACATTCAGGCCATGGGGAAACTGAGATGATGCATTTCCATTATACTATGAGGATCACTCATTCTGTGACAGCTGAAATTTGGGCAGAGCTGAAAACAAGCAAGTTAGACATAAAAGATTCCACAGTTGTTACAGATACTGTTCAAATATAATACATAATTGGGCACCAATAATTAGAGATCTGGAGTTGAATAACACACAGTCTTGCCTTCTAAGGGTCATGGATGAATGAGAAGATGCAAATAATGTCTCCACGGCAGACATTAGCAATTGATTCCAGAATTCACATACCACTGTTTTTTCTTTCTCAATACAGTGATCCCTACTGATTAATCACAGTTGGCACTGAAAATGGAATGTATTTGCCATCCTTGTACTATGCGTATCAAAGCACTAAGTGCAGGAGAGAAAGGACAGGAAAGGTGTAAAAGGCAGAAAGGTGCCAATGGAGGGTGCCATAGACAAGTCTCTCTGCAATTTATAGCTAATACTGACCCTGTCTGTAGACTTACCTCTAGGTGCATGCCATCTCAAGGTTGCCATGAAACACTACTTTTTTTGTCCCTAGGATTGTCCATGGCAAGAACCAACGAGAGGGCACAGGCATGCCTGTGTCTGTGGCTGTGGGAACAATGGAAGAGGCTGAGCTTATTGCTCTGGAAGGCTGCTGTTTGTGATTAAAAGGGATCACAAGAATGATGGAAGCCAAGCTGTGCTTTCAGAGACGGGTCCAAGCGTGGAGTGCCAGCCATGATCCACTTCTTCCAAAGGCAGGTGGCTGCTGCTCTGGGGGTGGGAGGGGAGCTTAAGAAGGAGACTCACACGGCCCCTGTATGTAATCTGTTTCCTTTCCACATTGTCAGGGGCCTGGGAGATCCCTGATATTTTATCTTCAAATGTGATCTGGGATCTATATATAGTTGGACACATAGATGAGATGAGTTCTTTTTTTTTTTTTTCTTTTTTTTTTTTTTTAAATTATACTTTAAGTTTTAGGGTACATGTGCACATTGTGCAGGTTAGTTACATATGTATACATGTGCCATGCTGGTACGCTGCACCCACTAACTCGTCATCTAGCATTAGGTATATCTCCCAATGCTATCCCTCCCCCCTCCCCCCTCCCCACCACAGTCCCCAGAGTGTGATATTCCCCTTCCTGTGTCCATGTGATCTCATTGTTCAATTCCCACCTAGGAGTGAGAATATGTGGTGTTTGGTTTTTTGTTCTTGCGATAGTTTACTGAGAATGATGGTTTCCAATTTCATCCATGTCCCTACAAAGGATATGAACTCATCATTTTTTATGGCTGCATAGTATTCCATGGTGTATATGTGCCACATTTTCTTAATCCAGTCTATCATTGTTGGACATTTGGGTTGGTTCCAAGTCTTTGCTATTGTGAATAATGCCGCAATAAACATACGTGTGCATGTGCCTTTATAGCAGCATGATTTATAGTCACTTGGGTATATACCCAGTAATGGGATGGCTGGGTCAAATGGTATTTCTAGTTCTAGATCCCTGAGGAATCGCCACACTGACTTCCACAATGGTTGAACTAGTTTACAGTCCCACCAACAGTGTAAAAGTGTTCCTATTTCTCCACATCCTCTCCAGCACCTGTTGTTTCCTGACTTTTTAATGATTGCCATTCTAACTGGTGTGAGATGATATCTCATAGTGGTTTTGATTTGCATTTCTCTGATGGCCAGTGATGATGAGCATTTTTTCATGTGTTTTTTGGCTGCATAAATGTCTTCTTTTGAGAAGTGTCTGTTCATGTCCTTTGCCCACTTTTTGATGGGGTTGTTTGTTTTTTTCTTGTAAATTTGTTTGAGTTCACTGTAGATTCTGGATATTAGCCCTTTGTCAGATGAGTAGGTTGCGAAAATTTTCTCCCATGTTGTAGGTTGCCTATTGACTCTGATGGTAGTTTGTTTTGCTGTGCAGAAGCTCTTTAGTTTAATTAGATCCCATTTGTCAATTTTGGCTTTTGTTGCCATTGCTTTTGGTGTTTTAGACATGAAGTCCTTGCCAACGCCTATGTCCTGAATGGTAAGGCCTAGGTTTTCTTCTAGTGTTTTTATGGTTTTAGGTCTAACGTTTAAATCTTTAATCCATCTTGAATTGATTTTTGTATAAGGTGTAAGGAAGGGATCCAGTTTCAGCTTTCTACATATGGCTAGCCAGTTTTCCCAGCACCATTTATTAAATAGGGAATCCTTTCCCCATTGCTTGTTTTTCTCAGGTTTGTCAAAGATCAGATAGTTGCAGGTAAGCGGTGTTATTTCTGAGGGCTCTGTTCTGTTCCATTGATCTATATTTCTGTTTTGGTACCAGTACCATGCTGTTTTGGTTACTGTAGCCTTGTAGTACAGTTTGAAGTCAGGTAGTGTGACGCCTCCAGCTTTGTTCTTTTGGCTTAGGATTGACTTGGCGATGCGGGCTGTCTTTTGGTTCCATATGAACTTTAAAGTAGTTTTTTCCAATTCTGTGAAGAAAGTCATTGGTAGCTTGATGGGGATGGCATTGAATCTGTAAATTACCTTGGGCAGTATGGCCATTTTCACGATATTGATTCTTCCTACCCATGAGCATGGAATGTTCTTCCATTTGTTTGTATCCTCTTTTATTTCCTTGAGCAGTGGTTTGTAGTTCTCCTTGAAGAGGTGCTTCACATCCCTTGTAAGTTGGATTCCTAGGTATTTTATTCTCTTTGAAGCAATTGTGAATGGGAGTTCACTCATGATTTGGCTCTCTGTTTGTCTGTTGTTGGTGTATAGGAATGCTTGTGATTTTTGTACATTGATTTTGTATCCTGAGACTTTGCTGAAGTTGCTTATCAGCTTAAGGAGATTTTGGGCTGAGACAATGGGGTTTTCTAGATAAACAATCATGTCGTCTGCAAACAGGGACAATTTGACTTCCTCTTTTCCTAATTGAATACCCTTTATTTCCTTCTCCTGCCTGATTGCCCTGGCCAGAACTTCCAACACTATGTTGAATAGGAGTGGTGAGAGAGGGCATCCCTGTCTTGTGCCAGTTTTCAAAGGGAATGCTTCCAGTTTTTGCCCATTCAGTATGATATTGGCTGTGGGTTTGTCATAGATAGCTCTTATTATTTTGAAATACGTCCCATCAATACCTAATTTATTGAGAGTTTTTAGCATGAAGGGTTGTTGAATTTTGTCAAAGGCTTTTTCTGCATCTATTGAGATAATCATGTGGTTTTTGTCTTTGGCTCTGTTTATATGCTGGATTACATTTATTGATTTGTGTATATTGAACCAGCCTTGCATCCCAGGGATGAAGCCCACTTGATCATGGTGGATAAGCTTTTTGATGTGCTGCTGGATTTGGTTTGCCAGTATTTTATTGAGGATTTTTGCATCAATGTTCATCAAGGATATTGGTCTAAAATTCTCTTTTTTGGTTGTGTCTCTGCCCGGCTTTGGTATCAGAATGATGCTGGCCTCATAAAATGAGTTAGGGAGGATTCCCTCTTTTTCTATTGATTGGAATAGTTTCAGAAGGAATGGTACCAGTTCCTCCTTGTACCTCTGGTAGAATTTGGCTGTGAATCCATCTGGTCCTGGACTCTTTTTGGTTGGTAAACTATTGATTATTGCCACAATTTCAGCTCCTGTTATTGGTCTATTCAGAGATTCAACTTCTTCCTGGTTTAGTCTTGGGAAAGTGTATGTGTCGAGGAATGTATCCATTTCTTCTAGATTTTCTAGTTTATTTGCGTAGAGGTGTTTGTAGTATTCTCTGATGGTAGTTTGTATTTCTGTGGGATCGGTGGTGATATCCCCTTTATCATTTTTTATTGCGTCTATTTGATTCTTCTCTCTTTTTTTCTTTATTAGTCTTGCTAGCGGTCTATCAATTTTGTTGATCCTTTCAAAAAACCAGCTCCTGGATTCATTGATTTTTTGAAGGGTTTTTTGTGTCTCTATTTCCTTCAGTTCTGCTCTGATTTTAGTTATTTCTTGCCTTCTGCTAGCTTTTGAATGTGTTTGCTCTTGCTTTTCTAGTTCTTTTAATTGTGATATTAGGGTGTCAATTTTGGATCTTTCCTGCTTTCTCTTGTGGGCATTTAGTGCTATAAATTTCCCTCTACACACTGCTTTGAATGCATCCCAGAGATTCTGGTATGTTGTGTCTTTGTTCTCGTTGGTTTCAAAGAACATCTTTATTTCTGCCTTCATTTCGTTATGTACCCAGTAGTCATTCAGGAGCAGGTTGTTCAGTTTCCATGTAGTTGAGCGGCTTTGAGTGAGATTCTTAATCCTGAGTTCTAGTTTGATTGCACTGTGGTCTGAGAGATAGTTTGTTATAATTTCTGTTCTTTTACATTTGCTGAGGAGAGCTTTACTTCCAACTATGTGGTCAATTTTGGAATAGGTGTGGTGTGGTGCTGAAAAAAATGTATATTCTGTTGATTTGGGGTGGAGAGTTCTGTAGATGTCTATTAGGTCCGCTTGGTGCAGAGCTGAGTTCAATTCCTGGGTATCCTTGTTGACTTTCTGTCTCGTTGATCTGTCTAATGTTGACAGTGGGGTGTTAAAGTCTCCCATTATTAATGTGTGGGAGTCTAAGTCTCTTTGTAGGTCACTCAGGACTTGCTTTATGAATCTGGGTGCTCCTGTATTGGGTGCATATATATTTAGGATAGTTAGCTCCTCTTGTTGAATTGATCCCTTTACCATTATGTAATGGCCTTCTTTGTCTCTTTTGATCTTTGTTGGTTTAAAGTCTGTTTTATCAGAGACTAGGATTGCAACCCCTGCCTTTTTTTGTTTTCCATTTGCTTGGTAGATCTTCCTCCATCCTTTTATTTTGAGCCTATGTGTGTCTCTGCACGTGAGATGGGTTTCCTGAATACAGCACACTGATGGGTCTTGACTCTTTATCCAACTTGCCAGTCTGTGTCTTTTAATTGGAGAATTTAGTCCATTTACATTTAAAGTTAATATTGTTATGTGTGAATTTGATCCTGTCATTATGATGTTAGCTGGTGATTTTGCTCGTTAGTTGATGCAGTTTCTTCCTAGTCTTGATGGTCTTTACATTTTGGCATGATTTTGCAGCGGCTGGTACCGGTTGTTCCTTTCCATGTTTAGCGCTTCCTTCAGGAGCTCTTTTAGGGCAGGCCTGGTGGTGACAAAATCGGTCAGCATTTGCTTGTCTGTAAAGTATTTTATTTCTCCTTCACTTATGAAGCTTAGTTTGGCTGGATATGAAATTCTGGGTTGAAAATTCTTTTCTTTAAGAATGTTGAATATTGGCCCCCACTCTCTTCTGGCTTGTAGGGTTTCTGCCGAGAGATCCGCTGTTAGTCTGATGGGCTTCCCTTTGAGGGTAACCCGACCTTTCTGTCTGGCTGCCCTTAACATTTTTTCCTTCATTTCAACTTTGGTGAATCTGACAATTATGTGTCTTGGAGTTGCTCTTCTTGAGGAGTATCTTTGTGGCGTTCTCTGTATTTCCTGAATCTGAACGTTGGCCTGCCTTGCTAGATTGGGGAAGTTCTCCCGGATAATATCCTGCAGAGTGTTTTCCAACTTGGTTTCATTCTCCGCATCACTTTCAGGTACACCAATCAGACGTAGATTTGGTCTTTTCACATAGTCCCATATTTCTTGGAGGCTTTGCTCATTTCTTTTTATTCTTTTTTCTCTAGACTTCCCTTCTTGCTTCATTTCATTCATTTCATCTTCCATTGCTGATACCCTTTCTTCCAGTTGATCGCATCGGCTCCTGAGTCTTCTGCATTCTTCACGTAGTTCTCGAGCCTTGGTTTTCAGCTCCATCAGCTCCTCTAAGCACTTCTCTGTATTGGTTATTCTAGTTATACATTCTTCTAAATTTTTTTCAAAGTTTTCAACTTCTTTGCCTTTGGTTTGAATGTCCTCCCGTAGCTCAGAGTAATTTGATCGTCTGAAGCCTTCTTCTCTCAGCTCGTCAAAATCATTCTCCATCCAGCTTTGTTCCGTTGCTGGTGAGGAACTGCGTTCCTTTGGAGGAGGAGAGGTGCTCTGCATTTTAGAGTTTCCTGTTTTTCTGTTCTGTTTTTTCCCCATCTTTATGGTTTTATCTACTTTTGGTCTTTGATGATGGTGATGTACAGATGGGTTTTCGGTGTGGATGTCCTTTCTGTTTGTTAGTTTTCCTTCTAACAGACAGGACCCTCAGCTGCAGGTCTGTTGGAATACCCTGCCGTGTGAGGTGTCAGTGTGCCCCTGCTGGGGGGTGCCTCCCAATTAGGCTGCTCGGGGGTCAGGGGTCAGGGACCCACTTGAGGAGGCAGTCTGCCCGTTCTCAGATCTCCAGCTGCGTGCTGGGAGAACCACTGCTCTCTTCAAAGCTGTCAGACAGGGACATTTAAGTCTGCAGAGGTTACTGCTGTCTTTTTGTTTGTCTGTGCCCTGCCCCCAGAGGTGGAGCCTACAGAGGCAGGCAGGCCTCCTTGAGCTGTGGTGGGCTCCACCCAGTTCGAGCTTCCCGGCTGCTTTGTTTACCTAAGCAAGCCTGGGCAATGGCGGGCGCCCCTCCCCGAGCCTCGCTGCCGCCTTGCAGTTTGATCTCAGACTGCTGTGCTAGCAATCAGCGAGATTCCGTGGGTGTAGAACCCTTCAAGCCAGGTGTGGGATATAGTCTCGTGGTGCGCCGTTTTTTAAGCCGGTCTGAAAAGCGCAACATTCGGGTGGGAGTGACCCGATTTTCCAGGTGAGTCCGTCACCTCTTTCTTTGACTCGGAAAGGGAACTCCCTGACCGCTTGCGCTTCCCAGGTGAGGCAATGCCTCGCCCTGCTTCGGCTCGCGCCCGGTGCGCGCACCCACTGGCCTGCGCCCACTGTCTGGCACTCCCTAGTGAGATGAACCCGGTACCTCAGATGGAAATGCAGAAATCACCGTCTTCTGCGTCGCTCACGCTGGGAGCTGTAGACCAGAGCTGTTCCTATTCGGCCATCTTGGCTCCTCCCTCCCGAGTTCTTTTTAATGGAAAAGAAGGGAACTTTTTTTTTTTTTTGAGATGGAGTCTCGCTCTGTCATTCAGGCTGTAGTGCAGTGGCGTGATCTCAGCTCACTACAACCTCCACCTCCCAGGTTCAAGCGATTCTCCTGCCTCAGCATCCTAAGTAGCCAGGATTACAGGCATGCACCACCACGCCCAGCTAAATTTTTTTTGTTTTCAGTGGAGACAGGGTTTCACCATGTTGGCCAGGCTGATCTCAAATTCCTGACCTCAAATGATCTGCCCACCTTGGCCTCCCAAAGTGCTAGGATTACAGGTGTGAGCCACTGAGCCTGGACAGGAACTTAATACTTACTCTATCATGAGCACCCATTCTAACCCTAATACTAAGCCTCGGTGAGGGAGGATGGTGTCCTGGCGCAAATGGGCAATAACAGCAGGGTTACAGGTATTGCCTTGTCCTGGGGTTGATGTCTTTGCTGTTACCCACTGAGTTCCTAGACTCTGGAAGCTTCTTGTCTCAGACCTAATGTCTCTAGGACCTAATGGCTTCCCTGAGCCTCCTGACACCCATACCTCTGACCTAGAGTAACATAACCTTGCCACACCTTAGTTTACATTTGTATGGCTCTTTCCAAAGCTTTGTATTCTTTTTAAAGGACCTTTTGAAAGGATCTTAGTGAGAAGTAACCAATGGAAGGGATCTTTGATGGTGAAATCCAGGCACTGTAGTCCCCCCTGACACTTCCCCCATAGCACTGCCTTAACTACTGCTTTGCTAAAAGACTGATCTTGTCCACACACTGATTTGTAGAAAGCAAAGCTCAACATGAAATGAACAAGCTGAAAACGCTGGGCCAAACAGGGTCCTGAGCCCTTAACCCCTGGGGAGGACTGCAGCGAAGTTCAGAGAACAACATCACTTGCTCCACTTGCTTTTTCTAGATTCTGATCAAAAGGGAACAGACCGACAGCCTCGATATTTTGCTGGTAAAGTCATCACTCAATCACAGCATCCCCAGGGAATAGGAGAGGCATAGGATCTAACCCTTGCTATTTTTATTTTTGGAGACACAAATGAGGCAGTCAGTTCTGGAGGAAGTCACGAAAGAAGCTCTGAATCAGATGGTATTTCACCCACCATCAGAGACAGGATGACTTGTGCTATCATCTACCAAATCAAAGAGCTCTCCACACTTGCTAAATGGGACACGAAATGGCCTTGTGCAGCTCCAGCACAGAAAAGGCAAGGACTGGGGTACCAGTCAGGCTGCAGGCAGAGGCCCTCCCTCCTTGGGGCCTCAGCTTTCTGGAAGGGAGGGTGGGAGTGTGGGAGGAGAGAGAGAAATCCCATGTCTACCACTGCCCAAAAGAGCCAAGGTCTTGGTGCCAGCAGGAAAGACAGTGAACATGAGATGTTTTCCACTCAAAGTTAGAACTAGAACCAGGAGTAGTAGAGGGTGCAGAAGACGTCTTTTTTTTTTTTTTTTTAAGAGTCTCACTCTGTTGCCTAGGCTGGAGTGGAATGCAGTTGCGTAATCTTGGCTCACTGCAACCTCTGCCTCCCGGGTTCAAGAGATTCTCCTGCCTCGGCCTCCTGAATAGCTGGGACTACAGGTGCCCACAACCAAGCCAGGCTAATTTTTGTATTTTTAGTAGAGACGGGGTTTCACCATGTTGGCCAGGCTGGTTTCAAACTCCTGACCTTAAATGATCCGGAGGGCATCTCTTTCTATGAACCAGAGCCACCAGTGTCAGTTTTCACTCCCAGCACCCCCTGTGCTCCCTGGGACTCTCCCTTTTCTGTCTCCTCATGTTCAATTCCAGATTCTCCTCCCAGCTCTTCCTCTAACTCCCTGCGACCTGGGCAAGTAATTTTTCAGTATTACCATATTAGAGAAAAGCAGAATGGGTTTGACCTCTCAATTCCCTATATCCCAAATAGCTATAAGCTCCTTTGGGGTGCTGGTTGTGTCTTATATGAGTGGTCCCCAACCTTTTTGGCACCAGGGACAAGTTTCATGGAAGACAACTTTTCTATGGACTGGTGGGCGGGGGGATGGTTTTGGGGTGATTCAAGCCCATTACATTTATTGTGCACTGTATTTCTATTATTATTACATTGTAATACATAATGAAATAATTATGCAACTCACCATAATGTAGAATCAATGAGAACCTTGAGCTTGTTTTCCTGAAACTAGCTGGTGCCCTCTGGGGGTGATGGGAGACAGTGACAGATCATCAGGCCTTAGATTCTCATAAGAAGCATGCAACCCAGTTCCCTCACATGCGCAATTCACAATAGGGTTCGTGCTCCTATGAGAATCTAATGCCACTGCTGATCTGACAGGAGGCAGAGCTCAAGCAGTAATGCGAGTGATAGGGAGGAGCCGAAAATACAGACAAGCTTTCCTGGCTTGCCTGCCGTTCACCTCCTGTGTGGCTTAGTCTTGGTCCATGGCCCAGGGGATGAGGACCCCTGTCTTATGACACTTTATTTCCCTGAGCATCCAGAGCTGTGCTTGGAACATACAACATACTTGAGCATGACCTTTTGATGTGATCTGCTCACACAGGATTCACTCCCAGCTAACATAGACCCTTCCTTCATCTTAAAGATTCCCAAGGAGTTTTATCGTGAACCAGGTGTTTGGGCAATTTAAAAAAATTATGACAGCTATTTTGATTGAACACACTGCAGAGAGAGTGTTCGGTGCTATTTTGGAAGGAGCCTATTTCATTACTGCAAAATTCTCATCTTAATTCTTGGATGGCCATTAAAATGGAACCCGCTTCCATGTGAAATGGTTACCCTGCATGTTGTGAAGCCTCCCCAGAAACTAGGACCTTATTTCCTCTAAAGGCAGCCCATCCGTTCTTCCAGATTTTATGCCACTAAAAATTTCTACTTTAAAAATGCTGAAATCTATTTGTATAGCATACTTCCATTGGTGCTACTCTACTCCTTTGGGCATTTATGAGAGATAAATAAAGTTATAGGTGAATATTTTATATTATAGGACATATAAGTTATATTTGGTTTATTTTTGTTTATTTGAATAATCTAAACTTATTTCCTTATAATGAACATTTATTTTGATTGAAGAAAAAAATAATACAGGTCCTAACAAACCCCTCTCGCCACTCGCACCCTAGCCTTCCAAGGACAGCAGCACTTTGGCTGATTGGATGTGCAGGGACCCTCCCTGGCCACAGAGAGGAAGGACATGTTCCCTTCCTTTGCTCTAGGCCTCCTGAGGGTCATCTGTAACCTAGCAAACTTTCAACTTGGGGACTGAGGGTAAGGGTCCCTCAGGACGTGGGTGTCATGAGGGCTCCAGGACTGGAGTCTCTGGGGATGGTGCTTTGGCTGAAAAGGCCAGCCGTGTTTCCAGGGGTAGGACAGGATCCTTCCAGCATGATGAGAATACTGTGCACCCTTACAGCTGGCAGGGGTGACAGTAAGATGAGCCAGGCCAGGCAAGATTCTAGATACTTCTACCATATCTGTTATGGATGCCCAAGGAGACTGGGCACAAACTGATACTTAATTTTTTATTCAAATCTTTTCATCGATAAAATGAGATAATAGGCTGCTCTGTCTATGGAGTAGCCATTCTTTTATTCCTTTACTTTCTTAATAAACTTGCTTTCACTTTGAAAAAAAATGAGATAATAACCCATTACCTCGTGATTCCTTAAATGTCTGAGGAAATTAATGTCAGGATCTGAAGCTACTCTAAGAAGAAAGGCTGAATTATGATTAGAATTGTGGATCCTCAAAGAGCTGTGAAGAGACATTGTGTGAGCCTGTGAACTAACGGCCTATAGATAATAAGAACTGATGAGCAGTTCATAGTTTAAGTTTTTACTGTGTGCCAGGCACTGCTCCAAGCACCTCACATGAATTAGGACACTGTGTCTTCAAAACTACTCTTTCAGGTAGGTACTATTATTATCTCTACTCTACAGCAAGGAAACCAAAGCACAGAGGTTGATACTTCACCCACAATACCACCTAGAAAGTGAGAGCCTGGCCAGAGGTGGTGGCTCACACTTGTAATCCCAACACTTTGGGAGGCTGAGGCAGGAGTTCAAGACCAGCCTGGGCAACACAGCAAGATCCTGTCTCCAAAACAAAAAAAATAAACGGGTGTGGTGGCATGAGCCTATAGTCCCAGCTACTCAGGAGGCTGAGGCAGGAGGATCCCTTGGGCCCAGCTGCATTGAGCTATGATCACACCACTGTACTCCAGTCTGGGTGACAGCAAGACCCTGTCTCCAAATAAAATAAAAACATAAAATAAAATAAAATGTATTAGTCCATTTTCACATTGCTATAAAGAAATACCTGAGACTGAGTAATTTATTAAGAAATGAGGTTTAATTGGCTCATGATTCTGCAGGCTGTACAGGAAGCATGGCAGCATCTGCTTCTGGGGAGGCCTCAGGAAACTTACAGTGAAGAGCCAGCACTACACAAGGTTGAAGCAGGAGAAAGAGAGAGAGTGGGGAGGTGCCACACACTTTTAAACAACCAGATCTCACAATAACTCAGTCACTGACCATTATGAGAACAATGGGATGGTGCTAACCCATTCATGAGAACTCCACGCCCATGATCTAATCATCTCCCACCAGGCACCACCTCCAACACTGGTGATTACAGTTCGATATGAGATTTGGTGGGGACAGAGATCCAAACCATATCAAAAAGAAAAGAAAGTGAGAGCCAGACAGTCAGCCCTGCTCCTCACCCCACCACAACCCTGGCAGGTGGTTATGCTGAACATTCTCGTGGGCTCACAGTGAAGTGTGTTCATGAACTTGCATACAAATAGGTATGTTCATATTGACATTGATAATTTTATCTTTCTTTAGTCTGGTTTCTCCTTTGCTACTGATCCTCCGCAAGTATAGGGATTGAAATAGCAAGGACAGATCAGGGGAACTGATTGAAGAGTGACCTGTATTGCCCATGGGAGCTGCGGGCTGAAAAAACGATAAAGAATGTCCCAGACAGCAAGCAAGCAAGGCAGTGCTTAAGTTGGTGCTGGCTTAAAAATAATAACTCCCCTCAACTAACAATCTGATGTGAATCCTGATAGCCTCCCTCTGGGCTCCCACCTGCCTATGATCTTGGAGACACAGAGCGAAATCATTTTCTGCAGCCAACTCTCTAACTACATCTGCCTTGAAGGCAACCAGCGACTCACCTCTTGCCCCCGATGTCTGCATCTACAGGTTCACACAACCTAGACCCAGTTAGAGCCCAGGCAAAGGCTTCAGCCTTTTCCTGTGATGGAACAGGAGGATGCAGAGACCAAACCATAATGTGTGAAACATAAGGACCTAGCAAATCATAGAATGGAGTCCCCTCTTTTTTATAGGGGATAACACTAAAGCCAGAAATGTTAAGTCATTTGCTTCAGATCACACAGCTAGTGCCTTATTCATCTTTGTTTCCCTGAAGTCAAGCATAGGAGGTATCCAGTAAATGTTTAATTAGTTATCTGCAGGAGTTTCAGGAGGCTACTGAACCTCTCTGGTTTCAGTTCTATCGACCACAAAATATGGAAAATCGTCCCTGCTCTATATGTTCTACAGAATTATTGTGAGATGAGGATCCAATAAGATTTATCGTCTGCCCCTCACCTTCCCTCCAAATATAATCACTGGCAGGCAAGAAAAGTGACGTATTATCTTTCCTCTTTTCCCCTCTCCTCTGTCTTCTAGATTTGGAAGCAAAGCATCGTGATGTCCTAGCCAAGACCAGACACTGAAGCAGGAGAGGACATTCCCTTGGATGTAGGTGGGAAAGCAGAGAGGAAAACAATTGAGATTTGATGGGGTTTTGTCTTTGGTATCTTTTTTACCAAATTAACTATATTTTGTTTATTTCTCCTACCACAGGGAGAAGTGAGTGTATTGAGACACTCTGGAGATAACCTGGATCAATCACTTCATTTTAGAGATAAGGACCTGAAAGGAAAAGGAAACCTGCCCCAGGTCGCACAGCTGGTTCCCACCAAGTCTCCCGACTCCTGCTCCTCTCCTGAAACATGAGCCTTTACACGCAGCTTCCAGAAGGGAGGGTATCATTCTTGGCAAGGCTCGAAACTAAAGCAGTTGGTATCTATAGCCAAGGTATGCCTGGTCGTATCTGGGCAGCTGACTGACTTCTGGACTCAGCCCCCTCCCCAACTACTTAACTGCACATCTGTGTATTAAAAAAAAGTACCATATTTATCATCATATTCATGCATATCCTAAGCATTTCATACGTGTAAAACTGTGCTACTGTATTCGCTACCCCCTCTATCTTGTTTTCTTATATTTTTGTGATCCCATTAATTGCTGTTTTTTGTTCGTTTTGTTTTTACATTTCAACTTTTATTTTAGATTCAGTGCGTAGATGCGCAGATTTGTTACCGTGGAATATTGTGTGATGCTGCAGTTTGGAGTATGGATCCCGTCACCCTGGTAGTGAGCACAGTACCCGTGAGGTAGTTTTGTAAACCACTTCCCTCTCCCTTCACCCTCTGTTGGTCCCATCTATTGTTCCCACAGTTATGTCCATGTATACTCAATGCTTAACTCCCACTTATAAGTGAGAACATGTGGTGTTAGGTTTTCTGTTCCTGCATTAATTTGCTTAGGATTATGGCCCTAGCTGCATCCATGTTGCTGCAAAGGACATGATTTCATTCCTTCCATTTCTTTAAAGGGGATGGCTTAGGGTTCTGAGGGGCATCCTCATTACAAATCCAGCCTCCTTGACTCTGGAGCCTCCCTTGACTCTTGCAACAAGTCTGGTTGGACAAGTCTTAATGCTCTATCCCTTTGATGTCTGTGATACTCCACTGTCCCCTCTTCACAGAAAGTGGTCTCTCTGACCACTCTTCCCCTGGGGTTGCTCCTCCCTCCTAGCCTGGATATGGGCAGAGAATCCCATGGCCTCAGCAGTAATCCTTAGGTTTACTCTAAGGACCCCTCTACTTTAGCTCAAGCCCCGCCCTCTCTTCTTTGCTCTAAACTGTATCTCTACATTCATGCCCCTTCACCAGCCCCTCCTCAAACCCAACAGTGCAGATGAACGGGGGCCTCCCCACCCCAACAGTCCTTCCTTGACTGCCCATCTTCACCCTGCCTGACCTAGAAACCTTCCACTCACCATCACTCCTTTCTCTACCCTGACCCCCAGCTCCAAGTTCCTTCTGTAGGTCCTACACTTGCCATGCTTCTCAGTGTATCCCATTCTCTCTGTTCTTATACTGCCATAATCTTATCTCTGGCAGCACAGCCATAATCTCCCAGCATCCAGACATCTTCCCCCTCAACTCATTCTGCAACCTCTTCTCAGAGTTGTCTTCCTAAAGCCTGGATATGATCTTGCACCTCTATGGCTCAGAAACCATTGATGGCACCATGTTGGTTATCAAAGTCATTCCAAATTCCTGAGCCTGGCATTGCAGATGCTTACATGTTCTCATCCCATTCTTGTAAGTTTCCAGAACACTCACCACGTGCCATGCTGGGTACTGTGCCAGCTGCTTTTGCATTATGACATGTGCGCTAAGCACTGCAACTTTGAAGTCATCAGTGGAAATGGTGACAGATATGGGTGTCCTCTAATATTTTCAACCTTCAGCAAAATGAACTCAGAGCTGAATGATTTTTTCTAAGTTCCATATTTAAAAGAAACATTCAATGATGAGGAAACATCAATTGATTATGGGAATTATTAATAACCAACATTTTTGAGCACTTACTGTGTACCAGTCAGTGGATTAAGCATTTACATACATTGGTTTATTGAAATGTCACAAGAAACTCATAAATCATTATTATGGCTCATTTATAAAAGACAAAACTGAAGATTAAAGAGGTTAAGTGACTTGCCTGATAT
Source organism: Pan troglodytes (assembly GCF_028858775.2). Taxonomy (NCBI): domain Eukaryota; kingdom Metazoa; phylum Chordata; class Mammalia; order Primates; family Hominidae; genus Pan; species Pan troglodytes. The sequence goes on from NC_072405.2 coordinate 38,102,380, forward strand.
CAGAGACCAGGAAGCAGTGAAGCGCACCAGGAACCCAGGTGTGTCTGATTTCCAGGTCCTTGCACTTCATCTTTCTACTCTGCTGCCTTAGTAACAACAACTTGCAGGAAGTGTCAGGGAGTGCCTCCCTCCCTCTCCCTCCCCCAACCCCACCCCATTTATGACTTCATGCTCCTGGTTGCATGACAGCAAGGGATCTAGAAAGCACATACCTTAAGTATAATGTGTGAGATTCTTATTTAAAATTCCACATTTTGGGCCAGGCACGGTGGCTCACACCCAGCACTTTGAGAGGCCGAGGCGGGTGGCTCACCTGAGGTCAGGAGTTCGAGGCCAGCCTGACCAATATGGTGAAACCCCATCTCTACTAAAACAATACAAAAATTAGCCGGGCATGGTGGTACATGCCTGTACTCCCAGCTACTTGGGAGGCCAAGGCAGGGGAATTGCTTGAACCAGGGAGGCAGAGATTGCAGTGAGCTGAGATCACGCCACTGCACTCCAACCTGGGCAACAGAGCAAGAGTCCATCTCAAAAAAACTAAATAAATAAAATAAAATTACAAATTTTAAGTGGGAGAAGTGAGGAGATGTTGATCAACAGGTACAAACTTTCAGTTACAAGATGAATACGTTCTGGAAATCTAATGTACAGTATGATGACTATAGTTAATAATAATGCATTGTATGCTTGAAATTTGCTAAGAGAGTAGATCTTAAGTGTTCTCACTGCAAAAAAAAAATTAAAGGGTAACTGAGATTAATGCTAATTAACTTGATTATGGTAAGAATTCTATACATATATAAATATAATCATTACACTGTACATGTTAGACACATACAATTTTTATTTGTCAGTCATACCTCAATAAAGCTAGAAAAAAAATCCAAATTTTCTACTGATAGCATTCATGGAATAATGGAAGACATTACAATTCTCATGACAAGACAATGTCAACGTCCAGCATTTTGATGTACTTGTATTGGCTGAGATTCAAGTCTCATCTGAAGCAATGGTAATAGCCTCTGTTGGAATGTTCCATCCCAGACCACAAAGCACTTTCCCACACTCTCTCCCTGAATTCTCACCAAGACCCTGAAAAGTGCTACTAGCCTCATCATTAACAATAAATACACTTATTAAAAATAAATAAACTGAAGTCACAGAATTAAAGAGACTTGTCTAAGGTCACATTACTTGTAACTGGTCAATTTTTTAACTGCTCCATGTTGCTTTTTTTTTTTTTTTTTTGAGACGGAGTCTCACTCTGTCGCCCAGGCTGGAGTGCAGTGGCGCGATCTCAGCTCACTGCAAGCTCAGCTGCCTGGGTTCACGCCATTCTCCTGCCTCAGCCTCCTGAGTAGCTGTGACTATAGGCACCCGCCACCACGCTCGGCTAATTTTGTGTATTTTTAGTAGAGACAGGGTTTCACCATGTTAGCCAGTATGGTCTGGATCTCCTGACCTTGTGATCTGCCCGCCTCGGCCTTCCAAAGTGCTGGGATTACAGGCATGAGCCACCGCACCCGGCCCCCATGTTGCCTCTTAATAACACCACTGCTTCTTGGATACAAGTTATTCTCAGACAGATCTCATTTTACAGAGCTTTTCACAGTATGGGTAACAGTTACTGGACTAGAACCACATAAAATAGTCACTGCACAGGATCATTCATCGCAGAGGATTCGCTGAATCCCGAAGTCTTCCCAGGATATAGAATAGCTCTGCTGAGCCACTTCGGCCTGAAAGGATTTGAAGTAGTGTGATTTCACCTGAATGTTTAGCCATGGCTGCAAATTCTGCTTCAAAGAAAGGGCCTCTCTTTACAAGTGACTGTTGTGGCTGTTTCTCTGCAGCTGGCATTCCAGAGCAAACCAGGGATTAGAGGAGTTTCTCTTTGGACTTAGAGATAAAAAAGGCAAGCTAGGGACCCACACCGTCTACACCCCCTTCCCCAGCTGGTGATGCCTTTTCTAATTCTGATTCAATGTGCCCACCTGGTTGTCATTATACAGGGCCAGACTTACAGCCTGGGAGGACAGACCAGACTTCCCAAAAACTAAAACCACCCTGGGGCTGCAGGTCTTCGTTTGATGAAGACAAACCACAGACCCCAGCAGGAAAGCTGGGGAGGGGATGGAGAAGGAGGCTAGCAGAGTCTCTGATCATACCCTGGGTGCCCTTGGGCCACTGACAGACACCCTGTCCATCAAAACTGCTCACCCCAAGAAAATGATCAATGACAAGCAGCCCGTGGTCAGACCCTGCAACAGCAAAATGACTCCAGGTGCAAAAGGGTGATGTCTGTGCATGCAGGGTCAGCTCATGGCACTCACAGGATGAGGCACAGGATGGACGTGTGAAAGGATTCCCCACCAACACACACATACACACACACTCCCTCTTCTGACGTCATGGTTACCAAGGCAACTCGACATGAGTCATCATATCTCAAGGTGGATTAGCAGAGCAGGAGAAAGGCTTTTGTTTGTTCAAAGCTCTTCCCCTTCTTTCCTCTTAATAGCTCTCTCTGATGCTGATAATAGCCAAGTACCTTTCATACCCTCAGAAATCCTAAAATTTGTGTGTTTAGCTCGTTTAATCTTAGAAAGCAATCAACTTTTTCTTGATATTAGGTTGGGGAGGGAATCCAGGGCTTAGTTATAATGTTGCAATTGGCAGAGATCTGAAATGATTTCTAAAACTATGAGGGTGGTGACTTAGCAATCATATTCTCTCTGCACTGAGGCCCACCCCTGAAAGGTGCCTGGCCTTCTCAGAGAAGCCGGCCCTCCTAGCCCCACTCCCCTAGCATCTGAGCAAGCAGGCACAGACTAGGCCCTGGGGAGCAGTGTGCTTGCAGACTTTCTATTTTGAGCTCTGCAAGTGCTTCACAGCTCATTGGCTGTGCATGCCAAACAGGAAGGTCCTCCCGGAAGGGCCAGGGCCACATACTGGAGGATTTCACCTAGAGCAGAAATAAATCAGCAGAGAAAAAGAGACGACCCGTCATGGGGACAAAGCACAATATCACAAAATAAGGCCATTCCCCTGTCCTGAGATTAGATTGAACACTCTCCTCGGAGATGCTGCCTGGATCTCTCATGGAAGCCTTGAGAGGCATCCCATAACTAATTTTGGGGTGGACCCTTTTCAACTGGAAATGCCAGGCAGTGATTACTGAATCTGTCTTCTGTCAGAAGCCTTATACCTAGTAGGCATGACCACGGGTTCAAATCACCTCCTAGTAATTAATTCGTAGGCAAAAACAAGTGCTTTGAGCTCAAGAAACAAAGAATGATGGTTTCTTGGGTGCCAGTAAAACCAACTTTAGGCCTCTCTCCTCCTTAGCTCAAGGTGCCTCTGGTTCTTCACCCCTGTTTTAATAGGAAGCCTGAGTTAGGTTTTATTAAAGTGGAATTTCTTGACCTGGTAAAGTTCAACTGAAGGTAACTGTTATTCAATGTTTGCACAAAAGAAGCACAAACAATTCCATGTCAACTCACCTGTCCCCACCTACAATGCAAACAGCAGCTGTCAAGACTTTTCATCATCGACTGTTATGAAAAGCCTAACATAGACCAGGAAAAGTACTTCTTGAGCAAAATGACTCCTGGTATGGAATCTGTGGTCACTAGAGCTGTTAAAAATAATAATAATAAAAAAATAAGTGCTGGGGAGAGGACTAGGCTTTGTATGAAAGAAAAATTTTTAGGCTGGGCAGGGTAGTTCATGCCTGTAATCCCAGCACTTTGGGAGGCCGAGGTGGGCAGATCACAAGGTCAGGAGATCGAGACCATCTTGGCTAACATGGTGAAACCCCATCTCTATTAAAAATTCAAAAAATTAGCTGGGCGTGGTGGTGGGCACCTGTAGTCCCAGCTACTCAGAAGGCTGAGGTAGGAGAATGGCGTGAACCCAGGAGGCGGAGCTTGCAGTGAGCAGAGATTGTGCCACTGTATTCCAGCCTGGGTGACAGAACAAGATTCAGTCTCAAAAAAAAAAAAAAAAAAATTTTAAATAGTATTTACTTTCATAATCTTTTCTCTCTAACTTCCAAATAGGCCAGCAAATATTCCACTGGGCCCATGTGGAGCTGGGCTGCCTCCCAGGGTGCATGGCCATTCTTTTCCTGTTGCCTTCATCTCAATTAGTAGAGAAGGCAAAAGTTTGCTCACATCAATGACCATGATGTCTGAAATCCTCGCTTCTGGCCACAGTCTCATGCAATCCAGGCCAGCGTGGTGGGCTCTGTAACGTTTCCCATTGGCTTTCCTGTCTCACTCTCAGGGAGAATGGGTTGTAGACATAATAGACATTGGCAAAGGCACTGCACACCCCCTGGGGTGTTCTGTGGAGTTAGATCCAAGACATGCTAACAGGCCTGGCTTTCACTCACACGGAGCTCATAGAATTTAGAAGATTTTTGAAGCAGATTTTTAGAAATCATCCTTTCCTCCTCATTCTAGATGAGAAAAATAAGCCTCCCAAGAGGTGTCATGACTTGTTGAAGATCACACAGTGTCCTAAGTGGCAGAGGCTAGAAGTTGAGCTTCCTGGCTTTAAACCCAGAGTGATTAGCACTAGAACGCAGTGGGGGTTGAAGGAAGAGGGAAGGCTCCTTCACATCCCTTCCTGATACATTCATTGTCTTTTGTATCTAATTACTATTATTAACAAAAACAACAGTAGCAACAAAGATAGTTCTGGGGATAGGAAAGAAATGCTTTAAATGACCAAATCTTGAGCATAAATTATTTGCCTTCTCAGTCAACTCCATGAATGGAGGCCTTGCATGGCGAGAGAGGCCAGTGTTTGCGGGTAGAAGTGGGTCCTGTTAGGAGCTGAAAGAGAAAGGGCAAAGAACCATGAAGACAAATGTCAGTGACACCATAGCCAGCACCCAATTTTGAGTGGAGAGAGTCATGGAAACCTTCCAGAACTCATGGCTGGATTGCATTCTCAGATCCAGCTCCTCATCAGCAAGGAGATTTAGTGATCAGCCTCCTTTTTACCTCCAGTCAGCCCATATGACCTTGACTAATTCCCCAGGAAGTGTTAGCTGCAAAGTCTCTGGTTGCTGAAAAGCTCACACCCCCACGGAGGGAGATTGGATGACCTTAGCCTTTTGAAATTACCTGCTGCAGCTCTTGGCTCAATTCTGTTTCATTTGCACTATCTCTGGTGTCCTGACATTTCCCATTCACAGTTGCTCTCACTGGCCTCATTTCCTACCTCTTTGAAAAGGTCTTTATGACCACCTCTGAATCAAATATAAAAATGCCAAATTATACTTATCCTGACGTGGCTCAATCACCTGAAAGTTTGAATAGGTGGATTTTGGTGATTTTTCTCACATTCAGTTTTCAGAAGACGAATCATTTTGCTTCGTGGAATCATTTGAAACTGTTTTGCTCTGCACAGACCCACAAAGTCACAAAAATATGTCTTTGTCATCCCTTCCTACCTATGTCAGAATCATAACTGAGGTGCTTCCAGCTTCACTGATCTAGAACCTCAGTTTTCTAGAGGCATATTTCCTTGGCTACTAAATATCTGAACTCACTGGTGATGTCCTTGACATTGGTATAACTGGAATAGTTCTAACAGGGAGGTTCCCTGGTTGGGTAACTCGCTTCTGCTTGCTGTAGGAGTGACTTCTTTTCCCTGCCTTTCCTCTTAGCTTTTCTGCTCCAAATCTCTAAGTATGAGGCTTGGAATTTGTACCTGGCACAGATATTCTTAGCTGTGCCCAAGGGCCCAAGCCTAATGGGTTCTTCCCAACTTCAATGACTTCTTTCACTTTTGTGGATTCCTCTAACTTCTAATTGTTGTTCTCTTCTATATCTTAATGTGCCCTTCTTCTGCTGAAACTGCCTTCAGGCTGCTCCTGGAATTATCTATTCCCTTTTCAACTCTGTTCATAGGCAGGCTGCTAAGTGATTCCTCCCCATACCTAAGCTTGGCTGGGAGCTCCTTTGTAAATGCCACCCTCCCAAAGCCAAGGGTGAAGAATAGGATGTTCAAATATCCCCCAAGGGATTGCAGGAACAGAGGAACCTCCAGTGCTTGGTGGAGCCTACAGGGAAGGTTGAATGAAGTTCTGTTAGTCCCTAAAGGAAGGCAGGTTGTGGCACTGGGTGCTGGGTTGAGAAATAATTGTAGTGTCACTTTCTTGGTGTTTACATGCTTGCTAATAAGCTGGCAAGCTTGCATTATAGGCTCCACTCTGTCATGCAGCTCCTGCTTCTAGAAGGTCCTCTAGCAGCCAAAGTTATCTGCAGCTTGCACCCCAGAAAGAATGCCCCCATGCTGATATCAGGCCACACAAAGGTGCCTTTGTATGCATTAGCCATGATTTTTTTAAAGATAACATAAATTTGAGTTTCAAGCAATTGAGGGATAGTGGAGCATATAGTAAAATAATCAGGCAGTAGAGTCAGACTTAACTGGGCTTAAACTCTGACTCAGACACTTACCAGATATATATGTGACCTTGGACAAATTACTTTAATTTTCTAAAAATCCCAATTTCCTCATCAGTGAAATGTGAATTCAAATAGGAAGTTATTTAAAGAGTTGGGTGGATTAAAGGTTAACATTTAATTTTTTATAAAACCCCATAAAACATGGTGGCGTGCACCTGTAGTCCTAGCTACTCGGGAGGCTGAGGCAGAGGAATCACTGAACCCGGGAGGCGGAGGTTGCAGTGAGCCGAGATCGTGCCACTGCACTCTAGCCTGGTGGCAGAGCAAGACTAAAAAAAAAAAAAAAAACAAAACCATGAAATGGAATTAATACCTTAAAAAAGCACTTATTTTATGCCAGGCTCTACTTCGGTTCTATCCTTCCATTAACCCTAAGGAGTCATTGCTATTATAACCTCCATTCTACAGATGAGGAAAGAGACACACAGAGATTAAGGCATTCGTCCAACGTCCAGAAACATCCTGAGAACCTGGCAAACTCAAGGGACTTGTGGGGGTGGGGCTGCTCTGCTCCATGCCTTAGGCCCTCCAATCCCTGAGGGGCAGTGGGACCCCTACGGGCCTTGGCCTTCATGTGTCTCCAATACTCAATTTACCCCACTTCCCTGGGGTGACCAGCTACCCAAGGAGCTTAAAGACCTGCACCTATGGGGTTGTCCCAGGGTCCTCAGTTGGGCCCAGACCCAAGAGGGTGTCCCATCAAGAGATTATGCCTGCTGGCTGGCAGAGTATCCTTTCATGAGATTGTGTGAGGTACTAGAATGGTGCTGACACCAAGATTTTAAGGTAACTCAAATTTCTGTATAGAGATGAGACCCTGTAAAAATATTTTCCCAGGGCCACACACCCTAAGGCAGCCCACACAATGTCCCCCTGCCAAGAAACCATAAGCCGGGACTGGAACCATGCTCTCCATGTGCAGAACGGTCTCTCGGCAAGCACACGAATGCAGTGAAGTTATTATTAGATTTTAAATGCCTTGGGGAGTTTGAGCTAAAAGAAATCCCATGGTAAAGCAAGTTTGTAAAACAAAATGTGACTTGGTCTCTGTTTTTAAGTCTCAATTCCAGAGGAGAAAGGCAGACGTTCTACAATAAAGAATGTGGCTGGTCTTTGACTAGGCTCCTGGGTGGGAATTTCTAAACCCTTGGAGTCTTCTGAGCGATAGGAGTGTCTTTGGTACTCATGCTGGGCCCCTAAGGCCAGGCCTGAGTTCATGCTGGTGAGGTGAGGTGACTATGCCCTTGACAGTTTCAGGATAGGGACTATCCAGGCCAGAAATGCCAATCATATGCTTAGAGGGGTTGGGGGAGTGGGGAAGGCTGCAGATGAGATCAATCATGTGGCCTGTATTTCAATCATGTGTGGGTGGCCTGGAAACCCCAGGGCTTGTGGCTGGGGTCTGAAGGGTGGGGAGTTTTTGGGGGGCCTGTTCTTTCAACCAGGAAAGTCTGCACCAACTCTGGTAGTTGGTGTCAGAATTGCACTGTAGCAGGAAATGGGAAGCCCTGTCCTGTGAAGCTGTGCCCCAGCAGAGAAGGGGTAAAAAGGGCAATGGAACAGCCCGGCTTCACATTGTGTGTTTCAGGACCCTCTATCTCCATCTGTACCTTCCCAAGCCTTGTCCTTTATCCTCCATCTAACACCTCTCCCCTGCCACAGCTGAGAAATCATGTCTGAAACACATGCTGTCCTCTTAAAAACCTTCAAGTGTCTTCCTTACTTATATCCTGTTACTATCTGCTGACATGTGGAGAAGAGAAACGAGGCAGATTAACTTGATCACCATGATATATCCCATGCCTGAATTTAGACCCTCTTCCAAGGACCTCAGATAGTTGACACATGTGTCCTGAAGACATCTGAAGCAGAATGAAGTCTTTTTCTCATGAGGTTGGATCAAGTAGGACTCTGTCTACTTGACTGTTTTGTCATTAGAGGCACAGGATGAAGTAGAAATAGTATCAAAGTGGAGATAAATGCCCTGAGTCTCGGTCATCTCAGGGACTGTGCTCCCCAGGAAAAGCGAGAGATGGATGGCAGCTGCTGGAGAGCACATAAATGTCATTTCCAAGTGCCCAGGATTGCCATTGGCCATATCGATTGGATAATGACAAGGAGAGCTGGTTCGATTCCAAAAAGAGAAACCATGCAGAGGAGGCAAGAGGCAAAAGGAGTACTTAATTTTTATGAACCTGTTGGCGGGTGCTCCATATTAATATTTCATTTGTCAGTCTTGTCTTCTTTTTTATTTTAAACTCAAAATGAAGAGCAATGCCTAGCTCCTGGCTATAATCTCAGTAGGAGTGTGTGGTGTGTCCACATCCTGCTCCATGCCCCAGACCACTGTAGTTAATGACCACACATACAGGCATTGTGGAACAGTCTTCTGGTTTTGTAAAACAGTTACAAGTTGAATTTTGGGAATATGTAATCATTTCAAGGATTTTATTTTTTTTAAAAAAATCATCCTACTGCTAAATAGCAGCCCTCTTTTTCTCAGCCAACAGCATGTGGAGGGGGTCTAACTTAGGGGCCATAAATAAATCTGGACAATAACCCTGCATAAAGCAATCTTATTCTTTCCCCCTTTAAGCTTCCACATCACCCCCAGCTTCTCTGTTGAGCTTATGATTTGGTTGCTAGGTCAGCCAGAAGGTGAATGGTTTCCTGCGTGGGTGAAATAGAGTGGTTGCAAAATGCGTATCTTGCCTCAACTCAGCAAATGGTGCCCCAGCTGTCAGGGGCACGCAGCATATTGGAGGCTGTGATTCAGGAAGGAGTACAAGGTGAATTGTATTGTCAAGCATGGTATTAAATGGCTGAAGCTGCCCAGCAGCTCCTTCCCTAACCTGTTTTCTTCTTAAAATGAATCTATTCCATTGGCAGGCACTAGACTGAGGTGTCCTCACAAAATCATGGAGTCTTAAGTTGAAAGGAAGCATTTGGACCAGCCCCTACGCTTTAGAGATGAGGAGTTTGATGTCCAGAGTATGAACTGCAGTGGTTTTTGTTTTTGTTTGGGGGTGGGGAACGAAGTGAAGAGGATCCTAATCTGGACAATGAAATAGTGCTAACACTTTCCAAGAAAATGGCTAACTGAATCATGAATGCAAAATAAAAACAGTTTTTATAGTGCATGAGGGGAAAAGATTTAAACCTGACAGTCCTAACCTCTGAGGAAATGCATGATATAGAAATAACTTGGACCAGTTCCCTGACAATGCCAATGATCCTACTCCAGTCATAAAGCAATGTGTGTGTCCGGGTTAGGGAAAGTGTTTGATGGCTCCCATTCTACCTAGAAGCTTGTACCCTTAGTTTATCTTGGATCATTAATTCATGCAATCTTTAATTCATTCAATGAACATATTATAATAATTACCTACGTGTGATATGGTCTGGGAGAGAAATGGCAAGTAAAGCATTTTATCTACCTTCAGAGTCTTCCAGACAGGCAAACAATTTTTTTTCAATATGAAGGACTCAAACAAATGTATTATAGCAAGGCAGTTTTACGTACAAGGCACTCTGTGCCTTCCACAGATAGCCCAGTTTCTACTTCCATGTTTGGTAAGAGCCAGCAGCCATCGAAGTCACATAAAATTATTATAATTGGTAGACATTTATTTTCAGACATTAAATGATGGGAAGTAGTAGTAAGGATTTGTCATGTAGCATTTTATGTCTGCAAAGTGCTTTACGGTCATATTTTACAGCTTGTTCTACATAATAGTCATGTGTGAGATGGGCTGGAACAGGCTCTATTTTAGAGTGAGGAAGTGACAGCAGTCCTATGTATATCAGTGTCCTCTTTAAATACTATTTGCCTTGGGGTTTTAATAAAGATCATCACATTTTTTTTTATTTCTTAGAATTTGCATTCTGCATGTTTATATTTAGTTTATCCAGTCTTTTTATAATGGTTCAGAGTCCAAACTCAGATTCTGAATAGTGCAGGCCATATCTGAGTGCAACTGCCAAGATGAGCCATGGCAGACACGACCCAACCCTTTTAGCCTCTGTCATGATCAATAGCTGTTACCACCATTCCACTGGAATTCCATTTCCCCATTTATCCTCCAAGGTCAGAGAAAGGATCCCTCTGGTTTCAACCTGCGTTTCCTTCCAAGAAAGTGACCTTTGTGGTGGCCCTTATTTTCCTCTCTCCACCCACCATTTCTGTCCAAGTTTCTTGGGAATTGTGGCCATAATGGAACCACCATAGACCAGCTTCAGCAAAGAATGATCAACACTTCCTTACTTCTTTCTTCTGACAACCTACAGCTGAAGTGGAATTTGGGGGAGGCAGGAGTGAAGATCTTGTAAAACCTCACTCTTTTGTTTCCTCTTTCCATTCCTTCAAGGGAGTATCCTGGGTAACTGTAGTCACCCTGGGAATAAATTTGTAGTCCAAAAGGACTAGCCTCTGTCCATGAGAAGCACAATCTCATCGGGAACCCAGAAAGGCCAATGGGCAATTGCCAATCAAAGCTTCTGGTGCTATGACAGTGCTAGGGTTTGCGGAGTAGAAGGGATAGACCCCTGCCTCAGGTCTGGGGGCTCAAGAAGGGCTTCCCAGAGGAAGTAGCCTCAGGACTTTGGAGTTAGATTGGAAATGCTGGTGCATCTTTTGCTTGGGAGAGATTTTGAGTCTAGGAGCCAAGGAAGGCCAAGGGGGTGGCCCGGGGGGACAGTAGGTTTCTTGACATTGCCTTTAAGCTCTAGATAAGAAAGGAAGGGAGGAAGGGAAGAAGGCTTCCTTTTGCCTTGCCGTGACTCAACCATAAGTCTCCCTTCAAAAACCATTCTAGTTCATGACCACTCAGCATATTCAAGGACAAGGGGTGCCTTTGGTTCACTCCTGCATTATGACTCTTGACATATGACAAGCAGCTGGGCAAGGCTCAGACCCAGCCAAAACATCTTCTGTCACAAAGCCAAAAAGAACTGCATGAGCTTTTTTAAAAATCACTACTGACAAATCCCACAACCAGTCTCAGTGCTGAAAGGTGAATGAACTCAGGAATGGGAGTCAGGAAACAGCTTTTGATTTAATGTAGTGTGTGGTCTTAGCCACTCATTTGACTGACTTGGGCCTTATTGCCTCGTTTAACTTATAGGATTAATAATACCTGCCCTACTTACTCAACAAGTTTGTTGGGAGGATAAGATCACATAATAAATATGAAAGGTTTAAGGCATATAAAAATAAAGCCCATGACTGTGTCCAGTGTTCTTTCAATGTGTTCATGGGCTTCTGCTTTGGAGTTAGGTATTGCTCTTATCCACCACTGAATGTCTGGGCTGTCCTGTCTTTTACCCTCAACTGTCAGACATTGGTCCCCCTGCCCGCATTCACCTTCCCATAACACTTGATCAAAAGCTGCTACACATATGGCCATGGCTGAGTCATTCCAAGCACTGAATCATGTCATCACTTAGCATCTTCAAAGTATTCATATGGCCCTTTCACTTTAAGACCTTTAAGCCCATATTCCCCAAGTCTATTCTGAGTCCAACACCAGTGGAGTGTGCCCCCTACGGTGGCTCAAAGAGGAAGCCTTCATCTCTGGACACCATAGTCCTGGGTTTGCCCACTGTGTCTAACAGCAGTCTCCCAACCTGAGCATGTCTTTCTTATTCCTGAAGATGATCTTCTGGTGCACCTACCACAAGTGCTTGGGGCTGCTTCAGCAAGAATGATGGAAGCATTACCCCACTTCTGCTATACTCTCTTGTCTGTCCTTGGGGAGGGTTATGCCAACTGTCTCATTAACATAATCAGTATAGTTTTGACTGTGCCCTGACCAGCTAGGCTAACTGCCTAGCTCATATCAAGTACTCAGCAGGTGCTTGTCAAATAAACAATTAGATCTCATCATGGGCTGAGTTGTGTCCTCCCAAAATTCATGTGTTGAAGTCCTAACCTCCAGTACCTCAGAATATAGTTGTGTTTGGAGATAAGGTCTTGGTATTAGTCCGTTCTCACATTGCTATAAAGAACTACCTGAGACTGGGTACTTATGAAACAAAGAGATTTAATTGACTCGCAGTTCAGCAGGCTGTACAGAAAGCATGGGTAGGGAGTCCTCAGGAAATGTACAGTCACGGTGGAAGGCAAAGGGGAAGTAGGCACATCTTCCCATGGCAGAGCAGGAGAAAGAGAAAGAGAGAGAGACAGAGAGAGAGAGAGAAGAGGGGAGGTGCTATACACTTTCAAACAATCATATCTCATGAGAATTCTATCACAAGACAGCACTAGGGGGATGGTGCTAAACCATTAGAAACCACCCCCATGATCCAATCACCTCCCACCAGGCCCCACCTCCATCACTGGGAATTATAATTCGACATGAGATTTGGGAGATGACACAAAACCAAACCATATCAGTCTTTAAAGAGTTAAGTTAAAATAAGCTCTTTAAAGTGGGCCCTAATCCAATATGACTGGTGTTCTTATAAGAAGAGGAGATTTGGTCACAGACATGGTTGCATGCAGAATAAAGACCTTTCGAGGACACACTGAGAAGGCAGCCATCTGCAAAACAAGGAAAGAGTCCTCAGCAGAAACCAGTCCTGCAGACTCCTTGATCTTGGACTTCCAGCCACTGCAACTGTGAGTAAATACATTTTCTGTTGTTGAAGCCACCCAGTCTGTGGAATTTTGTTGTGCCAGCCATAGCAAATTAATACAGATCTGTTTAAGAACACATAAAAATACTAATCATCAGCTGGGCACAGTGGCTCATGCTTGTAATCCCAGGACTTTGGGAGGCTGAGGTGGGTGGATCACCTGAGGTCAGGAGTTGGAGACCAGCCTGGACAACATGGTGGAGCCCCATCTCTACTAAAAATACAAAAAGTTACCTGGGTCTGGTGGCAGATGCCTGTAATTCCAGCTACTTGGGAGGCTGAGGCAGGAGAATCACTTGAATCTGGGAGGTGGAGGTTGCAGTGAGCCAAGATCGCACCACCGCACTCCAGCGTGGGTGACAGGGTGAGACTCCATCTCAAAAAAAAAAAAAAAAAAAAGTATATATATATATATATATATATATATATATATATATATATGTATGTATATAAATCATTCCACAGACCAGCAGTCAGTTGCAATCTGGAAGTCGCAGTCTTAACCAGTAAGTAAATGTTGTGACCATCATAGTGGGGACTCTGGTGGAAAGTGTTTTTGGCTCCATCACAGTTTCTTGGACAGCCAGAAGCCCTTGGAGATAGATGACCAATAGTGTAGAAAACATAAGCCTTCATAACAGGAAGGCAGCGACTGCTCTCTGGGTGTTTACGGGATCTCTCTGTGTTAGATTAGAAGATAATATTTCTCCATTTTATGAAAAGGTGATTTGGATTCTGCAATGAATCTGTAGTAAATTTAGAATTGAATCACAGCTGGCATATTTTCCAACCACAATGTGCCCTAGCTGATCCTTGCTTCCTCTCCTTCCTCATCTGTACTTGCTTTTCGACAGATGGCAAACCCTAAAGGACATACATAAGTACATTCTATAGATATTGGAAAGTGGGGGAAAATTTGAAGGGTAAACCAATATTTAACAATAGAAAAAAACTGCAAAAGCATCTTTACCTCGGTAGCCTTGGCAGCTGGGACAAAAACTAAAAGCTCAACTCGTTAATTATGCCATGTCTCTCCTTACAGCTCTAAAGCTGAATTAAAGAGAAGTAAAACCATAATGAGCAGCCAAGAGGAAGTCCCCAGGCGTCCAGATGACAGAATGAAGCATGCATGTTGGGGAGATGATCAGAACAGGCACCTGGACCCCTGTGGGGTCAAGGGCTCTGCTCTCCCCTACATGGAAGCTCTGCAGGCTGCTCTCCCCTCTGCACAGGGAACCTGTGCTTGCAACCTGTCTCCCTCCTGGGCCTGCCCATCGCTGTCCTGACCAGCAGCCTCCATCAGTAGGATCCTTTTTGTTTTCTCTTTCTTCTTCCATTTATCCATAAGCCTTACTGAGAGCCCACCTTATGCGCAGCTGCCAAGAGTCCAAACCCCATCCTCCAAGGTTGGTGGTGTAGGAGAATTACTGCGTGGGTAAAGGAGACTGGACTCCGTGGGTCCTGCTCTTGCCCCTGGAGATTCAGCTTCCCCAATGGCTCCTCTCCCTGATTATGATTGCCATCTCTAGCCTTGACGCCCCTATTTCTGGGGTCCTTACATTTATGTTTACAGGCGCTGCAGTCTGAAAACAGCTCCCAGAGTGACCCTAATCAGATCATGGTGCCCTCTTGTCCAAAATCTTTTCAGTGTTTTCCCAAATCACTCAGGAGCTTACAAGACCCTACCAAGACTGGCTCCCCTGTTCTCTGCTAGTCTCATCTTCTCTGATTCTCTCTCTTCTATCTCGGGTACTAACACACTGGCAGCCTTTCTGAGCTGGATGCTCCCTTACATCCCTTGGATACTCCAAGCACGCCCTGCCTTGGGCCTTCTGCACTTGCTATTGGCTGCCTGCAATGTCGTTGGCCAGTCAGCCACATGACCCAGTCCCTCACTTCCTTTGGGTCTTTGCTCAAGCTCACATTCTCAGTGAGGCCTTTTCTGACCTCTAGTGTTTAAAATCTCACCCCTTATCACAGACAACCCCAATCCCCTTCCCTACTTTATTTTCCCCATTATTCTCCTTACCATCTGACATACCACGTATTTATTTCTTCTTTGCCTCCCCCTTCTAGCTTACTAGAAGGTAAGCTCCAAGAAGGTGGGAGTTTTTCTGCTTTGTTGCACTGTCACCAGCACCCAGAACAGCACCCATAGCATCATGTCTGCCATTTGTTGAATGAATATGCTCAAAGTACAGCTAGTGAATTGGAAAATGAACCCGTGATGGGGAGTAATTACGAAAAAAGATTCATGTGTTCTTTCCTAAGTGACTCATTTGTTCTTAAAAACAGTCATGTGCTGCATAATGACATTTTGGTCAATAACAGACTGCAGATATGATGGTGGTTCCATAAGAGTATAATGTGATATTTTTACTGTATTTTTTCTATGTTTAGATTCACAAATGCTTACCATTGTGTTACAATTGCCTACAGTATTCAGTAGTCACAGGCTGTATGGGTTTGTAGTCTAGGAGCAGTAAGCTATACCATAGAGCCTACGTGTGTCGTAGGTCATACCATCTAGGTTTGTGTAAGTGCACTCCATGACGTTTGCACAACATCACCTAATGATGCATTTTCTCTGAGGCAATGCATGACTGTATCCGAAGCTGAAAATGAGTTTGTTGCCCTCCCCCTTCCGGGAATGGATAATTCCTACAGTACCTGTATCAGGCCCACCCTGTTCACCTCTTTCTTCTTCCTCGGTTCTGATGGCAAGTGGTTTCCAACTCATAGCTGTGGACCTATGAAACACTTGCATGGCTTTCTGTAAGGCTGGGCAAGTCAGTGAAGGTGAAATGTAAAGCCCACTCCCTACAAACAACTAGTATTCACTCACCTCTCTCACCCCCAGTTACTGATATAGTTTAACAAATAGCTATGATTACCTCTGCAGAAAAGGGTTTTTAGAAAATTACATTCTGTTTGTTTTTATTATTGTTGCAAAAAGAGATAAAATCTTGGTATCTTTGAATTTACACTGCTTAAGGTTACCAAACAGAATGGGCAGTAGAATCCTATGTTTACAGTGTTTATATGTATAAATGTACATGTGTACATATGTATAAAGATTAAAGAATATAACAATAGGCTAATATTTGGGTATGACGAAAATAATATAATTTTTATTCAACTGTTTTTTCCATAGTAAGTGTATATTATGTATATGATATGAAGAACACCAATCATTCTTCTTTTTTTAAAAAAAAAGAAAGGCTGGGCGCGGTGGCTCACACCTGTAATCCCAGCACTTTGGGAGGCCAAGGCGGGTGGATCACCTGAGGTCAGGAGTTCGAGACCAGCCTGATCAACATGGAGAAACCCCATCTGTACTAAAAATGCAAAATTAGCCGGGTGTGGTGGCGCATGTGCCTAATCCCAGCTACTCGGGAGGTTGAGGCAGGAGAATCGCTTGAACCCGGGAGGCAGAGATTGTCGTGAGCTGAGATTGCGCCATTGCACTCCAGCCTGGGCAACAACAGCGAAACTCTGTCTCAATAAATAAATAAATAAAAAGAAAAAAGAAAAAGCCCTTGTTTTAATTGGGCACATACTAAAGGTCAGCTTTCTAGTATAGGGAAACAAGAAAATGATCCTTTTGAATGTGACTATTATTTTTACTTTGTGATTTCAGCTTTTACGTTGGACTCAATAAACTAAAAAAAGGCAAACTGAAATCGTAGTATGAGGCTCTCATGTTTCCACTTACACTGAACATAAGCCAAGGCCTGAGGGCTAAAGTGGGCCTGATTGACTCATGATACCAGGTTGCTGCATCACTTCCTTGAGAAATTGTTCCTGGCTTCAAAACTAGCTGTGGAATCTTAGAAATCTCGTGACATTGGATCACGTGCCTGGGCACAGCCACGTTTTCTTCCATGGCTTCCTCTCCTTCCTCCTCTGGAGCAGATATCTATGTTTGCATCTGCCCTTCTTCCTGCTCCTTCTTCTAACATGCCACAGGATGCTCTTTAAGCCATATCCGCTTCTGCAAACCAGTGATTGAGTTCTTGTGTGCCAGGGCACAGCAGTCTCCTTCATCCATTGTATACTCTTTAGTGTTGTCTTTTGTCTAAAAGGTCTTTGCTTTTCTTTGCCTTGCTCTCTGTGTTTGCGGCACTGGCTTAGATAATTACTGATGGAGTTGACCGTGGAGACCATAATGTGCAGGGACCAGCTCTTTGACAGGTGGGTGCCTCCCTGGTGCCCTAAGCTGACTGTCCTTAGCACTGGGAAGACAGATTCTTCTTTTTGGGGGTTGCCTCAATCCTTGTGGAACACATCCTTCAGCATATGAAATTTCTGCTTGTTATAATTTTTTTTTTTTTAAGACGGAGTCTCACTCTGTTGCCTGGGCTCGAATGCAGTGGCACAATATCTGCTCACTGCAACCTCCGCCTTCCAGATTCAAGCAATTCTCCTGCCTCAGCCTCCTAAGTAGCTGGGACTACAGGTGTGTGCCACCACACTCAGCTAATTTTTGTATTTTTAGTAGAGACGGGGTTTCACCACGTTGGCCAGGCTGGTCTTGAACTCCTGACCTCAGGTGATCCGCCCACCTCGGCCTCCCAAAGTGCTGGGATTATAGGCATAAGCCACCATGCCTGGCCTGCCTGTTATGATTTACAGAACACAAACTCACTTTTTTTGGTGCCCAAGACCCATGACTCTCTGGTCCCTACCTATCTTTCAAAACAAATCTACCATGAATACTCCATATGAGCAAGGCACTTCTCTTCATGACAAATACACCTTATGCATTGTATCTCTGTGCTTATGCCTGACTGGAACCTCCTCCAAAATTTGAATCCCATTGATCCTTCAAGTCCTCACTCAGATATAATTTATTCTGTGATTTCCTGTGACCATTCCAACTCATGGTGACCTTTCCCACTCAGGCGGAAATTCTCACATAATTTGCATATATCCAAAAATAAAAAAGTGACGATCTCACTCACACTGCCAGGTAAGAAGAGATAAACCCACATGTCTCACAGTCTGCTTTCTATGCCCCCCCACAACATGACAAAATCAGGACTCTAATCTGGGCATAGATGTTATCTACATGACAGAACCACAGGGACTGTGTTATTGGCATCTGTACCAGACATTTGGTAGACAACAGAGCCAATCTGAAGAAAAACTGCTTCCCACCTTCCCCCACATTAGTCAGAGAGCAGCCTTGGAGGAGACATTAACAGAAACTCTTACTAGAAAAAGTAAGAGTTGATAATCATATAAATTTATATCAACCATCTCTTATAAGGAAGATATGAGAGGGGAATTCTGAGAGTAAGCCGATGGAGGGAATTCACCCACCCTGTTCATGGGGAAAACCAAACATATTTAGCCAAGGAAAGGATTCTGCAACTAAGAAGTAGAATATAACCCTCAAAAGAGACATCAAGATGATAACCTGTGGAAAAGATTCACTGCGGGAAAACAGAACTTAAATTTTAAAAAGACGTTTCTAGAACCCATATGACCACACTGGTGTTCCCAGACAATTGATGCAATTATATAAGAAGGAATCTCCCATTTTTCTTGGGCATGGATGTCTGGCCTTGGGCTTTTCTCCCTGTGGGCTTTTGGACAGAGGAGTTATCTGTTCCATATGCAGAATTTCAATGAATGCCCTGTTTTCAGCCCCACTGTTACTCCACCCTCTGAGACATCTGCCTTCTCCTAGTCTAGGGGTTCTCTGGGCCGTCCCTGACACAAAGTGCAGGCTGCAGCTTCCTCCTCTTGTCCATCCTCCAGGGATTTGTTGCAATTTCATATTCTTTGAATTCCCTTTCTGTTATCTGAATTGCTGTGGCCTCTAACTTTTCTAGTGCTTTACCATCAGCAATGCCCCAGTGAAGGGAGCATCACAAATGAAAATAGATGTGTGTCTTCTGTCTGTCAGTTTCTTCTGGAAGGCTCTCAAAGTTTTAAAGAGATCAATTTTTTCCAAGTTAATTTAAGATGTAATTAATGATGTTTCAATGCCATTACAAATGAGGTATTTTGGCTGGGTGCGGTAGCTCATACCTGTCATCCCGGCACTTTGGGAAGCAAAGGATGGTAGATCACTTGAGCCCAGGAGTTTGAGATTAGCCTGGGCAACATGGCAAAACCCTGTCTCTACAAAAAATCCAAAAAATTTAGCCAGCCGTGGTGGCATGCACCTGTGGTCCAAGCTACTCGGGAGGCTGAGGCAGGAAAATTGCTTGAACCTGGGAGGTTGAGGCTGCAAGTGGCCCATGATTACACTACTGCACTCCGGCCTGGGCAGGAGAGCAAAATGTTGTCTCAAAAAAGAGGGGTGGATATTTTAACAAAATGATTTAAAAGTGTATTTAGAAGACCATACGGAAGACCAAACAAGAAATTCTGAAAGGCAAGAATTGTGAGAGAATGGGCTCCTAAGGTCAGATATTAGAATATGTTATTTGGCTGCAAAAAATAAAACAGAATGACTTTAGCAAACTGGCAGATGAGTGGAACAGAAAAGGAAAACAAAAACACATGCCTAAGTCTATGCAATAATTTAACATGTGATTAAGATGCTATTTCAAACTGGCTGGAGGGAAAATTAAGAATGATGACGGCAAACTGGGTGAATCACTTGGAATGAAGACAAAGCCAAATTTTACTCTATGTATCATACTCTAAATTGCAAATAGACTAAAGAGTTACATGTTTGAGAGAGAATGAGAAACAATAACAGAACAAGATATAAATGTAAATTCAAACAGCTAATCTTGCTGTGACAAAGTTTTTGCTAACATAAAAGGGGAGAGGAATCCCATAGAAAAAAACTTGATAGTACTGATTACATAAAAATTCAAATTACAAAAAATTCAAAATTCTGTAAGCTTAAAAAATTTTAAAGATATAGACAAATCAGGTAAAATATTTGCAATATACATGACACACAAAGGACAATAGTATTAGTATATACAGACCTTTTAAAATCATTAAGAAAACTATGAAACTCCAGAAGAACAAGGGGCTAAACACATGAAAACACAATTTACAAAAGAAGAAACAGAGATGATCCATAAACAAGAAAACATGTTCAACTTCTCTAGGAAGCAAAGAGACAAAAATTAAAATGAGATATTATTTTTAGCTACCAAATTGACAAATGAAAATGTCCAAGGTTAAAGCAAGTGGGTGTCCTCATTCATCGTTGGTGTGTGTGTAAATTACTACAGCAGTTTGAACAGAATTTGGCCATGTGTATTATTATCATTATTATTATTACTATTATTATTTTTTGAGATGATGTCTCACTCTGTTGCACAGGCTGGAGTGCAGTGGCACCATCACAGCCCTCTGAAGCCTGGAACTCCTAGGCTCAAGCAATTTTCCCACCTCCACCTCCCAAAGTGCTGGGATTATAGGCATGAGCCACTGCATCCAACTGTTTTTTAAAACCCTATATTACATTTATATTTTTCAGACCATTAAATCAACATCTAGGAAATTCTCCTAGAGAAATACTTATTGATGTACATAAAAATGTATTTACAAAGATACATACTTCAGTATTATTTGTAATAGCCAATGGTTTCAATCAACATAATTCCTAAAAAAGATTTGTTAAATTAATTATTGTGCATCCAAATGATGGAATACTTCCTACCCATAAGACAGATTTAAATAATATTTAGTGACTTTGGGAAATGTTACAACTATAGTAGGTGAAAAGGCACATTTAAATGTGTATAATATAATCTCAGCTTTGCAAAAAGAAATTTAAACATATACACATTTCTTTTAAAAGTTACACCAAATGTTAATGGTGATTATTGGTGGTGGGATATGGGAGATTTGAATTTTCTTTCTTACATTTTTATATATTTTCCAAATTTCTCACAACAAACATAAGTCATCTTTATAAACAGAAAACACGTTTTTTTAAAAAATATGATTTTCTTGACTAGATTTTAAGTTCCTCAGGGGCATTTTATACAACTGAACACATCATCCACAGCTTTGCAACTCCCTTCCAGGGTTTGGGCCCAGCCTGTTTTAAATGTAGTTTTTTAAAAATGCAGTAGATAATACAGAAATATTTATCTGATTAACAAACTTCCTTCTTGGGTTTTTTAAATTATTGTTGTTGTTTTTCCAAAAGCATATGTGAAATATTTTAAGATATTGAATCATCATCTAACACCTGTTTTTCATGTGGACATCTGATAAATACTGCTGCCTGCCCTGGTGAGAGCAGAGAAGAAACCCACTGCCTGAAAGGGTTAATCTGGGGCAGTTAAGGACACCTGTTCCAAGTCTGACATGGGCCTTCATTTCCAGGCCTCCAGGCTCACCAGCTCAGGAAGAGGATTTTGCTAAGCAGTGGATATATACACAAAGGCAGGGCCAATGCAAATAAGAAATTCCTGGTCCACAAATAAACATTTCTTAAGCAACCCACACAATGAAATGGATGATAGCCTTTTCTACCCGAACTTTTCTCTAATTACATTTTTATTGACTTTTCAGAGGAAATGAAAAACGCTAACATATAATTGGCTAAAAGAAATAGAGGTAATAAACCAAGCCAGAAAAAGACTTGAGGAAATGTGTATCTAAGGTAAAATACCTCCAATATGAAAATCTGTGCCATGATGTTGAAGTTACAAAATTGCCTACACATGCTGCTTTGGTTGTGAGAGAGCTCGGAACAGTGCTGTGACAGAGTGCTATGTTAAGGTCTAGCCTCTTTCCAAGTCTGAATATCCTCTGTATTTGAATTCTAAATTTCAAAAGCACCGAATTTCAAATGCTCTGAATTCCGACTTGTACATGAAAGAACTTTGGATCAGGAGCCGGGTGTGTATGTAGATCTTAACAAGGCATTTAACAAGTTGTCTCATGATAACCTACTAGCCAAGAAGATTAATTATGAATGATTATACATACACAAAGAGACATATATATATACATATACATATACACACATACATACATATATATATACACATACATATATATATATATATACACTATACACGCACACACACGCACATATTTTTCAAATGGTGAGTAGATCATTTTTCAAATGATCAGGTGGAGGCCAACCTGGAGTGAAGTGATTCATAATGTACCATTGTATTTTCAATATAATTATTAGTATAGCATGAATCAGCCATTCTAAGAAGCTAATCAGAAAACTATGAGCACGAATCCGGGGAGGAAGGGGATGAGCTTCACTTTATGCATGCCTTGCAACCTAATATTTAGGTAGTCTTGCTTGTCAATCCCCTCACCCCAATGCCTTGAGTAATCAGCCAGTGTTATTGAAGGAAGTGTATCATATCTCTCAGTTGCTACGGAAGAAAAAGGTTAAGGATTGCTGACATTGACAAAAACAGAAAAGGCAAGCTCATCCAATCTATGAGCAAATTATAGCTACTATTTTAATGACAGAATCATGTTTTAAACTCCTCTTGACAGGTTGAAGTGAAAAGATGAATGTAACAAGACGATATTTAATAGGAATACATGTTAGACCTTGCCCTTGGGCCCAAAGAGCAATTGTGCAAACACAGCAGGAGGTGGACCTGGCTAAATGGTGGTTCTTGTGAAAAGTTCTGAGGGAGTTCAGGTACCACCATGGGTGCCAACCAAAAATTCGGTCCTAAGCTCTATTTACAGACTTACAGAATTTAGAATGAAGAGATTGTCTACTGTCTTAGCATAATGCCTTCCATGTTCATCCAGGTTCTCACAAATGATAGAAGTTCCTTCTTTGTTAAGGCTGAATAGTTGTTCCATTTTGAATATGTACCATACTTTCTTTATCCATTCATCTGTAGATGGACACTTAGGTTGATTTCATATCTTAGTTCTTGTGAATAGTGCCACAATGAGCCTGAGAGGGCAAATATCTCTTCAACACACTGATTTCAGTTCCTTTGGATATACACCTAGAATTGGGATTGTTGGATTATATAACGGTTCTATTTTTAGTTTTTTGAGGAACCTCCATACTCTTTTCCGTACTAGCTGTACTAATCTACATTCTCACCAGCAGTATACAAAGGTTCTCTTTTCTCCACACCCTCACCAACATTTGTTATCTTTCATATTTTTGAAAATGGCCACTCTAACAGGTGTAAAGTTACATCTCGTTGTGGTATTAACTTGCCTTTGCCTGATGATTTGTGATACTAAACATTTTTTATATGTCTGTTGGCTATTTGTATGTCTTCATTTGAGAAATGTCTGCTCAGGTCCTTGGCTCATTTTTTAATCAGGTTATTTATTTTCTTGCTATTGAATTTCTCACATGTTTTGGGTAGATGCTCCTCATCTATGGATGGTTTGCAAATACTTCTCCCAATTTACGGGTTGTCTCTTCATTCTATTTTCTTTGCTGTGTAGAAGCTTTTTAGTTTGATGCAATCCCATGTGTCTATTTTTACTTATGTTGCCTGTGTTTTTTGAGTCATAGCCAAGGAGTCAATGCACAGATCATGGACCGTTTCCCCTATGTTTTCTTCTTGTAGTTTTACAGTTTCAGGTCTTACGTTTACATTTTCCATCAATTTTGAGTTGATTGTTGTATATGCTATGATGTGAAAGTCCAATTTTGTTCTTCTGCATGTGGATATTCAGTTGACCCAACAGCACTTACTGAAGAGACTATCCCTTCCCTATTGTGTGTTCCTGGCATCTTTGTCACAAATCAATTGGCCATAAATGCATGAGTTTATTTCTGGGCTCTCTATTTTGTTACATAGGCCTATGTGTCTGTGCTTAAATCAGTATCATGCCATTTTGATTACTGTAACTTTGTAATATATTTTAAGATCAGGTAATGTGATTCCTCCAGCTTTGTTCTTCTAGCTCAGAATGTCTTTGGCTATTCAGTCTTTTGTGGTTCCATACTAATTTTAAGATGTTTTGTTGTTGTTCTGTGAGAAATGTCATTGGAATTTTAAAAGGGATTGCATTAAATCTGTAAATTGCTTTGGGTAGTGTGGACATTTTGACAATATTAATTATTGCAGTCTGTGAACCCAGGATATCTTTCCACTTATTTGTGTCTTCAATTTCTTTCATCAATGTTTTACCATTTTCAATATACAGATCTTTCAACTCCTTGGTTAAATTTACTCCTAAATATTTTTTTGGTGCTATTGTAAAAGGAATTGTTTTCCTGATTTCTTCTTCAGATAGTTCATTGATAGGATATAGAAATTAAACCAATTTTTGCTAAGGGACTTTAAGATTAGCTCCTGTATTCTGTGCCAGGCAGGCTTTGGGATTCACAAGGGGGACTGAAGTCTTATAAACATAGTAGTGGATTAGTGCTGGCTGAAGGAAAAATTTCTAGATTAGCTGGAGGAGAGCATATAGGCTGGGAATCCAGGTGGGAAGAAAATTAATTGCTCAGTTCTCACACTGTAATGCTATCAGTTAACTTCTAAAGACACCTATTCTCTCTGCACAGACCTATCAAAAAATTCCATCAACCAATTCCTGAATGATCCAAATGCTTCTCAACCAGCTCACAGACTGCTAACCCTCTCCTCCATATCAAGGGGAAAAAGTACTATGTGAATGATCTGCTTCAGGCCCAGATGAACAGCAGAGATAAACCCAGATTCATTTTAAATAGGAGGCAGGAGCATTCACAGACAGATAGCAGCCAGACACAGGAGCTCTGTGTGTGTGTGTGTGTGTGTGTGCCTGTGTGCGTGTGCACGCATGGGTGCATGTGTATACGAAAAGGCCTTCGGCAGAGATCAAGAGGGTTTAGGAGTTTCTAAAAGAATATGCCAAGCCATTTACTGTAATCTGTGCTGCTCTCCTAGCAGCTGCTAGAACCAGGTAACCTCCCAACCTTGGGCTTTCTCACTACCCAGAACCATCTTTTCATTGAGTGGCAGGGACTAATTACAGAGATAAGAGGCAGCATGCCGTTCTAAGTCACTAAAAGAGGAAGACTGTGTCTACACTGATTTGTAGCGATGTCAATACTATAAAAGGATCCATCTGATGAGAGCCAACCCCATCTCTCCCAGCACATACCTGGGGGCCCACACATGTCCTGGAGGCAGCATTGTGGCCTGCAGAGACCTTGGGCTTAGTAGTTTAACAGACCCAGCTCTGTGACTGAAGTAAAGTAGGCACTGTAACATCTATCTCAGAGGGCTGCTGTATACATGAGATAACATTTACACTGCCTACCACATAGTAAGCACTCCATTTTCCCTCCAGAGTGGGGACAGATGTCTAAGATCCTAGAGACCCACAGTATATTCCTATTTTTTAAAAATAATTTCTCTTTAGGAAACATAGGCTTTGAACCTGGGAAAATTTAGTTTTCTGGCTGTCTGAACTGCTCCCAAATTTAACTGAAACATCTTTTGTCTCCTGGGGTGTAATAATAGGAAGCAAATGAACTGATTGCCTTGTACATGTTTGGTTGCTGGTATTATTTTATGCATTTTCATATGCATTATTTTATTTAGACTCATGGGTCCCAGAAATCCATATGGATTTTCCTCAACTATGCATTTTTCTTTCCTCATTGAAATCAGATTTCATTCTATGTTAATCTTGGGGGAAGAATTGTTGATGCATTTATTCACTTACTTGCTCTAAAGATGCTCATTAATCAACAATGGCTAAGGTGCACCATATATTTATAGAATAATATACAAATAAAGGTTGTGCAGCCACCACGTAATATCCACTTACAATGTGCCATGCACATGCACATATACGGGACCAGTTAGGTCCCACCACAAACCTGCAAACTAGCTCTTACTCTGCCTCCACCAATACACACATTTTACAGCTGACTTTCCCCCTGTCACCCAGATAGTTCTTTCATAGCCTCTCCTTTGGAAGCAGGTGCATGCATTTGTGTTTGTACTGTCTTTGAAATGTAGGTTTTTCTGCTTATGTAAGCTGATGCCAGAACACACAGCTTCAAGCAAAATACCATTGTGGTTCTTCTCAACAAGGCCAAGGTGAATTAAACAGCATTCAGTTTGCTCAGACAGAAGCAAAAAAGATTAGAACAGGATTTTTGTATGCAGAGGGGAAAATGTGCAACTTCAATAATGAACCCCAATGAGCAAATTTTGGCCGACGATTAAATTCCCATTCAAAATAACATATTTCCCATGATAATAGAAAAGCATCTCCTCTTTGGTTTCCTGCAGAGCAAACCAGCTATGCGATGAGAATATTCGAGTTCCTTGAAAATATCAATGGCAACTCTGAAATTAACAAAGTCAACTTCAAAATATTCACTTGCCTGAAAAGGTTGATGTCAGATAGGTATTTTATTATTTATTTATTTAGATATGGAAACTTAATTATGTTGCCTAGGATGGATTCAAGCTCCTGGGCTCAAGCAATCCTTCAGCCTCAGCCACTTGAGTAGCTGGGATTATATGAATGCACCGTTGTGCCCAGCAATATAGACATTTTACCTGTACCTCTCATCAACATGGATGGAACAGGTGCAGGCATATTTATTCAGGAAACAAATACAGGCTATAGAACTAAAAAGAAATCCTGAGGCCCCTAAATGGATGATGAGTGCCTGTCTGCTCCATGGATGGCCAAGAATGTTGAAAATTTGAGACCCAGAAGGTAGTACTTCAGGACTTGTCTGGAACATTTGACTCTTCAGTCATAACAAGGTGCAGAGGCTAATAGCCAAGACAGGGCACTGGGTACACCACCATGCAAGGCCCAGTACTGGGAAATGGGCCCAACTGACCATGAAGATCCAACAAGGCATGGCTACCAAGGGGCAGATAAAACTTAGCCACAGCTCACAAGACAGGGATGCCCTCTCTCACCAATCCTATTCAACATAGTGTTGGAAGTTCTGGCCAGGGCAATTAGGCAGGAGAAGGAAATAAAGGGTATTCAATTAGGAAAGGAGGAAGTCAAATTGTCCCTGTTTGCAGACGACATGATTGTATATCTAGAAAACCCCATTGTCTCAGCCCAAAATCTCCTTAAGCTGATAAGCAACTTCAGCAAAGTCTCAGGATACAAAATCAATGTACAAAAATCACAAGCATTCTTATACACCAACAACAGACAAAAAGAGAGCCAAATCATGAGTGAACTCCCATTCACAATTGCTTCAAAGAGAATAAAATACCTAGGAATCCAACTTACAAGGGACGTGAAGGACCTCTTCAAGGAGAACTACAAACCACTGCTCAATGAAATAAAAGAGGATACAAACAAATGGAAGAACATTCCATGCTCATGGGTAGGAAGAATCAATATTGTGAAAATGGCCATACTGCCCAAGGTAATTTATAGATTCAATGCCATCCCCATCAAGCTACCAATGACTTTCTTCACAGAATTGGAAAAAACTACTTTAAAGTTCATATGGAACCAAAAAAGAGCCCACATCACCAAGTCAATCCTAAGCCAAAAGAACAAAGCTGGAGGCATCACACTACCTGGCTTCAAACTATACTACAAGGCTACAGTAACCAAAACAGCATGGTACTGGTACCAAAACAGAGATGTAGATCAATGGAACAGAACAGAGCCCTCAGAAATAATGCCACATATCTACAACTATCTAATCTTTGACAAACCTGAGAAAAATAAGCAACGGGGAAAGGATTCCCTATTTAATAAATGGTGCTGGGAAAACTGGCTAGCTATATGTAGAAAGCTGAAACTGGATCCCTTCCTTACACCTTATACAAAAATTAATTCAAGATGGATTAAAGACTTAAACGTTAGACCTAAAACGATAAAAACCCTAGAAGAAAACCTAGGCATTAGCATTCAGGACATAGACACGGGCAAGGACTTCATGTCTAAAACACCAAAAGCAATGGCAACAAAAGACAAAATTGACAAATGGGATCTAATTAGACTAAAGAGCTTCTGCACAGCAAAAGAAACTACCATCAGAGTGAACAGGCAACCTACAAAATGGGAGAAAATTTTTGCAACCTACTCATCTGACAAAGGGCTAATATCCAGAATCTACAATGAACTCAAACAAATTTACAAGAAAAAAACAAACAACCCCATCAAAAAGTGGGCAAAGGATATGAACAGACACTTCTCAAAAGAAGACATTTATGCAGCCGAAAGACACATGAAAAAATGCTCATCATCACTGGCCATCAGAGAAATGCAAATCAAAGCCACAATGAGATACCATCTCACACCAGTTAGAATAGCAATCATTAAAGTCAGGAAACAGCAGGTGCTAGAGAGGATGCGGAGAAATAGGAACACTTTTACACTGTTGGCAGGACTGTAAACTAGTTCAACCATTGTGGAAGTCAGTGTGGCGATTCCTCAGGGATCTAGAACTAGAAATACCATTTGACCCAGCCATCCCATTACTGGGTATATACCCAAAGGACTATAAATCATGCTGCTATAAAGACACATGCACACCTATGTTTATTGCGGCATTATTCACAATAGCAAAGACTTAGAACCAACTCAAATGTCCAACAATGATAGACTGGATTAAGAAAATGTGGCACATATACACCATGGAATACTATGCAGCCATAAAAAATTATGAGTTCATGTCCTTTGTAGGGACATGGATGAAATTGGAAATCATCATTCTCCGTAAACTATCACAAGGACAAAAAACCAAACACCACATGTTCTCACTCATAGATGGGAGCTGAACAATGAGAACACATGGACACAGGAAGGGGAACATCACACTCTGGGGACTGTTGTGGGGTGGGGGGGAGGGGGGAGGGTTAGCACTAGGAGGTATACCTAATGCTAAATGACAAGTTAATGGGTGCAGCACACCAGCATGGCACATGTATACATATGTAACTAACCTGCACATTGTGCACATGTACCCTGAAACTTAAAGTATAATAATAATAAAAAAAAAACAAACTTAGCCACAGCTCAAAAGAACTCCCAGAACCAAGTGTTTCCAGAGGAAATCGTGAGTTTTATTAAGCAAAGCCAATAGATGGGCAATTGAGGTAGTAACATTTTCATAACTCCATCGCACATGGGGTGCTCCAACCCCACAAAAACTAGACATGTTTAGTTTGAACACTATTCTGTGGACCATCAAAGCCATCTCAAGTATTTTAGAGCATTCCTGGAAGGGTTATGCTCTCAGATAACCACTGCCTAGGGTCCTTGCCTCCAGGGCATACTATTTTTTTATTGGCCCTCCAGATTTGTGTCCCATCCTTCCCCACCCTGGTGCGTGTCCTAGGTGGTTAACAGGCACAAGCCCGCTTGCCTTTTGGCATCCCTTTGGGTTTGACCAATGAGAGGGACTAGCAGGAGATCAGAGAGGGAGAGAGGATGAGGTCAAGGCAGCCATCCTCCTTCCACCCCTAGGAGCCCTCTCTCAATGGCTGCCAGCTGACAGCTCCAGCAACCACCTTCTGGTTTTAGGAACTGTTCCCTCCCCTTTCCCCTTCACACCCACTGGGGAAACAACTCCCTTTTGCTGGCTCCAAGTACTTTGCCTTCCTGCATTTGTTCCCCCTAACTCTGTCCACCTCCATGAAAATATTCCCTTTGTTACACTTTCTTCCATTTCCTAGTTCCAGTGGGTCATCTGAGAGGAAACCTCTCTGTTTTCTCCTAAAGAATACAAGCAGTGTTGTCTCCTTTGTGTAACTCAGTCCTTTCTTGATTTTTGTTTTAAAAAAATGCACTCACACAAGACAGTTACCCATGTAATAAATGTTGTGGACTTGAGAAGGGACCTCACACATTGCACAGAAAGAACACAAAACCACCTGCCTGTGGGGCTCCTGATCCACATATACCTCTTCTTGGCAGGGGCTCCTTTCTTCTCCCTCCCCCTGCACCTGTTCCCTGTACAGACCGGTTTGCCTACTTTATTTCAAGTGTCTTGAGATCCTGGTGACATTTTCGTCTCCCTCTGTCACCTTCTGCCTTCTGCTTCAAGTGATTTATCAAGGAATTTTCCTCAACAAAGACATTTCTCTCCCTAAGAGAAAACCCAGTACCACCTCTTAAAATAATAACACCCTTAGTAGTGTAGAAACATAGAGACAATACTTCTTAGCAGGTTGACTCACAGGTGACCTAGACCGGCCCAGGGGCAGGGCTTCAGGCCCCAGGGAGGAGCGCTGAGAGGAGCTCTTCACTTAGTTCTCAGACCAAAGCAGAAACCAAATCACAGGCTTTGGTTTGAAAACCAAGGCACAAGAAAGGGCCAGTTTGAGGAAAGTATTGCTGCGGGGGAGTGGAAGGTGCAACTGTCAAGCCAGCCTTCAGCATCAGAGCTTTGTTCAGGTCAGAGAAACCTAGGGGAATTTGGCACTCGAGACAGCCCCTGCTCCAGGAGTTGAAGGCAAGAGAGGGCTGAGAACTTGAGCCTGACAATGGGCCACCCAT
Organism: Pan troglodytes; assembly: GCF_028858775.2. Lineage (NCBI taxonomy): Eukaryota > Metazoa > Chordata > Mammalia > Primates > Hominidae > Pan > Pan troglodytes. Next base: position 38,132,886 of record NC_072405.2, read on the forward strand.
TGTGGGAGCTGGAGAAGCCAAGATGGAAAAAGTAAACTTAGGGCTAACCCACAGTACTCTTCCATTAATACACGAAATTGTTTATGTTCCTATTATCAAAGAAATGAAACTATATAATCCAAGACTAAAGTAAAAGTCAATCATGACCAAAATATCTTTAACACAAACAGGCAGGGAGTGTTGAAAAATAAAAAAGCTTTGATATTAACAAACTACTACAAGTTTCCTAAGTTTTCCATTGTAACATTACCATTAAATACAAAAGAAACAAAAGAGAGGTAAATGCATTTATTGCTTTGAAAACTGTAATTGAAGGAAAACTTCCTGTGGATGTTAACAATATGGAGAATGACAAAATAAATATTTGTGTAGTAACTTACTTTTCTAAAATTCTTTCAAATATATGACTTTATTTCAAATATATTACGAGGCAAAATCAAGGACTGGCCAGGTTGTGTAACTCACTTAAAGCACAGAAATAAAAATTGGTGTTGTGAAAATAAACATCCCAGTCTCTGACACCAGAGCTATGATTTGAACACTGCATCACACGCTCCCCTGTCTGGGAGTAAAAGCCTGAGCTCTCGTTGAAGTTTATTTTGTCAGTTAGGAGAGAACTAAGGTGGAACTGCCCCCAAATCCCCACTTCCTACCATCCAATCCTCCTCAGCCTTTCTCAGTAGAACCATCCACAGTGATGGGGGAGACTCACTCCAAATGATAAGGGATTAAAATTGAAAATATATCACACATGATTAACCTACTGGCTGATCACTTATCAAACTTGCCATGAGGGGGAAAAAGACTTGTATAAATGGTGTAATTATTTGCTAGCAACTATCAGCCTTCAAAACTAACTAAACCAAATGAATTGTTGCAGTCATACATCTAGGTAGTGTCCTACTCTACTCAACCTTTCCAAATTTAAATTAAACCAATGAGAGATTCTTGGTTGACCACAGGGAATAAATATGCGTTTATTAATTTCTAACTTGATCACAGACAATTAAAGAAAATAACATTATGCAATTCAAAAACAATCTTTTACATTGGTCAGCTCTCTATACATAATGGCTGGCAAATATTCAGATAATGAACATGCTTAGGTTGTCATAATTTTTATTTCTCTATCATTAATAAACTCCATATTAATTAATGGCAAACAAGCAAAGATATTTGAGTAAGTGAACAGCAAAGTAGCAGAATGACGTGGATATTTTGTCTGTGCACAAATAAAAAGGAATGAAGAGCTGAGACTCAATATAATACCTCTTTTGAGCTATATTCCTTTATTACAACATTTTGCCTGAACCGGGCCTGAGCTTCAGCTTGGTAGGGAGTTGGTGATTCATAGCTTGTAACTCACAGGGGCGTTGGTATAAGCAGCTTAGAATATGCTGAGAAGTGATTAGACAGTTGTTTGGGGGAGCAGAGTGGACACTTGGGAGAAGAAGCCTGAGAACCCAAATGCTTTCTTTTAGGATTCAAAATTACTAAGGCTGTTAGACATAGTGGGGTAACTGTCGGCAAGGTAGAAATTAGGGAAAGGCTGTGTAAAGTTGCTTAGATGGTGTGCTGGTTTGAATTTTGGAGATTCACTCCTCACTGCCTCTCGGGTGAAATTTCGTAAGATGCTTCCCCTTGCCATTGCTCTTGGGCTTGGCCATGTGATTTGCAGTGTTGATGCAATGTTAGCAAAAGCTGGAACGTGTTCTCCCACCTGCACTTCTGCATGAGAAGACTGTGCTCCAGGTGGTTTGCCAACTCCAAAGGGATGAGAGACATGTGGAGCAGACCTAAAAGCAACCTGCACCCAGGCCCCGCTGAGCCACACCTAGATCAATCAAACCACAGTTGGCTTGTAGACTTATGAGCAATAAATAAACATCAGGATTATATGTCACCAAGATTTTCTGGTTGTTGACTACGCATCAATGTGTTTCTGAAAAATAAATAATTCACCATATGGAGAAACAGACAGTACAATAAGGGCCAAGCATTAAGAGGGAATGGTGGTTCCAGGATTTAAGGCCCCCTCAGCACCTGATTCTGTCCCCAGTGGTGATCCATCATGGAAACAGACTTGCACCCTAAGGAAATGGCTGAGTGAGTGAAAGGAAAGAAGAACCACAACCCTAAAGAGTTGTAACGCTGCAAATCTACACCCTCATGAGGCTCCCCTTGACCGAGCATTACACAGGACATTATATATCTGCAGGCAGCACTGAGACCAGTCAGGATGGCTGCCAGAGGGAGAGAGCAAAACAAGCCATATCGCCTCCAGGAGCAGGACAGCAGCACCTTCAAAGGTGAAACAGAGTTCTGGCACCAACCAAGAAATGAGAATAATTAGAACTAATCTTTTGACACGGCACACATCCCAAAAATTGTAGAATATGCCATTGGAGGAAGTTCGAAGGATGGGGTGGAGTAAGATGTGTCTCCTGCTAATCTGTGAGGTCTAGACCTCTCATTGTTTTGCTTTGAGATGCTACTTTGGAATGACATTGTTTATGCTCCAAGTTGGTGGTATAGGGCTTAACAGTAATCTTGCTCCAAAGGGATAGACAGCCTGAGCATTTATGGAAGCCCTGATAGACCACACACCCATACCACATCACCAACTCTGGGCTCTTCCCCTTCCCCTCCTGGAATCCCCATCCTAGAATCCTCTCACCTGCAGATGCTCCATCACTACTTCTTTCTCTTTCTATTGTGGAAGGACTATTTAAGAGTTCATATACTCAACACATTGACTCTGAGACCCTGTATACATACATAGTCCTCAAACACTGGGAGACAGGGTTTCCTTTTAAAAATCCACTTCACTGTGATTTGGAACTTTGGGTTTTAGCTAATCACTAGAAATCTTGTTTCGATGAAGTAGTTCTACTCTGCATGTTGTCACCATGGAGAACAGGGCTCCTTGCAAATTTTCCCTTAAATATTATGCCTGATTTTTGAAGGAACACATTTCTTGAAAAGTGAAAATATATTTTTCACAAAGAATGTGCTACTCCAAATTTGCTGAAATGATTTGAATTTTATTCATTTCCTTTGGCAACTACCAGTGTGAAAATAACTTTCAGTGTCATCAATAATATATGGACTATTGGACACAACATGGTATGCATATTGCAAGGAATAATACTCATAGAACCAACAGAATGTGTGTGTGTATGTGTCTATGTGTATATATATATATATATATATATATATATATACACACACACACACATAGAGAGAGAGAGAAAGAGAGAGGGATTTAAGGAATTGGCTCACATAGTTATACGGGCTGGCAAGTCTAAAGTCTACAGAGCAAACAGCCAGGCTGAAGACCCAGGAAAGAGTTGATGTTGCAGCTCAAGTCTGAAGGCAGACTGGATCAGAATCTCTTCATCCTAGGGGTACCTCAGTCTTTTACTTCTTAAAATCTTCAATTGACTGGATGAGGCCCACTCATGTAATGAAAAATAATCTGCTTTCTCAAAGTCTACTGATTCAAAAGTTCATCATGTCTAAAAAGTACCTTTACAGCAATATGTAGACTAGTGTTTAACCAAAAGCTTGAAGCCATGGTCTAGCCAAGTTGGCACATAAAATTCACCATCACAGAAGCAAATAAATTTTTTAAATAGTAAAATTGACAAAAGCTGCAAAATTGGTGTAAAATATAAGATATATTGTAACCAATACATTTCCTATACAATGTACATATTTTGTGGCTGAAATTTTTTTAAATAAAAAGCATTCAGTTTTTGGTTGAAATAATCTGACAACCATAAAAAATGTTGTGTTCCCTACGAAAGTGGATGTACATACATTTTCACATACACAAGTTTGTTTATAACAGTCAATCCATCGATCTCCCACACTACAAAATCTTGACTTAAAGAAGTCAAGGCAATGCAAAAATAAGACATACACTTTGATAATATCAGGAAAAACACTTCTTACAGGAACACTAAATCCTTGGGGAAACAACCAAACCTTTTATTGGATATTCCTGGGACAGAAATGGTTCTAACCTGATTCAATATACTTTTAAATTTGCAGGGGGTGAAAATTATTACTTTATCAAAGGGTAAAAAATGGTACATTGATTAAAGAAGAGGCTATTAGTAACTCTGGCAGGCAAAGGACAACTTTTAATTTAGGCACAACCTAAAATTTCTCCCTTACTTCCAGGAGTTATTCTACCCAGGTTCTGGAATCTGGCCAGATGTGATGCAGAATCCCCTCCCTGCTACTCACCTGCTCTGTGACCTTGAGCAGTGATTTCGCATTTTCTTCATCTCATTTTCCTCTTCAGCAAAATGGAGACCATAATGCCTACTTCACAGGGTTTGTGAAGAATTAAATAATCTACTTTATGAAAATAACTAACAGTTCCAGGTACGTAATGAGTATTTGATAAATGCTAGCTATCATTGGATTCATTTTGTTCTCATGAGATATTAATTATTTGGACATATTGACAAGCAGGAGAGGAAAATCATGTTCATTTACCCACCACTCTGATAGTGCAAAATCAAATAACACTGATCCTGTTCACTGGAGATGAGTCATATAGCCAGAATCTGTTAGCAACTGGTAATGCCTTCTCTGGAACTTTGCCTGCATTTGGGACATGTTGGGACATGCCAGCATTATGCAAGCAACAGTGCCTTGCTGATGTCTGTGTGGCTTTCCTAATCATTTTGGTATGGTTAAGAGTAGAAAATAATCACATGCTTTTCTATCCTATTATCCTTTTACAAACAAAATTGAGATATTTAAACATGAGATCTTAAAAATGGTGGGATTAATAGTTTCACCAAATAATACATTGAAACAATACAAGTAGAATAAAGTTTAAAGAAACATGCACAGGCTGGGCGCAGTGGCTCACGCCTGTAATCCCAGCACTTCGGGAGGTGGACGGGGGCGGATCACGAGGTCAGGAGTTTGAGACCAGCCTGACCAACATGGTGAAACCTCGTCTCTACTAAAAATACAAAAAAATTGCCGGGCATGGTGGCACACGCCTATAATCCCAGCTACTCAGGAGGCTGAGGCAGGAGAATCACTTGAACCCGGGAGGTGGAGGTTGCAGTAAGCCGAGATCATGCGACAGCACTCCAGCCTGGTGACAGAGCAAAATTCCATCTCAGAAAGAAAGAGAGAAAGAGAGAAAAGAAAGAAAGAAAGAAAGAAAGAAAGAAAGAAAGAAAGAAAGAAAGAAAGAAAGAAAGAAAGAGGAAAGAAAAGAAAAGAGAAAAGAAATATGCACACGGGAACAATTGTATAGCTTTCTTATTGCTATGGCTTGAATGTTTGTCCCCTCTGAAACTCATGTTGAAATTTAATCCCAATTATAACAGTATTAAGAAGTAGGGCCTTTAAGAGGTGATTTGGTCGTGAAGGCTCTTCCCTCATCAATGGATTAATCTATTAATTGACTAATGGATTAGTGGGTTAATTAATTAATGGGTTATCACAGGAGCGGGTTAGTTATCATGAGAGTGGGTCTCTAGTAAAAGCCAGTTTGGTGTGCTGAAGCTCCCCCACCATGTGATGCCCTGCAATGCTTCAGGGTTCTGCAGAGTCCCCACCAGCAAGAAGGCCCTCACCGGATGTGGCTCTTTGACCTTGACCTTGGACTTCAGCCTCCAGAACTGTAAAAAATAAATTTCTTTTCTTTAGAAATTACCTAGTCTATGGTAGTCTGTTATACAAACAGAAAATGGTGAAGACACTTAACAACGCTTGCACTTAGTTAAACCTCTTTAACCTTAATTTTTCCCCTGACCTAATTAGAATGCCCTTTCTATCTCACCTGAATACTTCTGGCATCCAAGGCTTCCAAGGATGACTCTGGGATTTTAGGCCAGCTGTCCCCACCTCTTGAAAATGTGGCTCATGTACGCTTTGATGGCTCTATGTCCTATCAGTTGATAGAGCTAATTAAAAGAGAGTCTTATTCTGTTTAACCTTCTGGGTCTGTATCCCTCTTCATCACATAATAGAAGCAGAGATAATAAAGATAAAGCTGTACAACAACATAACCCTAAATTTGATGATTATTTTTCTTTTACTCATAAAGGAAGCATTTTCCAAGTTCTAAAGGAGTCAGGAAACCTCCCCAAACAAGAAGAATCTACTCATCGTCTTCTCCGTAGTTTTTTATTTCATATATTCTCAAGAGTTTTTCTGTAGTTTGACTGAGAACTTGGTCCACAGGGATAGATCAGCCGTGGTTTTATTTCCACAGTCTAAAGAGCCACCGAGGCTGGTCAGCTACCACTGTCCCTTAAGCCCTGGGGCAAGGGACGAAATAGGAGGACACTTCACTTGCAGGCACCGAGTCAGTGAGTGTAAGCTCAGTCCTAGGGCACTGGCTGTGGGTCTGAGGAAGGAGCAATGAAGAGGGAGCAGAATCTGGTGTCTGCCACGTCCTCGTTGGGCCATCCACCCAGACGTTCTGCCACAAACCTCAGCAGAGGGAAGGGAGGAGGACAGGAAGACTGGGGAAAGTGGACAGAAACAGCCCTGAGGAAAGAGCACTTCCTCCATGGGCATTAAGTTCTATGGCTTAGAGCTGGAGCGTAATCAGGGAAGGAGAGGGCATTTCTCCCTCCTCCACTCAGCACTGCGTCTATTGAAGAAGCCACAAAGGCAGCTACAACCTTGCCAACAGAAAGCAACAGGAAGGCCACTCCCAGCCAGGAGAGCCAGGGGAGTGGGACCAACCCACCTACAGCCCCATGGCAGAAAAAGGGGTTGCAGGAAGTGATGAAGAGCTGGTGACCCACAGAAACCTCTAGGAGAACTGCCGCTGGGGCCCATGAGAGACAGAGAACACCACGGAGACATCTCCAAGGAGAAAGGAGGGATGTGTGTGCCTGAGGCTGGAATGCCAAGATTTTGCTGTTGGGAGCAAAGCGCGACACTGATGCTGAGTTTCCCCTCCTTTGACTCAGATTCCTTGCCTGCTACCCTAGGGCAATGGAGCTTAAGAAAGCACTCGTAGACCAAGGAGACCATGATCAGCAAGAAGCCCAGACTTTGGGAGGATTTCAGGGGACAGAGTGTTGGGCAGAGCAAATGTTTCATCTGAACACTCCCCTGTTCCAGGTGACTGCCCCTTTAAGGAAAAGTTGAAGACGCTGAACTCTGGGGGCCTTGAGTATTGTGTGCAGGATCAACATATCCACAAAACCTGGGAAATTCCTGATAGGATTGTGGTGAGAAAAATAAACACCCACGCCATTGCCGGGCTGGGCACTAGGCTTCCTGTTTGAGATTTTTCCTTATCCCATTCCTTGTCCTGTTTGTTGCACCCCTATTTCCTGCTTCAGCAGACAGGGAAGTCCATTTCTTCAACTGAAAGGAGGAGAGACAGTTGACGAGACTTGAAGTCTGATTACTGTTACTGCAGGGTCCTCCGGCCACCCCCCCACCACCCACCCCGCCGAATGCTCACAGAGGCCAATGTCAGGTGGTGCAAAGTGCACGAGAGCAGGCAGCTGGGACAGCTGTGCTCTGGGCTCTCAGCCAGCCCCGTCCATCTGTTCCTCTGTTTGTCTTGGGAAATGGAAGAGAGGCTTCTGTGGGCCTCTCCACGGCGAGCAGCCGCAGAGCAGGTGGTCAGATACATGGGGCCAGCCATGTGGCCCCGGGAAGATGGGATCCGGGGCAGAGAGAGGGAGTGGGAGCCAGGGTCTCAGCACTAGAGGAGAGGGGCTCCCAGCTGAACCCAGCCCACCCATATCACAGTGGGTAGAGCTGCACCCTGGCTCACTCCTCACATCACCCCTGGGCCTTCAGGGGTTTCAGGGGGTGGAGTTCAGTGACTGTTGCTTGAGAGGAAGGAGAGTGAGTGGGCAGTCAAAAAGCCACAAACAAAGAAGGTCCTGCAACAACCGTCTCTTAAATTCATTTTCTGTGATCTATGCTCACTTTTTATGCCACCATCTACCTATCTACACTTGATCTCTAAAGTTCCCTCCCCAACCAAACTGTGCACTATCTAGAAGGTTGAGAAATACCTTCTGGTCTGGCCTCATCCCCATGAAACTTCCCTTGGTCTCAGTGTTCAGGAAGCTGCCAGATGGTGGTGATGTTAACTGCACCCCTTGGTTTTTTGTTATATTGAAACTGAAGATCCCCTCCCTCCCCCAATGCCCACAGGTCCCACTCAGCTGCCTCACCCTGGTGCTAAGCCCAGACATTTGCTTTCTCTTGAGCTGTTTATTTTGCCAGCAGGCAGAGTCACCTGTCCAATTGCCTGCTAATGAACTGTACAGTCTTAACTGCCAACCCACTCCCGCCCGAGAGGAGAGGGAAAGGAATGTGAGTGGCTCAGGCTGCACTGTCAGGATTGGGTTAGCTGGGCAGGAGGAGGGGCCATGGTTACAGCTGGAAGCACAGACAAAAAATTTAAAAACCTTTCTTATCCATCGGTAATGCACAAAGCTCTGTGGTGGATGGTTTGGGCCGATTAGCCCCATTCAACAGATGAAGAAACTGAGCCCAGGTTATCCCCATTTAACAGATGAAGAAACTGAGCCCAGAGAGTGTGATGAGGATGATGGCTCTCCGGGTTACACAGTTGCTGAGGAGGTTGAGCCACAGAACAGAGATTTGAACTCTGGTTCATCTGACACCAATGCCAGGGGCTCTGGAAGCTGCTTAGTCATTCACAGGATGCCCCTGAGGTGGGAGCCATGTGCACAGGTGTTCTAGTATCTTAGCAGAGATTTTTGCTCTCCTGGCATTGGGACTGTGTGGGATCAGTGCCCGAGGGCCCTGGGATTAGCTTGGCATAAAGGGAACTTGAAGAAACCATTCCTAAGAGCAGATCAGAGGGCTGGGGCCAGAGCTGTGGGCAGGAAGCCAGCGAAAATGAGAGCAGAGGTGAGTCCCTTCCAGTGGGAGAAGAAACATGACTTCATCTTCCACATTCTATGTCCTTCCAACCACCAGGACCTACTGACGCCGCAAGTATACAGCTGACTACGAAACTGAAACTTATTCACTATTTCTGAGCCACTTACAATGAACCGTCCTGTGCACAAAAAACACAATTCTGCAAATTCATTAGTTTCTATCATTAAAAATAGACATGTGTTGACTTCAACAATAAGCCGTGCTCATCAATGCTGTCATCTTCGTTCAGGGGATACATGGCATGATCATCAACCTAAGAATGATTAAAAAATTAGAAGCACATGTTGGAATGAGGTGAACAGGAGAGCAGGGTCCAGAGTGAACAAAAAGGACAACAGAACCTGAGGCAGCCAGATGGCACTGGCAGAGACACTCAAGATGGGAGAGTCAAAGGGGAACGAAAATGAGGGGGCCAGAGGGGTAAGGCTTTTATGAAGTTTCACAGGAGAGAGAGAAAAAGAGTGCATGAATGTAGAGAAGAATTTCCTGCCACACTACATGGGAAGAAGTGCTGCTCTTGGACTTTCAGTAACCTTTAATGGGCCTCTTTGGAAAAAGGGGAAGATGGGTTGTTGGGTGCACAGATGTGAAGGATGACTCAGGTGGGGCTGTCTAGGGGGCAGTTAGAATGTCAGCTAAGGAAACAGAGACTCTACTGTTAAGACTGAGGATACATGCAGAAATTGGAAAGAGAACACAAAACTCCATATGACCCTCTGTATGTTCTGCCATCATGTGTCCCTGATCAGAGTGCATGTGCAGGAAGAACCCGTAGAGTACTGCTGCTGCCATCGCGGGTCATTCATCCCCATTCCCAGCCAGCCCAGTTGTGTCCTGAACATGTAGGTGGCCTGTGGGCAAGCCAGGGTCTCAGCCTCCCTCTGCTCCCTTCCTTTGTCCTCCAGCCCCAGGGAATGTGCCAGCCACTTCCTCTACAAACCCCTGGAACCCACTCACTCCCAATGGAGGACATCAACTCACCCATGAGGGATCCACCCCCATGATCCAAACATCTCCCATTAGGTCCCACCTTCCAACACAGCCACACTAGGGATCAAATCCAACATGAGATTTGGTGGGGGAAACAAACCATATCCCAACCAAAGCAGGCACCCTTCATAGAACACTTTTCTAATCTCTTCTGTCACTACTCACTCAGCCCCCAAATTCTTGTTAATTCTTTTTGTGCCTAGAGAGGGTGATGAGGGTGTTGGCTCTCTGGGTTACACAGCTGGTGAGGAGGATGACCCACAAAACAGAGATTTGAACCCTGGTTCATCTGGCACCAATGCCAAGGGCTCTGGAAACTGCCTAATCATTTGCAGGCCGCCCCTGAGGTGGGAGCCACGTGCACAGGTGTTCCGGCACCTTAGCAGAGATTTTTACTAAGTAGTCAGGGGTATGTGCAGCCCAGGAGTTCATCTACATCTTTCTAGGATCCCTTCCTTGAGCTCCCTCTTCTCTGGCATCTCCCTAACACTTTCCAGCTTGTAGGTGGTCCCCTTCCGGGTACACAGGCTAGAAATACAGAGCTTTAATTTCTCTGTTCCGTTGTGCTCTTCCTGCAACTACATCTGCTACCCATTCTGCAGTACTTGGAGTTCTTCCCCAATCTGTCTGTTATTGTTTTACTTTCCTGTGTCTGCCGGTAGCTGCTCCCTGCATTTTCTCCAGGGATTTTCACTGCATTCAGTGGGAGAGACAAAGTGGTATGTGCTTCATGCATTTTGACCAGAACCAGAACCCTCCGAGCGTTTTTAAACAGTTAAAAGGCATGTAGCTCTCTATTCCAGAAGGCTCTCTTTGGCTGGAGCAGGGAGAATGGGTTGAGAACGATGTTAGAGGCACAGAATATAGCAACCTAAGAAGCAGATGCCACAGGCTGGTTTTAAGGCAATGGCAGTCAAAGGGGAAAGGAGAGAGTCCCAGAGCTCCTCAGAGGTGAATTCTGCAGGATATGATGGCCAATTCGATGTGGAGGTGGAGGCATATGAAGTCTCCAGAATGATTCCCTAAGACAGAAACACGAAGATGAAAAATTTGCTCCATGAATGTCAGCCCTTGAGCAAATTAGCCGGCAAATACTCCTCCCCTAGACCAGAATGAGCAAATTTAAAATCTCTTTCAATTTTCCTTCTCTACACTACTGGATCATTTGCCTTTGTGTTATCAGCCATGCTAAGATATTCTCCATTCTAAAAAGATGTATTTGAGCCCATTTGAAGCACCAAAAAGTTTACTATTGACCTCTGTGTCATTTTTCATAGGGCAAATTCAAAATAGGTTTTATTCGCATAACAAACCACCACTTTAAATTGTGAAGTAGTCAGAAGTAGAGATTTTATAGTGTTATGTGTTGCATCATGGTTTTAATTTTTTATCTGTGTTTAAAAATTTTGCCATTTGATTCTATGATTTGTCAGCAAAATACCATTATATAGTATTTCAAATATATAAAACATTTTTAAAGGAATTAAGAAAAACTGAGCTTGCCTGGGTTGTTTGTTAAAGCAGCTAATAGCGGTGCTGTAGTGATGCTAGTGTAGCAGTAGATAGCATATTTTCTTGATTTATTTTTGCAGAAGTAGATATGTCTTTCTATGTTTTACATAAACCCCACACACAAACACACCATGGGTATATGTCCATACTCACAGGCCCACACCTCACCTGCTAATACATTATTCAGTCTTTCAGTTCCTTACAAATGCTGCATTCCTCTCTCCATTATCTTTCACATTTAAGTTAAACAATGATTAGTCATTTTGACTGTGGATAATTTGCCTCTTAGTACAAATATATTTTCCTCTGCCAAGTATGCTTACAAAGCGCGGGGCCCAGAACCCATGTGGCTTGATCACAATACCAAGATGGTGGTCTATTTCCTACCACTAGTACAATCTTCCTCACAGCGCAAGCCATGTGCTTAACTTTGGGTAGAAAAAAAAAAACAAAAACCTAAAACTGGAAAGAAATTCCCAAGATAAACAGTATAATGGACTGAGAATGAAAGCCCTTATATTTGAGACAGAATTGGATTATTTCTTAGAATGGCTTTTGAGAAAGGAATCTGTGGGCAGAAGAAGAAAGAGGTTCCTTTTGTGTGGCTTGCTGCAAGTCGACAAAAGAAATGAAAGGAGAGGAAGGGCTTGGGAATCAGCTGCTAACAAGGTCCTTAACTTGGGCTAAATCTTCTAGGGCTTAGGAGTTTCAGATTGCATTCTTGTTATATAAAGAGCCTTACTACGAGGCACCACTCTTTCGCTGTTTCCCGGGTGGGTAACTGTTTCTCTTTTCCTAGACACAGGACAACGCTGAGTCAGAATGCTTAGTTTGATCAATTAGAAAAGAAAGGTGAGTGGAGGTATGAGCTCCAGGTTTTTTGTTCATGCTTAAGCATAAGAAAGTCAGAACATTACCACTGTGTTGTTTGACAAGAGATATCCCTTATCTACACAGAAGGACAGAGCTTTGGGTAAAAAATTCTACATTGCCCAGACACTGGGCAATGCTCCTAATTGTGTATGTTTCTGTTGTATTTCTCCAATTGAAATTTTTCTGAGAGCCCACTTTCTGGCATCAATGGCATTTTATTTCTGTAGCTCACTCAATAATAGGGACCTGATGCTGTCTGTGGGATCTGGCAATCCTCAGCTGGGCACATTCTTTGGTCAAAGTTTTGCAAAAGGTGTGGTCAGCACAGCTTGAGCTGGAGATTATGCTGGAAAAGGAGGCTGAGATAGGAAGTCAGCTGGATTTAAGTGCTTTGCAAAGCACATGCAAGGATTTGTTAATACACTACAGTTGGTCAATTGAAAACATTTTCAAGTACCCCAGGGTGCTGGGTAAGAGCTAAGTATAGGAATAAATTCCACATGTGAAAGAACTCAAAATAGCACTAAACAACAGACTCAGAAATATTTGGAGTAGGCTCTGTCTGCAAATCTCACCAAAAGACAAGCAAAAAATATCTCCAGGAGACCTTGGATTCATTTTAAGACTCAGACATCTTGGTCAATTGCTGCAATGAATGTGTTCATTGCAAGATATTTTGGATTTGCTTCATTTATTCGTGAATACTCAATGGCTAGTTCATCATTCAAATTGCTGCCAAAACACTTTTCCATGAAAAGACATTAGGCAGCTATGGAAAAGGTGGGTGATGAGGCTTAGGAGGAGGAATTCAGATTTCCTGTGTCAGATAACCAAGGACAAGGTGAGTTGGAAAGGGCCCTAAAACCTAGAGATGCACCTCAGGGCCAGAAGTGTGCAATGGTAGTTGCTTCTTGGCCTCTTGGCTAAGACCAAGTGCAGAAGTGTGCAATTCAGCCAGAGGGAGAAACAGAGCCACACAGGTAGGCCAGCCTCTGGTTAGGACAGGATCACTATAGCAGTAGGAATAATAATGATGAATTAGCAAAGATTTTTGAACACTTACTAAATTTAACTTGTTCATGGCCTCACTGCTGGGAAGTGGCAGAGCTGCAATTCAAACTCAAAGTCTCTGACCCATAGCCCTGGTTCTTGACGATTATTCCAAAAGCCAGGCCAGTCAGGATCCTGGGTTTCCTTGGCCACAGTGCAAACTCTTGGGAAAACTTCGCATTTAGAGTTCTGGTACCAAGTGGGCCATTTTGCATGGGTGTGCAGGTGTGTATTACACAGTTCCAGAGGCCATTGACTTCGTAATTAATGTGGCTGCCACCCTCACCCTGAAACTGCACAGTAGACCAACTGATGACTATCACTATGGCCCCAACATTTCTATTCTTCAGCTTTTACAAGTGAGATACCTGCCCTGCTGAGAGGAAAATGACTCTGCCCCAAGGCCACTAGCTGCAGAGAAAAGTCATGAGTGGCCTGCAAAGGGTATCTCTTCCCTCTGGTGATCCATTACTGCCTAGGGTCCTGCAGTGTGGGATCCACTCATGGCTGATAAATAAATCAAACATGATACAGGAATTTGTGAAGAGATAGGTATAGGTAAGGAAGCTTGATTTTTTTGCTTTCGTTTTTTTTTTTAATCTGATCTACCCCAGAGAAGCCAAAGAATGGGATTGCCATCCATGTGGATAAGGCTCCTGAACTGTGGGCTTTCCCAGAAGCAAAAAAAAAGGGAAATGTTTGGAAGCAAGAGATGCTCTAGTGGCAACTGATTAGTGCTGTGGGAAGACTAGAAATGCTGTTGTTAGAAAAATTAAATCACTGCATGTTTGGATTTGCACCCCACAAAGGAACCCTAAGTGCTTCTCTATGCTGACGGGTCCTGGCTGTGAGCAGGGAGAATGGCTGTGTGTTTCTGTCCCAAGGATGTACACGAGGGCTGGAGAAAGATTTCTCTGCTGCTACGGGGCACCGAGAGAATTGCCTTCAGCTCCTCTCTGGAGTGCAGGAGCCACGCCAGGGACTAAAGCCTCTGACACCTGGCTTCTCCTGGCAGCTCTGTGGGCTAGGCAGATTATGTTGTCTGTCCTTGAGGAAGGCAATGACTCTCTGGGCTCTTCAGAAACATGCAAAGAAGGCCTGGCCACTGGTCAGCTTTTCAAGTGGATTATCATTTCCCAAATGTCCTCACATCTGGTTTCCAGGCCCGAGGAAGGAGCTGTTGTAAGCAGCTGTTTCAGGCAGCAGCAGATCAGGAACAGAGCCTTCATTAGCCTCATGTCTGCCACTAGATTTTAGGATCACTTGCGTTAGTCCTTTTGATCTCGCAGAGTCTCAGTTTCCCCATCTGTAAAATGAAGGTGGGGAAGGTCCGACCAAATGTGTCTTTTCAATTCCAGCTCTAAATTCTACAGTCGATTTGAGAAGATTGCTGAATTGCCGAAAAACTCTTTTCATTATTATTTATTTTAGTGAAGCCAGGTTTCTAGAATAATGCCAAGCTAGCCATTGGAAGCTCAGGTGAAGTCAATAAACAGGCCACCCTCATCCATCTAAAGAGTCTGAGAAACGAAACAAAACAGAGGCAGATGGAAGGCGTAGAACAAAGCATGAGGTTTTAGATCTAAGAAACAGATAATTCTCTCTCGTCCTAAACCCCGTTCCATATTCCCATTTCAATTTGTACTTGACTTCTGAGTGTTCATGTGGACACAGCCCAGTGTAATGGAAAAGCACAGGAAAAGGAGTCCAAGAGCTCGTTCTAGTTCTATCACTTAGTAGACAGGGTAGCCAATTTCCCTGTCCTTCTCAGAACCCCTGCTCTGTAGTCCCTGTGAGAGGGTGAGGGGTTTGGGAAGCAGAGGTGGAGTGGAAGCCCTGAACCAGGATGGGCCAGTCAGATCTACACTTCCCCAAAGTTGTCACTGGAACGTGGTCAGGGGTGCTCCAGCCTAGGGCCACCATTCATCTCTGCTGGGGCACCATCGGGGAGAGAACACGGGGAACAGATTTGGCTCATGAAGAGGTTGGGCTATTGAGAAAAACGAGATGGAAAGAGATGAGCAGAGAAACAAATACGAGAGACCACACGGAAAAGAGAGAGGAGAATAAGAAACCTTAGTTTCCAAAGGTTTTAAGCTCCTGGTTCCATTCCTTTTGGCACTTCTTGCCCTGAGGTCTTGGGCTTACCTTGACCCTCACCTTGTTCAACTGGGTTTCTCTTACACACAACCAATCTCTGAGAACCCTTATCTCACCATGATTTTGTATAAGTGGCTTTATCTCTGGGTGCCTCCGTTTCCTCTTCTGTAAAATGTAGCAGCCGGCATATGTATTTCTGTTTCTTTTCTAGCCCTCTGATTATATGAAAGACTTCTGCAAAGCAAAGTGGGATAAAGTCATAGCGACTCCCTTCCTTTCCCCCAGTTAACCAGATCCAGACCAACACCAAGCCTCATTGTTCCATGTAAACAGCCCCACTAGCTGTTTTCTTGGTAGAGGTCACTGTCCCTTCGAGAAACCAGGCATGCAGAATAGAAGTGTGGACCCAGATTCTCACGGAACAAGTACAACATGCCAGCACTCCATACTGCCAAAGATGAGCCCGGGAGCTGGCCCACACCCACACAGCTCCTGTCTACCTCTGCCATCCCTGTGGCCCATGCGTGTATTTATAACTCTAGAGTGCCTGTTGGAAAATGAGGCCGAGGCTGCAACAGTGCTCTGGCTTCAGAGCTTTTTCTTAGACTCTGTCTTCAGCCCCCTTGAATAGGTAGAATGTTAGTGACTATGTACAATTTCAATTGGAGTTTCCATTGCACAGGGTCCTCAGACTGTCTACGTTGCATTTCACCAGTCCATTGTCTGCCACAATGGAATGCTGTATGGGTGGCCGGGCACTGTCTCTTTATAGCAGCTGAACTGCAAGGAAAAACAGAATATATTGCAGCTGTAAGGAATTAGATTAGACACACACACACACACACACACACACACACAGAAAAAGAAAAAGAAAGAAAGAAAAAAAAAGAGAGAGAGAGAGAAAAAAAGTTCCCTAGGGTGGTAAGACAGTGGTGTATATTAAAAGGGACAATGTGTTAACGAAATCTCAAGGTATTTTCAGAAAGAGCAGACAGCTTCCCCCGGGTATGGCTGGAAGTGCAGCCCTGCATTTCCAGGAATAGATGTGATGACATCTTGACATCTCAGTGTCCCTTCCCTGCCTAGACTGATGATGGCAGGGTCTCTGTCAGAGGATCCCTCTTCCCCCCTTGCACCAAATTTCCATCGATTTCATCATTACTGTCCACTCTCCTATAATTGCCTGAAAAGGTCCATACTTTAGGCAACTATACCTTTACTCTTTCCCGTTTAGTGCTCACCACCAACCTACTTCACCACCAATCCATGCCTCATGTAGGAGGGGAGACCTAACAGCAAGAATCTGGATATGATGAACAAGTGGGCAATCTCCTCCTGCAGCTGAGCTGGCTGCCTTGTGCATAACTGAGAATATATGGCTCTCTGTCCCTCATTCATGTTGTCCATATCACCCACCCTCCCTAAAGGGGCCCTTCATGGGACAGCACAACAGCACAAAAGGCTTCCAGAGATGCAATCCCTCTCGCCTGACCCCAATTCCCTGCCGCCACCAACCCACAGGTACTGATTATCTGATCCAGCTGACCAGTAGAAAACTCAACCTCAGGGCTCTGAATCCTGGGGAAACTCAGCCCACGAGGCTCCACACTCAGGCTGGTCCTGGCCCCATTCATAAAACATCAGTGTATCCTATTGGTCTCTTGTTGGATGTCTGGATTTTTAAGAGCTTCTAGTGAGAGGAGAGGACATGGGACACAGTTATTTAGTAACCCTCATCCCCACCATAGGGTGTTTAACAGTCAGACCACTCAGCATCCCCAAAAGATACTGCATCATTTATTCAATACTTGTTCATCAAGGATTTATAGCTTCCAAAAGCCTCTTTTATCCACTCACTTTCTCTTTATTCCCACAGTCATTTCCCTCATTCAGGGAAAAGAAACAAAATGGCCCTAATATTTCTTAGTGTTCGGTCCTGTGTTTTGTGTGCTGCATGTATATTTTCTTGTAAGTTCCTGCTAGATTTCTGAAGCAACTTTCTTTTGTTTTTCTCTCTCACTCTGTCGCCCAGGCTAGAGTGCAGTGGTGTGATCTCAGCTCACTGCAACCTCCACCCCCTGGATTCAAGCGACTCTCCTGCCTCAGCCTCCCAAGTAGCTGGGATTACAGGCACCTGCCACCACAGCCAATTAACTGTTGTATTTTTAGTAGAGGCAGGGTTTCACCATATTGGCCAGGCTGGCCTCAAACTCTTCACCTCAAGTGATCTGACCTTGGCCTCCCAAAGTGCTGGGATCACAGGTCTGAAACAACTTTCTAAATGTACTTCCAGCCTCCACGTGCAACCTTCTTCATCCATACCGCACACAGATGCCAGAGGATCCTTCTAACATGTGCTTTTCTCTTGGAAATATTGGCAGTTCCTTACTGTCTTCTGGATAAAACTAAAGAGGTATAGCCCTCAGTGCTTGCTCTGGCCTCAGCATCTTCTCCAATTGCCCCCTACAAAGGTCCCATAAAGGAACTTTGTCACTCACTCTTACTCAGAATATATTTCCATGCACCATGGGCTTTGCCCACACTAGACCACTTGTTTAAATTGTCTCCACACCTGTTTCATTTGGCAAACTCTTCTCTGTTTATCAAGCTTAAATATCATCTCATCTTTCTATCCTTCTCAGGCCTTTGTCTCTTCTTATAACACTTTATATAAGCTTCGCTTATAGCACAGCTCACATTGCATTATAGATCTGTGATGTGTTACTCCAGGTAAACCAACTGCTATGTCAAACAACTCAAAAATTTTCATGGCTTGACACCACAAAGGTCTATTTCTTGCTCAGGCAGCAGTCTAATGGGAAAGTTCCTCCTGGAGGCTCACCACCAAGTGGTGACTCAGGGATCCAGGGTGATTCCATCTTATCACTCTGTTATATCTTAAGACCCTGGAGTCCTTTACTCCCAAACACATAAACAGCAAAAAAAGAATACGGAGGATAGAGCAGGAGATTTTAAGGGTCCAGGCCTGGCCCAATCTCCAGCCATTGCTCTAAGACAACAAATCTTCACTCATATCCCCTGACTGTACTTCTCACAGGCCTCTCAGTCTACCATACCACTGATTTGGGCCCTATAAATATCTTCAAGAGAACAAAAACCAAATATCAATTATCTAGCCAACAATAACTGTATTTTCCAACAGACCTGCTCCTTCAAGAAAGGCCATAGTAAGGTTTTGGGTATCAGCAGAGCTTTTCACGTTAGGGAGCCATTGGTATGAGACAACTGGCATGTGTCCACAGCTTCCATTTTCATCTAGGTTAATATTCAATTACTCACCATTGTGGCAGTCTGGGAAATTAAGTTAACAGAGAAATCTAAAGGGCTTATCATATTTACCATTAAACATATGGAATCAGTCACATTGTGAGAGCTTCTAAGACTCTAAGGGATTCATGATCACCTCCTTCAACTCTGTGGCATATTTGTTGAAGGATAATCCTCTCTGGTGTACCTAGTGATCATTTAGAAAACAAATAAAAAACAGGTTTTTCTCCTCTTTCACATCAGCCTTAGGATTATAAAAACAATATAGGTCTTAAGGGTAAATAAATACGTTACTAGCCAATACATACATGGGAGATTTGATATTATCTCCTAAACCAAGATCACAAGAGAACATAGATAGGGACTTTCTATTGTTGACCAGATTTGGAAAAGGGGAATATCCCTTCTAATACAAACAAAAATAAACCAAAAATCTTCTTGAGGTGTGAGGGAGGACACATCTTTAACAGGAAAATAGTTTTTAAAATAATTGCCATTTGGCGCTTAGTGAATTTAAGGACTAATTTAAGCTTGGATTTCCAAAGCTCTTCTATCCCTCATGAGCCCTGGTTATAGTCCATAGAATTGATTAAGGAAATGGAGGCAGGGAAGGGTTAGGTGATTTAGCAATGGTCATACTGCAAATCACAGGTTTTTCTGGGACCTGTTCTTGCACCCAGCCTGGGGCACATTTCATGAGCAGATGCACAAAGGAAGACCATAAGTACCACTTTAGTGCCATTTGCTTTCCTCCTGTTCATTCCTCATCTCACTCCCAATAGACTTCCCCTCACAGCTATCCACTGATGTAGCTAAGCCTCTTCAATGATCTTCACACCATTAAGTCCAATGTACCTTTTCTAGTCCTCACCTTACAGAATCTCCAAGCAGGATTTGACTTAGAAGACCACTGCTTTCTTCTTCAACACAATCTTTTTCCCTTGGTCACCATCACATCGCACCTCATGGTTTCTACTCTCTGGCTGCACCTTCTCTGTGTCCTTCACCTACTCATCCTCTCAGTTTAGGCCATCAAGACTCATAATACCAAAGACTCCACACTGGGCCCTCTTATCTTCTCTCTCTGTACTTTCTGTCTGTCTTGTCCATGTTTATGGCTTCAATAGCCAGTCATTCACAAATTCCAAATTTATATCTCTAGCTAACACCATCTTCTGAGTTCCGGTCCTGTACTGTATGTCCATTTCTACTTACGGATGCCTCAAATTTACCTTGCAGTCTAAGCCCAAGCATTCTCTCCCTGCATTAGAGCCACTCCCCTTCCAACGTCTATCCCAATGAATGGCACTGCCGTCAATTCAGTAGTGCAATTTAAGAGACCTGGAGTCATTGTTGGTGCTTTCCTCTCCCTCCCCCTCCAGATTTTATGCATTACCGAATCCAGTCCACTTAACCTCTAAATACCTCTCAAATATATCCATTTCTCTTCTTCCCTATTCCCATATCACAAAGTCAAACCACCATTGTGTCCTGCGTAGGCTACTTCAACAAGCACTTAACAGATCTCCCTGCACCTGTTCTTGCCATCTTCCAGCCTATTATCCTGCAGTCAAAAAAATATATATTTTCAAAGGATTAATATGATAACAGCTCCCACCACATCTTCTCTGTGCCCCATCCAAGTCATTTAATGGTTTCTCAGTGCTCTTTGGAGAAAGATCAAATCCTTATCCTCCATAAAATATCCTGCACCCTGCAGCTCCTACCCATCCTACATCCTCTATTCACGTCATGCTCCTACTGTTCTCTGAATTCCAACTGCACTGGTCTTCTTTCAACTCCTTGGCTATTCCAAGTTCCATCCAACTACAGGAAAGACTGAATTACAAATCCAGGGATCTCTCTTCTGTTAAATTCCCTCACAGCACCACATACTTCTTCATCATAAAACATATTAAAGCATTAATGTTACATGTATTTATATGTTTATCTGTTTGATGCCTATCTTTGCCACCAGACTATATGCTTCATGAAGATGGGACCATGCTCATTTTTGCTCACCATTATATTCATAGTACTAATCACTGTGCCTAGCACATACTAATATGCAATAAAAATGTGTCCAATGAATTATCATTCATTGTAATTCTATCAATTAGGCAATCAATAAATTATGTTTTCTTAGATTTCTTCCTGTTTTAATATTCATATATATAGAGAGCATATTAAATGACTGATATAGTTTAGATATTTGTCCCTGCCAAATCTCATGTTGAATCATAATCCCCAGTGCTGGAGGTGGGGCTTGGTGGGAGGTGTTCGTATCATAGGCACAGATCCCTCACGGCTTGGTGCTGTCTTTCTGTTAGTGGGTTATTGTGAGATCTGGTTGTTTAAAGGTGTGTGACACCTCCCTCCCAACTCTCTCTCGCTTGTTCTTGCTTTTGTTATGTGATGTGCCTATTCCTGTTTTGCCTTCCACCATGATTAAAAACTCCCTGAGGCTTCACTAGAAGCTGAACAGATGCTGGCATCATACTTCCAATAAAGCCTGCAGAACCGTGAGCCAATTAAACCTCTTCTTTTTTAATAAATGACCCAGTCTCAGGTGTTTCTTTACAGCGATGCAGGAATGGCCTAATACAGTGACCTGTTGTCTGAAGCAGTTTTTCCTTCTTTTTGCACTCAGTTTACTCCATCCAAGATTCAAATTGTTTCCTTTTATGAAAAGAATTTCAGGACAATTTGGTGAACAAGTCTATGTTTGTATTTTTTATTCAAGATGATTGAGGCTTCATCCTGATATCTAAAAAAATGACAGCACATGTGCAAAAATGAGGATGCTAGAGAAGGTAGCTGTGAAATAGGAATGCTCCCTAGCAAGGTTTGTTAGCTGAAAGTAGGAGGGCAGGGTGCCAGTGCCTGATCTGTCTTTATTCAGCAGCTTGACCATGAGGAAATCACTTCCTTCCCTGGTCCTTGGTTTGTTCATCTGGGAAATTAAAGCCTTGTTCTAAATGAGGAGGCCTCTGCCTTCACCACGTGACATGATTTATGAGAATGGCCATCCTACTGCCTGCCATTTCCATGTGAAACCAGAATTCTCACTGTGGGGAGAAGGTCTTTCAGAGCAAAGCTTTTCCTTCTCCATGGCTATATTTTTTTCTGGTAGTTCTTAATCTGCTACTTACAATGGGAATGTACCAAGAAAAACTGCACTTAGTCTCTGTAGACTTCACCTTTATCATTCTGCCTAATACTCAGCCTTCCATGATGAGGAGGGAGAAGACGGTGTCTCATCTGCCAATAACCCATTTCTAGAAATGATGTAAGTCAGAATAGCAGGTGCTGTATTCTGGTGTGCACTGTAAAAGGAGAGCCTCAGGGTCAGGAGCCAGGACGCGTGTCCCAGGTCCTCCACTTCCTGGCTATGAGCTTTGGACATGGCCACTCAACTTCTGTGAGTCTCAGGTCTTTAACTAATAAAATATATATCTAACTGGGTTACTTCACAGAGAGGTCATGAGAACCATATAGGACAGCATTTAAGAAAACAATCTGAAAACATTAGGATGCCGTAAACATGGGCTTTCAAATGCCCGAAAGATGTCTCAAGGAAAAAAGGCACATAGAGTCACAATAATGCCAATATCATGTAAATTACACTTCCAGCAGTCATTTGGTGCCAACTCCTAGGTGCCTCCTTCTCCACAGACCAAGGTCACAGCATTCCAAAAACCCTATCCCCCTCTAAGTGATCCTCTGAGAATTTCAGGACTATTTAGTGAAGAAATCACTGTTCACCTTGCAGGATGAGAAAGGATTGAGACTGTCATATTTAGAAAAATGATAGCATCATCAACAAGTAAACATCAATAACAAATGGATAAAAGCATGTTCAAGATATTCTAATTCAATGTATTATGTAGACTGAAAAACAATAGTATTTACCCAAGAAAATGTACTTGTTGCTGTGGTTCAGTAATAACTTTTTTTTAGCACTATCTGAGACCAATTTCTCCGAACCAGCTTGTGGTCAGTAGAATGAAAATCCTTACGTATAATGTCGATTGATTTTCAGTAACGGTGCCAAGACCATCAATGGGGAACGGACAGCATCTTCAATGAATGGTGCTGAGAAAACTGGATATCTACCTGCTAAAGAACCAACTGGGTCCTTACCCTATCTTACCTTACCTTATACTATATGTACAAATCAATTCAAATGGAATAAAGACATAAAACTATAAAGCTCCTAGAAGAAAACATAGGGCAAGAGCTTTATAACATTGCATTTGTCAATGATTTCTTGGATATGACACCAAAAGCACAAGCAACAAAAGAAAAAATAGATAAACTGAACTTCACTGAAATTGAAGACTTTGTGCCCTAAAGGACCCTTGCAAGAGAATGAAAAGGCAACCCAAAGAATGGGAGAAAGTATTTGCAAATAAATTTATCTGGTAAGGAATTAATATCTAGGATATATAAAGAGGTCCTATAATTAAAACAAATGAGCAGCCCAATGCAAACCTGGTCAAAGGCTCTGAATAGACATTTCTCCAAAGAAGATATACAAATGGCTAATAAGTACCAAAAGATGTGCAATGTCACTAGCCACTAGGGACATGCAAATCAAAACCACAACAAGATACGATTTCACACTTATAGGATTGCCATTATCAAAAAACAAAAAATTAAAAAAAAAACATATTGGTAAGGATGTAAAGACATTGGAAGCTTTGTACATTTCTGATGGGAAGGTAAAATGGTGCAGTCACTGTGAAAACACTTTGGTAGTTCCTCAAAAAATTAAACAGAATTACTATATGATCCAGCAGTCTCACTCGTAGGTATATATCCAAAAGAACTGAAGAGAGAGAATCAAACAGACGCCAATATTCATAGCAGTATTATTCACCATAGCCAAAATGTGGAAACAACTCAGATGTCCACCAACAGATGACTGAATAAACAGAATATGGTATATACATAGAATGGAATATTATTCAAGCCTAAAAAGGAATAAAGTTCTGACACGCTACTACATGAATGAACCACAAACATTATGCTAAGTGAAATAAGCCAGATATAAAAGGACAAATATTATATGAATCTACTTACATGAGGTACCTAGAACGGGCGAATCCATATAGACAGAGGGTAGAATAGAGGTTACCAGGGGCTGGAGGGAGGAAGGAATGGGGGTTAATGTTCAATAGGTGCAGAGTTTCTGTTTGGGATGATTAAAAGTTCTGGAGATAGATGACTATGATGTTTGCACAAAAATGTAAATGTACTCAATGTCATTGAACTGTACACTTAAAAGTGTTTAAAATGATAAAGTTATGTATATTTTACCACAATAAATAAAATATAGACTGGAGGTCCTCATGTCATGGAAAATTGTTTTTCTGTCACTTAATATGTAAAGTGGATGTGTTCTATTTACTGAAGAGTCTTCAAGATCAGGGAGGAAAGGCAGAATTCATAGAAAAGAGACAGCACCTGAATTTTCCAGTGCCCCCTGCAGCCCTTACTCATGCTCATCAATCTAAGGTTTTCTGCAATCAATTTTCTTCTTTCCCCCTTTCAAATGCTTTTCATGATGGCAAATAAGGATGTCAAGCTTCAGCACCCTTGCATCTCTGGATAAATGAAATGTCACCCCAGCTGCCGTCCTTGTTCAGATCTGTGCAATAAAGAGCAAAGCATAAAACCAAGTCAAGGCTTTGAGTAAGTCTGGGGAAATAAAAGACACCAGTCCTTAGGGGCTGGAGGAGGGGAAACAGCCGAGAGAGAGGGGCGAGGGGGGAAGCAAGAAGTCATCCAGATGATGAAAGCGTTTTATAACTTGATGTGAAATGTCCAGATGGTGGTAGTTACATGTATGTTTACTTTAGGATTATTTATAACATACACTTGCATGTAATATTTTGAATGTGTCCTAGAGCTTGTGAAAAAATTGCCTTTAAAACGTATATTTAACAAGATTGTTGACAAACTGAGTGTAATAAATGAGGAAGACAAACTCATTGAGGAAGTTCCCAATCTTCCTGTCTGGATGACTTTTCTGTCTCTCAAAACTGCTGCCTGTTAACTTGCTCTTAGCAGTTAGTTCTTCACCATGGAAATGACATCAGTTCAAAGTGTTAGTCTTTACCTTTCACTCAATCTAACTTATCTCAATGCAGTCCCTAGGGAAAGGATGAACCCTAAACTAAGAGCCAAAATATTACTGAAGTGATTGACTTAAATTTCCTACTCTCACAACTGATGGAGCAGAAGATTTCACAATACTTTGTAATAAAAGCAAAAAGTGTAAATCTTCAAAAAAAAAGAAGTACTCCAATAATGGCCTTTTCCCTCTGCCTTGCAGGGGAGTGACCTACAAAATGCATAATGTGAAACAATGCAAAAGCGAAAGGTGCAAAATCCCCATCAAAGAGCTGGATGCTGACAGATGCGCCAGCGATAATTCCCATCTTCCAACACAGGAGCACAGCTTCCATTTTCCATAACAGAACAACAGCCAGAGCAGCTGGAAGGCAGGGCTGCATCCCAGACTTCCACCAACAATGGGATGAGACTTGACATCTGGAATCACAACCACAACAGACCTAAGAGACCCACCAGCTTGATGACAAGCTTCTTCTTTCAAAGAAAGGTATCAGTCTGGGGGACCTAGTGCTGCAAACCATGACAAATTAAGTGTGGCATCCCTCACTTGCCTAATGGAACTCAGTGATATTTTTTAATTAACAAGAGTTATTTTTATGTAAGCTTCTCTCATTCCTCCACTGTGCGTGCTCGGGGTCTGGTGGTGAGGAAAAAGAAAACAGCTGTGCGGGAAGCATCAAGAAAAGGCAAGTCATGAAGTCTTAGAGATCAGTGACATGTAAGAAAAAGAGTGAGGAGAAAAATATTCCTACTAAAGTTTTCCATTTGTTTACCTTCCTTGTCACGTAGACCTCCAAGAGTTAGAAGTCTAGGATTTGATCTCCAAATCTTCCTGGCAGATTACTCATCTTCATTTCATTCATATAGTCCAGGGGTTTGTACAAAGGAAGATGCCAGTTCTTCCCCAATCATAACTAAGATATCAAGAGATATTCTTTTGAAACATAACAAAGGAGATCTAAAGTTCATCTGAAAAAAATAAATGGGTAAGTATATTGACAAATATTTTGGCAAAATAAAAGTAATGAGGAGATACTAGCATTAGCCTCACCAGGCATTAAAATATATTATAAAGTTATAATATGTAAAACAGCATGGGACTGGCACTGAAACTGACAGTTCAACTGAAGAGAATAGACAAGTTAGAAGTAAGTCTTGATGTATGTAAGAATTTAATAAATTTGAAAGATGGTAAGGAAAGATAGGATTGCTTAAAAAATGGTTTTGGTGCAATTGATTAACTTTTCATAAACTGGGTCAGCTCTTACCCAGTTGCTCTGAGACACTCACCCACCCCAAGTGTCCCTCAGCTCTCTGAGCTTCCCAGCTATATGACATCAGAGCTCAGGAAGCTCTGGTCCTCTCCATCCTGGTCTCCCACCATTGTCTCTGCAGCCCCCAATCTTCCTGAGATCACAGCTCCCATGGGCACCATTACCCTCTACTGCCAGCATCACTCTTGGGCAAGGAAAACTCCACCCTCCCATGAGCTTCTTACGTCAAAGTGTGGTCACAGGCCTCCATAACTCCCATAGAACACCCGAGATCAGGAAATCTGCAAGTATCTGGGACGTCTTTATTATAGTCAGTGGTCGCCAGAGGTTAGTGGGGAGGGAGGGATGAATAAGCAGAGCATAGAGGAATTTTAGGGCAGTGAAACTACCCTGTATGATACTATAACGGTGACTATATGACATTTTACATAGTCCAAACCCATAGATTATATTGTTAAAGAAGAAATTATTCTGCCACTTGTTAAAACAATAATGAAGATTTTATTCAGGACTATTACGATGGGTGTCGAAACTTACTACAACAGGCTAGAGAATTCAGGCTCAATTCCAATATAACAAAGACAGCTGAGGACTCATAGCCCATGAATAGAATGAGGGAATCAGTGGGTGGAAAATTCCTAAGAGGAGAAATCAAGAGCAGAGAGATTCTTGTTAAACCAACTTAGGGTTCTTGCTAAAGGCAAGCCAGGGTGACCAGATATCAAGAGTGGGGGAAGCAGAAATTGATCATACATCCAGAGTGATCAGATTTCAAAGGTGTAGCATTTCTCACTAAACTGACTGAGCAAGATTTTTTTTAGACAGAGTCTCCCTCTGTCACCCAGGTGGAAGTGCAGTGGTGTGATCTCAGCTCACTGCAACCTCTGCCTCCCGGGTTCAAGCGACTGTCCTTCCTCAGCCTTCAAATAGCTGGGATTACAGGTATGCACCACCATGCCTGGCTAATTTTTTTGTATTTTAGTAGAGATGGGGTTTCACCATGTGGCCCAGGGTGGTTGCAAACTCCTGAGCTCAGGCAATCCTCCTGCCTTGGCCTCCCAAAATGCTGGGATTACAGGCGTGAGCCACCGCGCCCAGCCACAAGATACTTACTGAGTGATGCAAGCCCAGCAAGGACAGGCCGGAGGCCCAGGTCGAGGCCTAGTCAAGAAGAGGACTCAGAGGAGCATAACAACAGCTTGGTCAAGGATCAGGAGTCTTTGTCAGTGTAACACCCAGAGTGAGCTGTAATGTAAACTATGGATTTTGGGTGAGAATGACATGTCAATGTAGGGTCATCAATTGTAACAAATGTCCCACTCTGGTGCAGAATGTCAATAGTGAAGGAGACTCTGCAGGTGTGCGGTCAGGATAACAGAACAGAACTCTGTATTTTCTGCTCAATTCTGCTATGGATCTAAAACTTCTCTAAAAATTAAAGTCCATTAAAATATTTTTAAATTAAATTGGTTTTAAAAAAGGAAATGAAATTGGATCATTCCTGACTATGGCACAGGTAGCAAGACCAGCCCTATGCCCTTCCCTAGGCAGGAAGTTTCAAGCCAGATCACTAGCTCTGGTGCCAATCGATCCCTAGAGATTTGATAATCTTTGCCATGCCCAATAGTAGGAGTGCTGGTTGTTTCATGCATGGCCCCCTGTTCTATCATCTCGCTCCACTTATCCTCTGTTCTGTTGAAAACACTTTGGATTGGCTACCCAAGAGCTACTCATAACCCCTTCCCGCTTGCTTTAATAAGGGCTATTGGGAAGGGATTTGGGGAATGTTTTTAAAGGCCACAGACTGAACTGGTAGACCCCCTTTAGCCTGTTGCCCTTTCTCCATTCATCTTGCCTAGAATGTGGATGTAATGTCCGTCTTGTGACTCTGAGGATGAAAGCCACAAGCCAAGGATAGCAGAGTGCAAAGAGAGAAAGAGGCTGGGATATGGATGACATTGTGAACTCTGGACTGCCTATTTAGATATGTTTTGCCTGAGACGAATAGATACTTTATTGTTTAAGCCCTTTATAGTTGAGATTTTGTTACTTTTGGCCAAACATAATGCCAATTGTTAAATTTTTCTACTCCCCAAATTAGCAGAAGGGGCAAATCAGCAAACCTACTGCATAAATATCCAAGTGGGATGCTGGGATCCCTAATTTTTTAATGTGGTTTTTAGTGGGAAAGCATTATTTATCTCCACAGCACAGCACTTCTGCTAGGTGAAAACTTGTGCTTGCAATGATTCTCTCTTCCTGCTTCCAGGGTTCTGCTTTTATAGATAGGGAGTAGTGGGAGAGGATATTAATTGTGATAGGACTTATGCTATTTCTACCTCATTAACAATTTTTAAAATATTTAAGAATGTGGGATATTGCATCTGAAAAAGACTATCGACTAAACATGGTTTAGACTAGTGATGGTTTGTGGGTCTAGAAGTAATTTTTTAACATAAAAATCAGTTCACCTCTCTACTCCGCTACCTTCTGTGGAAGATTGTATGACATCTTTGCCCCATGGATATTGGGCTTGGTCAAATGACTTGCTTAGACCAACGGATGTGAGCAGAGGTTTTCAGCGTGCTTGCTGGTTTGGCGGCTTTCCCTCTTGTCTTTCTGCTATCTGCCATTAGCAGAGCATGCTCTGGCAGCTTCCATCTCAGAATGCAGAGGCAGTTGAAGCCATCAGGAACCCAATCTTCAGCTTGAAGCAGAGCCTCCACAATTGACCCACAGAACCATAAGTGAAAAATAAAGTTGGTTCTTGTAAACCATTGAAAATTGGGATTGCTTGTTATGCAGCATTAGGCAATAATAGTTGACTAATACACTTCCAATGTCTTTCAGCTCATTCTGAGTAGAAAGTCAAAGTTTTCAGAGTGATTCAAAAGAATCCTGATATTCTGGCTCCATTTACCTCTCTGACTTCATCTTCAACTACTTTTTTCCCTTCTTACTCTGCTCCAAATACACCATCCTCCTTCTTCCTCCTCTAACATGCCAGATGTGTTTCTGCCTTGGGACTTTGCACTTGCTGTTTCTCCTGCATAGAACACTTCCTCCAAATTCCTGCATGGCTTATTTGTTAATTTCCCTGTGATTTCCCTTTCTTTAAGAAAGTCATCTCAGTGAGAAGTTATCTAACCATCTGACTGTAAACTGCATTTCCCAGTACTCAGTAGCCCCTTCTTTGATTTACTTTTCTATTTAGCACCAATCATCATTTATCCATTCTCTTCCCACCACCCCACTACAGGACAGGGACTTTATTTTATTCACAGCAGTATTCCCAGGGTCTAGTCAGAGCAGTGTCTGGCACATGGTAGGCACCTGTTGATTATTCATAAATGAACAAAGGGATAAAGGAACAAATTAAAAATCTCAACATAAAAATTTATAAATAATTCCTAAATTATTTAATAAAATATTACATTTTTCTTTAATAAATAAAAACAATACACAAATGACATTTCATAAAAAATCAATGGTTAGAAAAAGAAATATAGGTGCTCTTGTTTGTAATCAAAGAATTAGGAATTAATGTTACAGAGAGGTATTCCATCTCCTTTCAAATTGGCAAATGTTTTAAAGAATTATAATACTCATGATGGCAGTAATTCTCTTTGTCTGGCACGGGTAATCTCACAGACTGTGGGTGGAGATATGTAGAGATTCATCCTCTTGGGAAAGCAATCAAATGCCTTTACATCTTTATACCTTTACATCATTGGTCCACTAATTTCCCTTCTAGAAATCCTTCCCAAAGAAGAAATCAGCGTTGGAGGCAAGAAATTACATATCAAAAAGTTTCTTACAATGTTATTCATAATAACACAAATTTAGAAAAAAATCTTATCAGTCAATAATAGAAGGATCATGACATGAATCATGGTGGATTTTTAGAAATTTCTTATGTTTTTTACTTTTTTGATCGATACATAATACTTTTACATATTTATGAGGTACAAAGTATCACATGTACCCCATCAATACGTAAAAGTATTATGTATCAATTATGCATAGAATGTGTCATGATCAAGTCAGGGTATCTGCGTGTCCATCATCTTCAGTATTTATCACTTCTATGTGGGAACATTTCAAGTCCTCTCTTCTATTTTGAAATATACAATACATTGCACGTGCACCACTGAATTTAAAATAGAAGTTTTACAAAAACGAGAACAAAAATGCAGAGATGCCAGAGGCTTACAGGTCACTTTGCAGCACCAAAGCCCATTGTGATCCACTCCTGTTAACAGAGGTGAGGGGAGTAAATAAATGGGTGGGTGGGGAGTGTAAATGATAAAGCTGGGGCATAAGAGTGGGGAAACATAGGACACCCCCAAATAGCCATCTCATTTTTTCTGTTTCCCTCCGTGCCAAAAAAGCACATTTTTACCTAGTAAAGGCAGGTGGTATGGAGCAAGCGAATGTGACTGTCAGTCAAGCAAGCTTGATGCATCATTCCCTGCTTCCACACCTCTATGCCCCAACACAATCCCCGACCTTCCTCTGCCCACTGGGGCACCGCACCTGGACTGTGTGCGCCACAGTTCCCTTCATTAGCTCCCCCCACACACTAGCTTTCACATAGACACTCCCTGAGCAAGTAGCCCTGAGCTGAGCCCAGCCCTCTTCCTCCCCATTTCTGGTAAGTTTTAGGCGGTCATGACCATGGGATGCTGGACCAGGATGGTAAGCTTCAGGAAACAGAATCTGGAGAATGCCCAGCTGCTCCCACAGGAAGCATCAGGGAAGAAGAAGAAGAGGTGTGAAGTCTGCCTTCTGCTCTGCTGGGATCCCTTTCACATCTCCTTTGCCTCCAGGCAGTTTTGGTTCCTGGCCATTTCCAGGTGTGACTCACTCAGGATGGTAAGCATCTTCTCTCCTACCCAGAGTAGAGGATGAAGACCTCATCTCAGAGGTTGAAGGGAGCTCCAGAGAGAGGTCTCAAACTTCCAGCATTAACCGCTAAAGAAGCTTCATGAGCTGCTGGAGAACCTGGGAAATGACCAATGATAGGGACAGAGCTCAAATACTCTGGGACACTCTAGTAGCTGAGAAAGTTCCAACTCCAGGGCGATAGAGGACTGCCTGGCAAACCATCATCAAAGCAGAAGACCTGATACTAACATCACAGGCTATGGTTTATTACTGAAGATCGGTGCTTACACCCTGCCAGAGGTTCAGAAGCAAACTTATCATCGTTCTCCCTGGAGATGTTGGCCCACATTCTGAAAAGTGTGGTCAGTAGTAGCAACAGAAAGCAATTGTGCTTGCCAAGCACAATGTCACTGTCCCCAGCCCTTCCCCCAACACAACCCAGTAGGTGCTTCCTTGCTGCAAACTTGGGAAAGTCACTTGACCTGCCTGAGGTTCCACTTCCTAATCTGGCCTGGCGAAGATAAGAAAAACAGTTTATTTAAAGTGTCTAGCAAAGTGCTTGGACCAAAATAGGACCTCTGAAATGGTTATGGTAGTGCCGTTAAGGTGATGTTTTAAGTGCTGATGAGCACAAAGATGGGTAAGATATTCCTTCTGTTAAAATCTACAGTCTAATGAGAGAGAACAAGATGAATGCACAATAACTATCATTCAGAACAGGATTATGAGGTGTGAATTTCTGTGAAAAATCAGAACAGGGAGTAATATGATCCCAGGTGATTGGCAGGGGGTGGGGGTCTGGATTCAACTGGAGAGGGAGCTGGCAGGGAAGGCTTCCTGGAAGATGAGAGTTCAACAAGGGGCAGGTGTAGGATGTGGGTGGCCAAGTGACTGGGCAGAAGGAGCTGCAGAAGTAAGACCCCAAGTCAGGAAGACAAGGGCCTGCTGAGAAACACGAGCTACAAAGTGCAAGTGCAGGAAGAGTTGGGATGAGATTAGAAGAGGGTCTGGGGCCAGACTGTGGAAGGCCCAAATGCCGGGCTAAGGAGTTTGTACTTAATTCAGTGGTCAACGGGGAGTCATTGGAGGCTGTTGAGCAGGAGAGTTGCTTTCTTTACAGCTGTGCCAGACTAAATTAAACCTAAACAGTACTTTATAGCTGGAAAGGGAAGGCCCAGGAATAGCTCTTGACTCAGAAACAGGCATTGGGGAAGGTAATGAGAAACAGCCCTGACTGATCAAAGCAGAGAGGTTAATTAAATTTGTAATTATTGTGAAAGGCCATTAAAAACCCTAGTTCACTAGAGATAACTGCTCTAGTGGGGCTTCAAAGACGAACGCTTCTTTTAACCTTGAATAGGGGGATGTTTGCTTCTCTGTGGAGGAGATATGATTAAGATACTTAATAAATGGTAGATAAACATGCACACGTGTGTGTTCTCTGTAAACCCACTCTTCTTCCCTGCATATATCTGTGTAGCTATGTAGGGTGCTCCACAAGAGGGGTCCCCAGCCCCCAGGCCATAGAGCGTTATGGGTCCATGACCTATTAGGAACCAGGCCACACAGCATGAGTTGAGCAGAGGGCAAGCAAGCAAAGCTTCATCTGTATTTACAGACGCTTCCCATTGCTCACATTACAGACTGAGCTACCCCTCCTGTCAGATCATCACCAAAGTGTATTTATTGGCACTTATAAATTACATGGTATAATTTTCGGTCCATCTCCTAAAGCCTAGCTGGTAAAAGAAGATGAATTAGGAAGCAATAAAGTGAAAAGATTTTAAGATGAGTAAGGAAGCAATAAAGTGAAAATGAATACACACCAGATTTTATGGTCATGGTAGAGAGTTTCAAGAAGGGAAGAGCCAGGAAGGCTTCCTGGAGGAGATGTGAAATTCTGCTGCTGTAGCAGAAACCCAAATTCTAAAAAGCTTAAACACAACAGAAGTGATTCGTCCCATGTGTCTAAGAGTAAGCACCTAGGGATGATACAGTGTGGACCTTCTAGGGCAGCTCCATGCTGTTGGAGACTCCATCCCTTCCTGTGGTTCTCTGCCTTCCTAGTGTACAGATGTGCATCCACATAGTTCAGTGAGTCCACACCCTGTCCACATTCCCATCCCAGAAAGCGGCAAGGAAAGAGGATGCCCCTCCCTTTAAGAATATGATCCAGAAGTTGCACAAACTTGCTCATGAATGATCTTGTTTTGTTACTAGAGAAACTGGGACTTGTGGTCTTTGTTCTGGCCAATCATATTCCCAGCTAAAATTCTATCACCGTGAAAGAAGACAGAATGAATATTGGAGAATAACCAGCAATCTTGGCCATATACATGAGGCTCAGCTGAGCCTTGAGCAATGGGTGGGAGTAGGGGTAGTGGCACAGAGCCAGTGATTTGGGGGTCAGGAGGGGAACAGAGGGCATCCCAAGCAGGCTGGACTACATGATAAAGAAATGGGAGGTCCATCCTAGGCACAGAGAAGAAATGAACATATCAGAAATGGAAGCTGAAGTAAGGAATAAAACCAGAGATGTTCACTGGAGTCAGACAGATAATGAGCCTTGATGGTCCATCAAGATGGTTCTCAGGGAAATTGTGTCTAAGGAAAATGTGTTGGTCAGGACAGCAGAGGATGAATTACATGGGTTAGTGATGGGAGTCAGGAAGAACCATTCGGAACTTCTTTCAACAATCTTCCCATAAATTGATAACAACTCTGCCCAGGACAGAAGCCCTGGATTGAGAGAATGGGTGGCGTGAGAGTGTTTCATGGAAGAATAACAGGGCTTCATTTCTGTTGGGCTATCGGAATGAAGGTGCCTGGGAAGCTGCCTCCCTGACATGCATTCTCTAGGGCTCCCCAAGTACCCAGGCATCCTTCCTGCCTGTGTTCACAGCACATGATACCAGCACCATATTCAACAACAAATATTTGTTCAACATAAGCTTCATGTGGGCACAAAGTTTGGCACATAGTAGATACTCAGCCAGTATTTGTTGAATAAATGGCTGGATGAATAAGTAACTAAAATGCAGGCACAGAACACACTGGGTACTGCACCCAGCAGAGGCCATTAAAATATTCCGGGGAAAGTCAGCTATCACATCTTTAGGATTTTACTCAGAAAAGAGACTTACACAAAGTGTTTTCTGCAAACTGTCATAACAACAGCAGCCATTTGTGACATCATGGAGTGAAGTGGGACATTATTCTCTGAGCCAAACAATTTCTTCAAATCAAACCCACAGAAGAAAAATGCAGATACCAGGTAAGCCTGGTTGTGTATATTCTCATCTTATTTTCTCCTTTTAAATGCCCAGATTT
Organism: Pan troglodytes; assembly: GCF_028858775.2. Taxonomy (NCBI): domain Eukaryota; kingdom Metazoa; phylum Chordata; class Mammalia; order Primates; family Hominidae; genus Pan; species Pan troglodytes. Next base: position 38,167,262 of record NC_072405.2, read on the forward strand.
CCTGAACTGGCTAGATGTGGGTAGTTCCAATGTGACCGTTATTCCTGGGGCTTTCTTACATACTCCAACTTCCATTCTGTGAATGAATCCAAAGAAGGTTGCCTTGACAACCATTCACCTCTCTCTCGTCAAGCACCCTGAACAGCCTCAAGTGCTTCATTGAGATAAAAGCCCGCAGAGCACCCAGACTCAGGACCTCTGATGACGCACAGCAGCTGAGAGGCTAACCTGGGATGTGCTGCTGTAGATAAAAGTCCTGAAACACTTCCTTTCCATCACCTTTCCTGTCAGCTACCGCAGCCATTCCCACTGACAGGTGAGCACTAGATGCAATTCTGCCAAAGAGAAGCCACATTAAGAGGCTCTTTGGCAATGGGCCCATGAATTGTTTGTTCCAGATAACTATGACATTGTGCGATTAGGTAACAGACTCATCAAATCCTTTCTATGCCACTTAGCCTGGGCAGTATCTTGTTCCAGCAGCGAGAGGTCTGTTATTTCACAAGTCCCTGGATGTTCTTTTCTGGGCTTCAGTAGAAGGGTAGGAGTCCCATGACATCCTATGAATCCAAGATTTTAATATCTAAAACACCAGAAGAAAAAGCCTCAAACCCAGCCCCAATTTTACATTTTCATAATATGAACCCAAGCAACATCTATAGATTTATTAAAATAATTAAGCCAGAATAAAATGGACCAAAATATATTCTCTGAACCAAACCAACATTTTGTTCTATTCAAATATTCCAAAGAGCTGAAAGATGGAGTCATATGGTAAACACTGCCAAAATTTCCTAGAATGGGGATATTGCTTTCAAGCAGCATTGAATTTGGAGGTGAATGTTTTAAGATATTATTATGAAGCCATTTATTCTGCAATTAGTATATAGCAAGCCCTGTACCCGGTACTTATCATGTGTAACTTTGTTGAATTCTCATAGTTGACAGTTTGTCTTATTAGCCCCATATTATAGATGAAGAAATGCTTAGCAAGCCTGTGTAGACTTCTCAAGGTCATACAGCCAACCAAACACAGATTTTAGCCCAAGAGTATGATCTTACTCTCACATCCATGCCCTCGTAGGTGAAAGAGAGAAAGGAAGAGGAGGAGGAGGAGGAGGAGGTAGAGGAGAGGAAGAAGAAGAAGAAAAAAGGAGGGAGGGAGGGAGGGAAGGGAGGGAGGGATGAAGGGAGGGAGGGGAGGCAGAGGAGGCAGAGGAGGCAGAAATGGGGAAAGAGAAAGGAAGAAGAAAAGGAAAGGAAATAGGGAGGGAAAAATTGGGGTAGGGTGAAAATAAAGCCAGAATCCCGTCTTGAAATCTAAATTGCTTGTCTTAGCGAGGCAATGATCTGGCTAATTTGAAAGTAAGAAGTACATATCTGGCCCCCTATCGGCATGGGTGGTTTGAGAATAAAGAGAAGGACCTGAATGTCAAAGACAGACAGACTTTGACTGGAGGCTGTCAAAACTTGTATTTGAAGGAATACAGTTGTCTTGTATTCCTTCTTGTATTCTCTCCAGCCAGGGTTCTAGCCTTTAGGATGCCACTGGGTTAAGTCTCATCCAGAATGCTGCCCTGCCTTCTGATGTCCTAATCCAAAGTGCGTTTAATTCTTACCTTTGAGAGGATTGTGGGAAAGGTACTAAATCCTATGGTTCCAAGGGTGATCTTATACATTTTAGATAGCCAATAGCATTTAAGGTAGAGCACAAGCCATTTTACATTCTAGAATCAAACCCCATGCCAGAATGTCAGTCCTTGACAGTGGTAGCAAGTACCTCAAATGTGATATGTATATTAAAGATTTTATTTTCTTTTAAAAAATTATTTTATTTTTATTGAGACAGGGTCCTTACTGTGTTCCCCAGTCTGGTCTCAACCTCCTGGGCTCAAGTGATCTTCCCACCTTGGCCTCCCAAAATGCTAGGATTCCAGGCGTGAGCCACTATGCCCAGCCAGATTGGAATTTTCAATTTAGCTCCGACTTATTTAGACTGAAAAGACACAGTATATGTGGGCTGATAGGAGGATGAAGTGGGCAGGATACATATGCTTTTATACTTATAGCTTGTAAGACATAAGTATTTTTGCAGCTAGGTCTTACAGTAGAAAGTTCTAGGAGGTGTTAGAGGCAGGTGGACAAAAAAAATTTCAACATTAAACAGAATAATATGTGAACGTAGACCAACTCTCATTCAGAATTACAGGTCTGGGGACCTTACAAATTGATTTGTCCTCGTGGGATGCTTAGATAAAAGCTAAAATTGTTCTTATTCCCCACCTTACAAAATGAAACCAAGAAAGGAGATTGAATACTTTTTAATGGTGAAATTTACCGGAATATCTAATTGCTTGAAAAATATTGAGAGATTTGCAACTGGAGGAGAGTCTGAAGTGAACTTAGTGATAAATCAGAGAGTAGGAAGCATAAACACACAAGCACAGATGAAACACCCAAGGTAATAATTAACTCAAGAGAAACAGAGAAATTATGCAGCAAAAGAAAGTAATCATAGTTTACTACATGTCAGTGTATAGAACATCTACATATCTGTAAAATGCAAACAATGACTATTGTATCCAAAATTACAATATAACCATATTGCAATAATGGGAGGTCCAGAAAGTGTGCGGGTGTGTATGTATGTTTGGTGTGTGTGTAGTGTGTTTGGGGTGTGTGGGGGGGCTGTGTGTGTTTTCATGGTGTGTGCTAGGGGGTGTATTCATGGGGTGTGTTTGTGGAGTTTGTGAGGAGTGTGTTGTGTGTGCATATGTCTGTGTCTTGGTGGCAAAGAAGTAAAAGGGAACTAGATCCTCACTTTACAGAGCAAGAAATCCTAATAGCAAGACAAGCACATTATATAAAGATATGAAAGTTAATGCCAAAAAAATGCACTGAAAGAGTTAAAAATGGCTGCCTCTGGGGAACAGAAACTTTGAGGAGAGTAGGGACTGGAGTTTTTACAATCTGATTTTTTAAATTATGTGCATGTGTAACTTTGATAGAAGAAAAATCTTTTTTAAAATTATGCACCTATGATGATGCTATACACAATTTAGAGGTCAATAAACATGAGCTATTCTTATTAACCATGGAATGTTACCATCTTTAAAATGGGCCAGTGACAACAGACTCCATGCCTCTCCATATAACAACCTCATGACGGAGCTTTCTAGAGCCCAGATCCTCAGAGAGCACCTCCTGTCTGCCACACTCCATGCTAGGCCCTGAGATGCAGCAGTGAACATTCAGACCCAGCTTTGCCTGTCTCCGGGTTCATTCTAGTGGGGATGACACAAGCATCACCTGCATTTAGGACAAGCACTGGGGGTGTTGGGTTTTTTTTTTTTTAATGCAATTTGGGAGGTGAGCACTTGGTTCGGTGTATTTGGATTTTTGGCACCAAATTCGGTTTTTGAGCCCTGACTCTCGACTCCTGTTGGCTGGTGCTGACAAGGCAACTAGCTTGGCTTGGTTTCGTAAGTTCTTGGCGACGGTAATCAGGAAAGGTGCTGCGCTCTTAAGCCAGCTGTGGTTAATCAAAGAGAAGTCCAATCAGGGTGCACAAAATGCTGGAGTATATAGGCCCACTGTGGCCAGGTCGTCCAGTACTCATGTTTAAAGAGGAGACCAGACTACGGATAGGAATCTGACCTGCAGCTCACCCAAGGTGGCACCGATAAACAGTTCACAGCAGAAACTCCGACCTTCTGATTGCTTTACACCTCACTGAGCTGTTTAGAAGGCCCTTCACATTTTGGGTGAATGAATGGATTTGAGCAATCACACTTCAAAGTTGCTTTTTCCATCTAGGCCCTTGAACTGACATTCCAGAGACCAAAGCAAAATGTTGAAAAGCTGCTCCCCGAGTCCCTCGGAACCTCTCCGCATCCCCTGAGCTGTGTCAAGCCTCAGACTGTGACAGAGCATCTCCCAGAGCCCCATGCAGTGATTCACAGAAGCGGTGGGTGGCTAGAGAAGCCAGCAGGAATTTAAAAAGACCTAAGGTACTCACGTAGGAATGAGCCTATAAATTCCTCCCCCATCACCGTTGCCAAGGCAATGCAGGTGGGCCCGGAGCCGGCTCTCAGGCAGGAAAATCCCCACCTCCTCCCTCTACACACATTTGCCCTGGCTACATGTGGCTTTTTAAGACAGCTTTGCTTCAGCTACTCCTCCTGCAGAAGGCGGCTTATTTTATCCAGATGCCAGCTAGGTTGCAATATTCTGAGAGCATGGAAGAGCCCACAGTGTGATTTTCTCTGAGCTTTGACCTATCCCTTAGAGACAAGCCCACCTCAAGCCCCTGTTCTTCGAAACTCAGAGATACCCAGCACTTCAACTCTTGCATTGCAGCCTCCCCTCTGCTCCCCTGCCTTCCTTCATAGCCGCGTGTTCAGACCTTCCCGATTCATCGACCATATTACAGCCTGAGGACCTCCTCATGGCAACCTGCCCTCCAATCTATGTCACCCACCAAAGCTGACATGCAAACCACAGGTGTTGGAGTCTACACCTGTTTTTGGAAGAGCAGTGTGGCCACAATCGTAAGGGAAAGACAAAGCCAGCTGTGTTTTGACCTCAAGGACTCTGTTTCTGCTCCCAGCAGGGCCAAGGGTGAGAAAGAAAAGGGTCAGCCACATTTTGACTCCATTTCTGTTTCTTTTCCCCAGAGGATTTTGTGATGTCTTTCGAATTCCCCTCCCCTGTGCTGCTGCACACAGAGACACCTTTTTATTCCTAGCCCAGCTGCTGCTATTCGTGATGACAGCCTTGCCATATGGCACCACTCACTCAGCTCCATCAAGCAGCATCAAGCTCATCTTAATAGTATTTACCCCACACTTCTCTGGCAGTCAAACTCAGCTGCACCCAGAGCTGTCCTATGGGTGTGCCCATCCACTGTACTCCATTGAGAATACTTACACGTGTCTATGGATGAAGCTAGATGTGTTACAGCTTTGTCTGGGCTTGGTGCTTTTTTTTTTTTTTAACTGGTGTTTGTTTGTTTGTTTTGAGACAGTCTCACTCTGTTGCCCAGGCTGGAGTGCAGTGGCATGATATCAGCTCACTGCAGCCTCCGCCTCCCAGGTTCAAGCAATTCTCCTGCCTCAGTCTCCCAAGTAGCTGGGATTACAGGCACATGCCACCATGCCCGGCTAATTTTTGTATTTTAGTAGAGACGGGGTTTCACCATGTTGGCCAGGCTGGTCTTGAACCCCTGACCTCAGGTGATCTACCTGCCTCAGCCTCCCAAAGTGCTAAGATTACAGGCCTGAGCCACCACGCCCAGCCTCGGCTTGGTGCTTGCTAAGATGAACCAAAACAGGCAATTAAGGACCAAAACAGGACAGAAGAAAGGTCTGTTCTAAATGTTAACCCACTGTTGTCATTCACCAGACTGTTGATGCCTAATTAATCACCGATTGCATCAACTGATGGCAGCTGAGAGTCAAGGATGTCATTTGATCTAGAGATAATCTACTTATGTGCTGGAGAGTGGGTAGGGGTAAGCCCGAGTGAATGGGCACATGCACCAGATAGAGAAGCAGATGGAGCCCAAGCATCTGAGACAGTCATGAGTTTGGGGAGGGAACCTGAAGACGAGCACATGTGCCACCTTATCCATCCTCTCTAGCATGGTAGTTTTGTCCCAAAAGAGCCTGGGCATTCTACTGCCATCCCCTCTCCCCTTCCCTGAATGCCACCATCTAGGTAAACCCAGGGAAGTGTTTTGTTCTTAAGCCTATCCTCTGAGGAAGTAGGGACACGTTTGTGTGACCTGAAATCAATAGGGCCCATGGTGACCCTGTTTCCACCCAAATGTGGAAGCTCCCTGCCACATTAAGAAATGGAGTGAGCTAGAAGTCACAGAAAGATCTAGGAAGCTAAAGACCATGAATACACTTTCAAAGCTTGTTTGAGCATTTCTTTTTTTCTTTTTCAGTATTTGAAGGATGAGGCTTATAAACTACTGAAATAAAATGTCATTGTCTAAGATATAGCAATTGACATATGTAAGTCAGCATATACAAATGAAACAGATAACTATGAATACTACTTTAAATGCTTTGCTTTTTAGGCCACATGGGGTTTTCAGGGGTGTGTTGAGGCAGACTCTAACCTCTGTCTCTAACCTCTGCAAGACGTGGGGACCCTTTCTGGAGCTGTCTCAACTGTGGTGTCTTCAGTCAGGAAGTGGGGATGACATCACCACATCTTAAATGTGGGCAGATTAAATAAGATGATGGGTATGAAGCCTAGCACATGACAGGTGCTCAATGCATGTTGGTTCTCTCCTCCTTACCTCCTTTTTCCTCCAAATCATAGACTTGATGTGTCGGCATCAGCACAGCCCTAGAACAATGAAAAAAATACAAAGAACAACAAGAACCTATTCAGTGTTTTTCACCTTGAATGATGTGAGTGGAAGACAAGGGAGACTGGTATGTTAGTGAGAGAAATAAGATGGATGGACACTAAATGACACCTGTTTGGACTGACAGTAGCCCATTCACACATTTCTCCAAAAAGGACTGATTATATCAGATGTGCAGCTCTTCCTTCTATCCCCTTTTCAAAAGAAAAAAAAAGAAAGGCTTAACAATTCTAGAGAGAGGCTATCAAAATCTGCCTTTACTGCTTATTTTCGTGATCTCATGCATATTCCTCATTGTCCAGTATTATTTTATACAGATATGAATGTCTGGCTCCAACTATCAAAACAAGCCTGCTACCACTTGGGGGTTAAAACATGCAGGCTCTGGGCTCTCTGCAGAAAGGACTTTTTAAAAATTGTCAGATGCTTCCGTGAGGCAGGGCTGTGCGTGCCTGTGTGATCTGAGCAGGCTGGCAATGGGAGGGCTCCCCTTCACAGAAACCCCCAGAGCACAATCTTGGGGAACACATCGGGAGGCAGCCAGGCATGGGGATTTTCCAGCCTGCCCTTCCCCGCCCTGCCTGTGACAACTCAGCTCACGCATCAGGCAGCGAATCCCATTCACGAAGCTGTCAGTGACGGCTGAATTCATTGAGAGACTCGGAACCCATCTCGCCGAGGTTCAACTGTGGGTTAATCCCAGCTAACCTAAATCATTGTTCCCTGAACACAAAGGAATGTGGAATTCTGTGCTCGGGCTGTGTGTCAGCACGGCTTCCTTGCTAGGTAGAAATATATTCAGCCTCAAGCGAGAGAGAATATATGAATATGTGAGTAGCTGGGCAGCTACGCTTCTCCCTCCAGCAAGAGGCTTCCATTTACTGCCGCCCCCCAGGGCATCCAGAGGCATGGTTTGGACCACAAAATCCTGTTCTGTAAACAAATGAATCTCACAAGGGTCAGTTTTATTTTTTTCATGCTCCACTTCCAAAATCTACAACTGTAGGATGTTTGCTGTCTTCCCCTTCTACCATGAAGACAGCCACCAGTAGGGGAGGGTATGTGTAGGGGAGACATTGCTGTTTTGGGGCCATCCATTTAGAAAGCATTTGAGGTTACAGTGTCCCTTCACGAGGCACAACTCTGCAAGGGCCAGTTCCATAGCATAGTGAGATTAATATGCATATTAGAATCTGTACATAATCTTCACACGCAGTAATTGCAGTCATAGGCTCTAGACATAAAGAAACATGCATTTTATAATAGTACTGGATCAATAAAAAAAACCCAGGAGTTAACATTTAGCTCACAAATTGAAGAAAATATTAAATTCATTGAGAAATAGGCAAACCATAAGGCTGTAAAATGGTCCATTATAGTCAGAAAACTCATCTGCATTGTGAGAGTGCTGAGTACAAGACCTCACCATAAATCTACAAAAGAAAGGCTACTCTTCCAGACTCAGAAGGAGAGAAGGGAATAAAAATCATATTAGCAATGTATATTGCTCCCAGATTACAAAATTAGGGTTTATAGGGAAAAATTCAGCCTGCAGTAATGGTCAGTAAAAATGACCGGTTTTATAGAACAGGAACTTGTAAAGATAAAGGAGAAAAGGCAGCAGGAAAAACATTAAAAAGACTCCCACAGAAACCTGTCCAGAAATAGAAATTCAGAGGACTTCCTGCCCTTTAATAAAATAAGCTCAATTGAGATGAAGTGGAATTATGGATGAAGCAAGGCAAATTATTTGATCAAACTAAGAAATTTTTTTTAATAGTCATTCAGGAAAGAGCAAAAACCACTACAGTTATCTACCATGGATAGAGGTTGTTCAGAGCTGGTAAATTAATTAAATCTGTCACCAGTCACCAGGCACGGTGGCTCATGTCTGTAATGCCAGCATTTTAGGAGGCTGAGGTGGGCAGATCACCCAAGGTCAGGAGTTTGAGACCAGCCTCGCCAGCATGGTGAAACTCCACCTCTACGAAAATACAAAAATTAGCTGAGCTTGTTGGTGCATGCCTATAGTCCCAGCTACTCTGGAGGCTGAGGCATAAGAATCATTTGAACCCAGGAGGCGAAAGTTACAGTTTCGCCTTGATTGTATCAGCCTGGGCGATAGAGCGAGACTCCATCTCAACAAACAAACAAACAAACAAACAAAAACTGTTGCCAGAAGCTCACCAACTTGCATGCTGTGGCTTGTACCAATGGGTAGGTGCAGCTATGTAGCTAAGCTACTCTTCAAGACTTCAACTGCAAATGTATGATAATAAATGGATTAAGCCAATAAAGTTTTATAAGTGCAAACCTAAGAATATATTCTTTAATGGCTGCTATGAAATATGCTGGAATAGGGCCAGAATATTAACACACATTCTGGCCAACACTTCAGACGTTTGGTTATTTAAGAGAAGTAATAGAGGCAGGGAGTTCCCCATCCGAGCTGTCTTCACTGCATTCACACCCACAGTCGTGCATGAAGGATCACTGTGAACCCAGCATTGCGTCTAATGCTCCAGACACAAAGGTGGGAAGTTTCTTAAGATGCTCACAGTTAACTAGCACAAAAAAAAATTTTTTTTTTTCAATCAATGCACGATGTGTAATAGGAGGCTGTGAGGGAAAGCAGGCTTGGGAATGACTTCTGTAAGAGGCTGGAAATCCTCTTTGCATCAAAGATAGCCATGTAGCCAAGCTATGGCCCTTAAGACAAAGTCAGAAATTTAGTTTTGCTTTAGGGGGTCTGGGATTGGGGGCTTCTTTGAAAGTTTTTTGTGATTTAAAAGGAATGACTTAACTGCTGTAAACCCCCCCTTGCAGTCACTCTTTTTTTTTTTTTTTTTTTCTATCTTTTCTCTTTTTGGCTTACATAGAGATGTGAGCAGGCACCATAGCAGCTGTCTTGCAACCATGAGTAAAAGGCTAAGGAAATTGCAGAAATAACCCTGGCACCAGTATGTCTGCATTCTAATGTCACAGTAACCCCGACTGCTAAGCCAACACCAGTACCTGCCACCTACTGATGTCTTGTTATAGACAAGAAAAAAATCTACCCAGGTGTGTTTAGACCACAGAGGTTGGTGCAGCCAAATGCATTCCTAACTGACACATTTTCTAAGGAGTCTATCTCATGCTGTAACTCCACTAGTCAAATGTTGACACTGGTGCCTTATTGCTGATGAAGTCCAAACTTGTTTGCCTTTATTGTTAGTCTGACTTCTCCCTTCCTTTCAGCATTACCACCCCTGTTCCCAACATGAGACTCTCCAGTGGAGCCAGGATGGCCTCTTCCCTCTTGTTCCAGCTAGCAAATTAAATTTTCCTGCTGGAAACTCCTGTAGCCCTTGAAGAGTTGCACAATGATACACTTCTCTGTTTCCACCTGGTCCCCAGTGTTGAGCACTTTCTGAGGGCCAGGACTAGAGCACATGTTTACTTTTCCATGTCTCCCATGATAACTGGCATGCTACTGGGCACATCTGGGGAGACAGTAACAGAATGTCTGGCAGAAGCAAAGCTTAGCTAGATCTGCTCCAACCCCCTCCTTTTGATTGGACGGCCAAGACCCGAAAAGGTGAAGGGAACTCACTCAGGGTTACACAATGGAGTATTAATAGGCCCAGAATCACAACCCCAGGCTGCTGTCTCTTCGATGAGCATATTTTCCACTATACCTCACTGTCTAAAAGAAAAGTGCCAATTAGAGGCACACAAAGTAACAAAGCTGGTGATGACTATAATGGATGATTACGTCTTTTCAGAGGGCATGAAAAAGAGAGCTGAGTAGAGGCTGATGTGAAGGAGCTTCTTCAGTGTATAATTAACTGTTGGCTTCTTTGTATTGTTCCAGTAATGAACTCAGCAATGAGCTGCAGAACACCCTTGCCTGAAGGGGCAAGAATAGCAATGCCAGTCTTGTCGGAAGACTGCTTATGGGCTGGGGTCTTTGGCGAGCTCTGAGTCACTGGGTCCATTTCCCATTCACATGCATTTACGATGGAGCCTGACATGTACCTCAATGCCTCTCCTCTTTCTAACAGGCTGGGAACTGTGCTGTAAGCTGTTTTGTTGTTTGTTTTGAGACAGAGTTTTGCTCGTTTTCCAGGCTGGAGTGCAACGGCGCCATCTCAGTTCACTGCAACCTCTGCCTCCCAGGGTTCAAGTGATTCTCCTGCCTCAGCCTCCCAAGTAGCTGGGATTACAGGCGCCCGCCACCACACCCAGATAATTTTTTGTATTTGTAGTAGAGATGGGGTTTCACCATGGTGGCCAGGCTGGTCTCTAACTCCTGACCTCAGGTGATCCACCCACCTCACCCTTCCAAAGTGCTGGGATTATAGGCGTGAGCCACCATGCCAGGCCCGCTCTGAGCTGTTTTGAGAAATGAAGCTTCAGAGATTATGAAAGACTGTGATCCCCAGAATGACTTGACTGGAGGCCCCTGAGAAGATGGAAGTTGTTGATTCACAGTCATAAAATCTTAGATTTTGGAGCCAGATGAAACCCTGGAGATGACCTAGTCCAATCTCTTTATTTTAAGATGGAAAAACTGAAGCCCAGAGACAGAAAGTGACTAGCCTGCAGTCACACAGCCAGGAGTGACAGAACTGTCAGATGCTGTGTTCCTCTGCTGCTTCCTGGGTACACACACTGCTGGACACACCTCCCAGGCCTTGGCTCTCTGACGCCAGAGTGTCAAATGTCTTCCAGAGCCCCCTGAAGTGTCATGCTGCTTACTGGAAAGATACGTGGATTGCTACCTAACAAGAAATGAGGCAAAGCCATTTTTTTCCTCCCCAGCTAATCAATAACTGGACACAGGGGCCTCCCTTTCTTGAAACATGATCTAAAATACAACATAGGGTGAGTGAGGGATTTGGCAAGACTGCCAGCCCCTTTTGTTTAAACACAGAAGCCAGACAGATCAATGGATAGGGTGAACTACCCTGTATGATGTCGTTTGTCTTAATATCCAATATGAGGCTTTAAAACTAAGTTTGCAGAATCACAAAGAATAAGAACTAAAAGAGAAGAGGAAGCCAAGGAGCAGAGTCTGTCCAGAGTCAGATATCTCAACAGTGACAGAATCAGTATTAATAGTGAACGAAAACTCTGGGCAAGATAACAAACCAAGTTATTAAAAGGCCATGGAGCATTTATAAAAGGCACGTATAAATAGAAATGTTGAATTACAAATTCAAACCCCTGTGACCTGCCTGGTGTTCCAGCTCAGTGGTTTTCCAATATCTATGCCAGAGCCACTGAGGCTGCACCTCAAATCAAGGCTGGCTGAGGTCACAAATCAGTGCAGGTGTCCAGAACTCCCGGCTTGGCAAGGGATGCTCCTAAGATCACCATCCTGAAATTCTTAATTTTATCTTGGAATTCCTAGTTCTGACGGGAAAGTGAAGAATGCACTAGGATGTGGGAGGCTTGTTTCACACTCAGGCCCCACCACCACAATCTCCCTGTTCCCTGGGAAGAGTTCTTCACTGCCTCCCGGTCCTGGTGCCCTGCCCTTGCCCCACCTCCCCCACCCCACCCCGCAGTGGATCCTGCCCACTGCCTGGGGCATCAGTGAGATCACTTAGGCTGGGGATGGGGCGGGGTGCAAGCTGTCATTCTCTCATCACTCTCTGCCTCCAATGAGAACCTGTGCACAGACAAGGATGCTGGAAGGTTCAGGGGTGTCTCAGGGCAGGGCATGGTGGTCACTGTCCCCATCCCTGGCTGGCAGCTGTCCTCATCTCCAGCTGGCAGTACCATGGCTGTTCAGTACACATCCAGGCAGGTGTGAGCCTCTGCCTACCCAACCCAGGTCCCAACCACTTCTCAGTGTTGAGGTTGCGATCCCTTGAGAGTCTCCAGTCCTCTGTGAGTTAGGGCTGACTCCCATAACCTGGCTGGGCAGAGAACATCAATCTGGGGGCTGACAGAGAATGTCCTGTCCTGGAAGCTAGTGGGTAACACTGCAAAGTCACAAATAGGGGTCCCCAGGCACTTGTGACAGTCCATACTGGCCCTTGCAAATATCCCCATGCCTGAGGGAGTGCAGTATCAAATAGCAAAAATTTTAAAAGCATAATAGGGAAAGAAACCAGAAAGAAAAGAAAGAGTTTAATATTTTGGAACCTTTAACAGCACTTTTGTCTAGCTTTTGAATAAGGAGCCTGCAATTTCATTTTGCACTACACCCCACAAATTAAGCAGCTGGTCCTGCCTCAAGCTTAACCCAGGCCCTGGGACCTATCACATCCATATAGGACGTTAAGGATCCAAATGACTTGGTAATGCATGGAATAAGAAAGTAATCCTTGCTTGAATGTGTACTTTAATTTCTGCCCTACCTTGTACTCCAGAGTTATTGCTACATTCATGTCTTGGTCTCTTTGCCTTACTTTCCAATTGGAGTTTTGCTCTAGAACAGGGGTCCCCATCCTCTGGGCCATGGAACCATGCTGGTCCGTGGTCTGCTAGGAACCGGGTCACAGAGCAGGAGGTGAGTAGCGGGCGAGTGAGCATTACCACCTGAGCTCCGCCTCCTGTCAGATCAGCATCAGCTATAGATTCTCATAGGAGCATGAACCCTATTGTGAACTGTGCCTGCGAGGGATCTAGGTTGAGCACTCCTTGTGAGAATCTGACTAATGCCTTATGACCCGAGGTGGAACAGTTTCATCACGAAACCATCCCTGCTCCCATCCATGGAAAAATTGTCTTCCACGAAATGGGTCCCTAGTGCCAAAAAGGCTGGAGACCCCTGTTCTAGAACACCAATCCCTAAGATCTGCTACCTACATCTTTCTAAAGTTACCTGCTTGCCAAAATATTCATCCTCTCCTCCTATAGGAATCTCTCAGGCCTCATATCCTCGGCCAGTGGGCCCATCAAGGAGAGAGGAAAGAGCCAACGTCTGATAGGTGCCTACTCCGTAGCAGAGCTTCATCTAAGTTGAGTCCTCAATTCCACACTCTGTTCGTTTGAAACAATACTAGTCCCAGCTGTGACATAAAAAGATGGCATGTTCTATTTTAAGAGGCAGTTTTTTTGGTCTGGTTTCTTTGTATTGATTCTGTGTGGTCAGAAGTAACTAGGAATACTGTCTTCACCAAGAGAAAACTTAGTAATTTGGGATTGTTTAACCCATTGAAGGGTAATTTGAAGAGTTTACACTATGTGGATAGGATTACCTGAAGGATGGTGGTATTTTTTCTTTTGATCACAAAAGGCAAAGCAGGCTGAGCATGGCGGCTCATGCCTGTAATCCCAGCACTTTGGGAGGCTGAGGTGGGTGGACCATCTGAGGTCAGGAGTTCAAGACCAGCATGGCCAGTATGGTGAAACCCTGTCTTTACTAAAAATACAAAAATTAGCTGGGTATGATGGCACATGCCTGTAATCCCAGCTACTTGGGAGACTGAGGTAGGGGAATCACTTGAACCCAGAAGGTGGGGGTTTCAGTGAGCTGAGATTGTGCCACTGCACTC